>NC_134204.1:9716606-10022112 GCF_964188355.1 Buteo buteo
GATACAACAGTATTTGAAGGTCTGTATTTGTCAAAGTACTGATGTAGCCCAGTAAATACTACTTTTGAATATTTTGAGTGAAAGACATAAGCCTTGGCATCTCAGGATGTCTCCAGGTTTATCTTGACCTGAGCTGGTGTTAGTTTAACAACTGCTAGTGGTCAAGTAACTTCCGTATAACCTGTTCTAGGTTTATCTCTGTTATACCATACAGGGTAAAATGACAAACATAGATAGTCACTGCATAACAAGAAGTAGCCTTTTACATTAATTGAGACTGGGGGAAGCTGTTGTGCAGCTTTCAAACCTTACCTTCACCACCAAGAAGGAAACAGAGTGTGATGAGAAAAAACATGAAGATAGCCCCAAGCAGACTCCAGGCCTGAGGAGGAAGGCACTGCCACCATGAACATAGTGCTTCTCCCAGTAAACAACTCAGGACACTGATGACTTACAAAGAGAACCCACCACCTCTCTGCTTGAGAAGGCCAGTGCCACCAACCACAAGGGTCAGAGGGACATTAGAAGGTGAGGATAGCATTGGAGAAGAGGATTAGATACTAGTAAGTTTTCTTTTATAAAAGTTTTAAGAGTATTATTATTAATGAGGCTTTTCTGCATTAATCTGGATTATAAGTGTTAGTATTATTGCAACTGAACTAATAACAATTTTATTATGTCTTGATTAGCTTAAGATTTTAATTAAGCTTTTGGCTCTGTATGAATATAATGTGTTAATCTTTGCCCACAATAACTTTTTAAGTGTAGCATGAGAGAAGCTTTCAGAAACCCAAGGCTCATTGCTGGGCACTAGCAGAGTTGAGAAAGCCCCTCCAGACAGCGACTTCAAAGACATGAGTGAACCGCGCACCAGTCCTTTCCCTTGAAGTCTATCCTGCACAGTTTACCTGTTTAAGGATGCATAGGACAACTGTTACTCTCAAACAGTCACCAGCTTCCAGGTGCCTGTTGGCATCAGGAGTCAGAATTTTGGTCAACAGCGTAGGTAGTAAGAGCTTCAGAGCTGCAGCTATTCAAGATGCTCCTGCTAGGCCTTTTCTAGGTATCACCTTAAACAAATATATCACCTACTCCCAGCTTGTGCCCACACAAATACACGTACACCCATCACTTCTTTGACTGTCAGTTTAGCCCTTAATTTATTCAGGCTGATCTTTCTCACAAACTCTTATTCCTTTCAAACAGCTGTGAGCTGAAATAACCAGTGAGGGAGGGATCACTTATAGCCAGGGCAATGCACAGGTTTGCTGTCTTTGACCCACCTACAGTTGGTTCAGGTTTAGAGTTCCTTGAGAAGGTAGTTCTGACCAAAGAACTCCAGCTGCAGCTGGAAACACCTCTCCAACAAGAGCCACAGCTTGGAAAGTGAGAGGAAGAGAAGTTTCTCACTGCCATGCTCATCACGTTATCCTCAGATGTTTCCTGATCAATCTCTCCTCTAACTCTGCAACCTCCCTATCTGTGCAAGGGTCAGGCTGAGCATCACTGAAAGCACCTGAAAAGCCAAAAAAAAGGTCACAGAAACCTCATGTCCCAAAACTCACTGCCACGATGCAGGCAGAGGTAGAAACCATGGTGACATATCGCCCATGCAAGAAGCCCAGTTAATAAGTAGGAGCAGAGTCAAGAATAGCCTGAAATTATTCTTGTTAGAAGCTGTGGAGGCTTGAATGGACCCAGATTTTACTGTCAAGCTGACCCAAAAAAGTTACTTAGTTTAAAATTCGTTATGCCAAACTTCTGCTGAAATAAATTTTTACCCAAGAAAAACGTTAATTCTGAAAGCATTTCACTTTCCGGTAAGAAAGTGTAGTGTGGGAATTCAAAACTTTTCAACCACTTTGTCCTCCTCCACTCTATGACGTCATTTGCCACTGTTCATAGAGCACAGTCTTCTTCACAGAGATGTGCTTACAGCAGCCAACCAAGTGTGTACTCATTTTAAGACATTATTCAAGAATGGAAAGCGTCACTTGGGTTGGAGTTTATTATTTCAGATTTGGGGGGGATCTCTTCCTATGACTTCCAGTCATCTCTACTATATGTAACAGCCTCCAAAGAATATTCCTGATTTCCCAAGGACAAAGAGAAAACAATTGCAGTCTCTTCTTCCTAATATAGGCCAGGGGGAAGGGGAATATGGGAAAGAAAAAGTGGGAGAAGTATCTTTGTTAGAGGCCCACCACAGACACACTGCACAGACAGACTGCAAAGAAATGGAAGAATCCTGCTGGTTTCAGATTCATCTTTGATGTAGGAGAAAGAAACCATTTTAAGTAAAGAAAGCGTAAAGGCCCATAGGTTTCTACCTATTTCCACAAATCAGATTTAAAAACACCTAGATTTAAATAAATAAATAAACAAACAAATTTGCAATAAAATTATGAGATTTGGTCAAAAAATACTCTGCCCCCAAAAGATCAATTGGACTTTGACAGTTTCCAAGGTCCCTCCCCGTCACAATAGTACAATGCAATTTGAGATAACCCTCTGAAGGTTTTCTGGAAATATCCCCTCATTCCCATCACATATTCCAGCAAGCAGCCCCAGAAGAAGAGTCTCTTTTGATCAGCAGCTGCATCAAAACCTATTTTATTTGCTTAAGCTGAAGGTTTTGCAAAGCAGCAAGCAACACAGCAAGATTTTCTGCAGGAGGAGATGACTCATCTTTTACTGGCTACAGTAGACAGCAATATGACCCCTCCCCACTGGATGTATGTTCAGCTCCTCTTACCTTTATGTCCTGACCATGACTTCTCCCAGTCTGATCCACAGTGACCAACAGACCTGAGGATTGCAAAAGTAGATTCACCTGCTGTACAAGGAATACAGCTGCAAGCCTTCTGCTGACACACTGCACCATGCCCTCAATAGGAGATAAGTGGAATCTCCCAAGGGTGTGCAGCAACGCTGGGTAGACGCAAATGAAGCAAATAAAGGAAAATAATTTCCCAGCTGCCCAGTATCCAGGGCTGGGGCAGATTTCTCAAACTGATCAATTGCCGTTCAGTCACAAAAGAAGCACTCAGATATTCAAAGTAGCTCAGCATCCAATGCCAAGAAGGGTCACAAAGTTAGCCTTTCAAAATGTGTCCACTGCCTTCTTGCTGATCCTCTGGTTTTCCTCCCATCTCCCAGTTTGCAGCGCATGTGGATAAACAGTGATTCCAATGGGAGCCAGAGACAACAGCAAAAGGAGGTGAGGGTTCAGTCTCAATAGTGGAAGGGACATTTACAGCACATCCGTGGAAGCCAGCTTCCTCCCCTGCCTCCACTCTTCCAATAAATTTATTACAGCTACTGCCAAGCAGCAGCTTCTCCACTTTTATGGCTTTTCTCGGTGGCCTATGACCACTTTTGGCACCATGCTGCATGCACCAAATGCAGCGTCCAAGAATCCAGAGCTGATGGAGCTGCTAAAGACATCGGAATTACGTCTGGAAATGGAGGAGAAAAGGAAACTATTCCTAGCCTTGGAGTTAATACGGTGTGCTTTCCCACAGTTGCCCCTCCAATCTCCCTCCGTCATGATACTCCCAGCTCCTTCCAGAAGCTGCTACTAGTTTGGCTGGAGATCTGGGTCATGTGCTGTGGCTGGCTGGCTTGAAGTTATACCTGCATTGCTTCATTAGCCAGGATATAAGTGCTCCTCGTCCAACAGGCACCACAGGGTATAATATTGTATACTGTGCTGAAGTCTGCCTTTGGCTCATGGGGAGGGAGCAGAAAGCAGCAATAACATGGATCTTTCTGCTCTATCCAGCTGGCAGTTTTCACAAAACTGAGCAAATTCAAATCTTGGAGATCTCTTACCAGATGAATATATGGTAGAAATCATACTATGGGTTCAAAAGCTTTTGGGGGACACAGTGGAGGAATGGGAAACAAATAGAGGGGAAAGAGTAAACGCAAAGCTTCATTTCCCTAGGTAATTCGGTTTAAAAATACTGGCAAATGGCACTACTGTGGACTTTACACATCAATTTAGCACAGGAGAGCCTGCAGATATCAATAGGAGTCCATTAGGGATACAGTGGAAGTGTGAGGTCACACTTGCTGCAACCTGTGAAAGATCTGCTGGGCCCAGTAAAGTCCCTTTCATGCTAATTTTAAGCACTTGTAAGTAATTACCAGACAGGCCAAAGAGGGAGAAGGATAAAGAAAAAAGAAATGCAGTAATAAAATAGAGGCTGAAAGACAGCTTCTAACTGGCTGCTAAATTGTGCATGCTCATAAGCAGGAAAAGGACATGGTTGAGAGAAATGGAAATCCCTTTGCTCATGAGTAACCGAGTGGGCACTGGGCTGGTGAATTTATCTCCTCTGGGGGCCAAGAGGTTGCAGCCTCACTGGAGGTGTAGTGTGACCCCATTCGAGAGCCCACTGGGTCCCCTGGGAACTCTGGTTTCCCTGGCCACTGCCTCTCTGGAGAAGCTCCAGAGAAAACCAATGAATCCAGAGGAATTGCAATTTGCAGCACTGCAAAAGGGTGTGATTTCTAATGATTCCTGAGGTTCCTCCATCTCTATTTTTCTGGGATGCTATGGTTTTTCCTGAAGGTGTTGAATATTTGTCCTTTGAAAAGCAATTCTGTGAAGTGCTGGAAGAGGAGATAGCCAAAATTATGTTAGAAAGCTGTACCCTCTACATCTGCTGCAGTTACCATTACAGTCTTTTGCTGTGCCTGTAAGAGAAAGCAGAATAAGAATATGGAAGGGACCTTTAGCACCCATAGCACCTGGCATCAAGATCTGCCAACTGCCTAGTCCACATTTTGATTTTTTCCAGATCTATGTCATGCATTTGCCCCGCCACTGAATTTTATTCCAGTTATTTTACTTATTTTCATTTCTGTCACTGAGGCCCATCTATAATAGCTAGGAGGTGAATAGTCCAGTTCAGGGCATCTAAGCTCAATTTCTTTCTTTGAATTTCCTCATGGGCCTCCTGTCTTGATGAAGATCTCCAGCCGTTGCTGAAACCCAAAAGCCCAAATGCAGAGGGAAAAGGTTAAACTGTTGCCAACCTATGTCGTCCCAGAGAATCCTCCTTGAGAAAGCCATACTCTTTTTTGCAGACAGCTGAAAACCACATGGGTAGGCAGATGCTGACACAAAACAAGATGAGAAACAGAAGGATGAACCTTCCCATAAAGTTGCTAACATTAACAAAAGAAAAGCATCTTTTCAGGAAAAAAAAAAAAAAAAGAAAGAAATTTTCCTAATTTTCTCTTCCCTGTTTCTCTTAGAGGTATCCTGCCCATTATTTCCCCATGTTGAGCTGCCAGTCAGGTCTCATTTCAATTGGAAACCCTACACTAGCATAACTGCCTGTTTTTTCAACCAGCCCTCCCTGCTCTGGCTCTTTCCTGTGGGTTGTGTTGAGGCATTGGAGAGCTGAAAAGCTGTGCTAGTGTGGGTTTGGAGGTTTTGTGGCTGTGCAGCTCAGCCACAGAGGGTTTGCTCCAGCGCTGGGACTGCAGCAGCAGGATTTCTAGATGCAGGGGAAGGAAAAGCCTGTGCCAGAAATAGCTGCAGGGCTCCAGCAGGCCCCACAGACCACCAGGCAGACACCATCTTCCTGTAAACTACAGAAAAGGGAGCGCTGAGCAGTTCCTCATGTGCCCCAGATGGGATCTCAACCCCAGATGGGCTGCAGAGAGAGGAACTGCCATGACAAGGGTGCCAGGGTGTGTGGAGGCGGGGGAGAGGATGGATAAGTACTGGGAATGCTCCTCACAGGGCTCAGTAACTTCTGATCCCCCATCAGTCCTTCTCCTTCTGCTCAGGACTATCCTGAACAGCATGGGAGTCTCCCTCTGGACAGTCTGGGTTACAATTCTTGTTGCTTAACCAGCCATGAAACGCAAGAAGAATTCTTCGTGAAAAATGAGTGAGAAAGACATATGCAAGATGCACAATTTGGGTTTGGTGCAGACTGCTTGGGTATTCTGCAGGGACTGAACTTCAGCCATCTAGATACAAACCAGGAGTTTCCACAGCTGTCTGTCACGGCTTACCCTGTAACCTTTCCCACCAGGCAATGTGAAAAGAGCCCACAGCCAGGAGTTTCTACACAAAACTGGAGGGAAGAGAAGCTGGAAATGGGGAACGACGCTGGTTAATGACCAGGTCTACTTCTACTGTACATGGCTTTTATATTTCCTGCAGGTCATTAGTGTCCTAAGCACCATGTGCTTTCAGTCTGGGGCCATTCATGGCACATGGTACTTGTTAGTAGTTTTGGCAGCTTATAGTAACTCTGGTGCTTAATTTGCATTATGGTCAATTCCTGTAATCTGATGAATCTTATAATCCTATAATTAATATCTTACAGCACTCCTCTTGCCATCATATAAATATTGAGGATCTCAGCTCCCATTTTAGGAAAAAAGAGTTTCCCATGCTTGTGTCTGTAAATTTCTTCAGTAAACCACAAAGGTTTGAGACCACTAGGCAGATAAGCCACAGCTACAGCCTTAGACCACAGAGACTCAGTCACACTTCTCAAAAACTTCTGGCCAGCAATGCCGTGCGTCAGATCACTGTCACCGTATGTGGGTAGTTGGCCATGGACTCAGCAACACAGTAAAGAAAAAGGAGGGGGGAAATCAACCAATTAAAATGTCTTAAATCCATCATTTTACAGACACATTGTAGGGGAACTTAACCACATATTAAAAGCCTGACTTCTTAAGCATACCCTGAGCCTTGCACTATAGAGTAGCATCCTGCAACACTACGTCCTAAAGCTCCCACCTCTCTAGAGAGGAATCAGCTCCTACAGTTCGAACAAGCTCCTCCACTGAATCCAAGCTTCCAGCCAGACATTTTGCAGGCTGTGACAAGCTACTTCCCAAATTCTATCAACCCCTTTGTGTTCACAAGCCCTACGAGATGAGTCCTTGTCTGGAGGCCACAATAGGCTTTGTAGTTTCCTAGAGCTGTAACCTCACAGCTCCCTTCAACCTGCAGAGCTCAATACCTACAACCAGCTACTCTTTTGGAAATAAGCTGCTAACAGTTCCCGTGTTTTCGCTGGCAAGCCACACTGCCTCAGGAGGTCTCCAGCAGAAACCTTCTTGGAAAACACGTGCTATGATCTGATATTCCCTACCTGATTCTTCTGGAGCAGAAAATCTGAATTCATTGCTGCAGCAACACAGGTTTCTGGGCAAAAGGCCCAAGAGCTTGTTCCCTGGAGACGAAATCAGACATGTGTGACTGTGGGAGGCAGTGAACTGTGGAAGGAAACTTTCCCTTCCTGTGATCTGCAACTTCCTAAAACAGAACAACTGTGTCTCCAGTGGCAGCAACCAAGTACCAGTCCCAGCACTGACTTGCATATCAGCTCTCATACCAACAACTGGTAAGTCTTAGAGGTATGGTTGCTTGGAGGGATTTGTTAGGTGATTCCAAGATAGGTGCAGGAGTGAATTTTATTTTCATTCACTCATCTCCATGAGAGTTCCAGTGAGTCTGAACAAGATGGTCTACCACAGTTTGGATATGTCTAGGGAGGGAGAGATGCTTCTTTCATGTGGCAGCAATAGAGATGGGAACCAAATGCTGTTCTTCACAATATGCAGTCCAGAGAAGAGAAAATATGGGTGAAGGTTTGGGAACAGCAGGTTTTCATCCAGTAGAGGTGCCCAAGGAGTTAGGAGATGAGACCATGCAGCTTTTGACACAAAGTTAGCTTATTCCTTGGTGCAGTGGGATGTGGAGCTTTTGCTCTCTGTGCTTCATAGCTTTAAGGTAAAATATGTTCTGCACAGAAAAGACACGACTCTGAGGATAGGATCCTGTCCACTTAACATTGTGTGTCTACAGTGGAGGTGCCTCTGTCAGCAGTGGGCCTCTCAGTACAAATGGGAACCTGCAGTGTAATGAGAACCAGAGAACCTGACTTTCAAGGGCTGTATTGACTCAATCACCCCAGGATTTTGATGATACGCTCAGATTGAGACAGCTTTCCACTGCAGAGGCCCACATTTGGTGAGATGGCTCCAGTCCTGCTATCCTTTCCTGGAAGAGGTGGAGAAAATTGTTTAGTTTCTGGTATACAGCAGGACACATGTTCTTACTGTCTGCAAGAAAGATTGCTTGTTCACTCACTGTTTGTCTTCATTTTGCCTTTGAAGAAGTGTAATCCCCAAAATACCTACTGGACCTGCTGGCCCAGGGTGCTGGACAAACTTCCTTATAAGAGCCCTGGTCATTATATAAAAGAAACACAGCAACAACTTTGCATTCCTTTGCAAACACAATTCCAGGCCATGCTCTGGCCAGATAAACTGTGTCCCAGTGTCCTGAGCTCCTGGCATGAAACTGCTGGGGGCAGGAACAGTTCCCAAAAAGTGGAAGGAGACCCATTCCCAGCTCCAGATATGCTGGGAAGAAGGACTCCAGGAGGTTTAGTATCTGATAAGAACTGCCTTGCATGGTGCGTGGCTGCACAGAGACACAGCCCTTTCTCCCCAGCTTCTCCTGCCCTGCTCCTCCCAAGTCCACCCACAGAACTCAGGGCTGTGTCCACCAAATGACAGCTCAAATCCTCACCCACCCTCACCCTACAAAATCACCAGTCTGTTGGGCAAAATTCCTGCACGTCCATCTCCCTATCTCAGATCACCAACAGGTTTTCTGGCTGACACCAGGCTTTCTGGCCATCTCAGCATTTTGGGAAAGAACCAAAACTTCAGAGAAGAGAGAGGGAACAGCAGGAGATGGCTAATTTTCCACTGTCTGGGGAGAAAAGATGATGGTCTGAGTCTTCTTTGCTATGCAAAGAGGGAGATCAAAGCTGTTGTTGACACGGTCAGTATTGCGGGTAAAGAAGGCAGCATCCAGCCATCCAGGGCTGCAAGCTTCTGTATCTTGCATGCCTGGTAGCTGAAGTGTCTGCAAGATCTAAGGGAGGATCTGGTATTTACATGTCTCTGTGTGTGTGTCTGTGTGGGAGTATAGTTTGTATATATTATAAGGAGAAACTGCAGATGGTACAACCCAGTTTGGTGTCTAAGGCCTGGTTCAAAGCCCATTAGAATCAGCAGGAGTCATTCCACTTACTGTGATGGGTTTTGACCACATCTCTCCTTGCCCCTCCCCAACATGCCTATGACCACAGGGCTGCTCCCTGCTGCATATCCTCAGTTAAACCCTGCAAGCAATGGGGCTTCCCATGTTCACCATGGTGGCTGTTTTACAGGGAATCACTGGAGATGCCCCCTCCTCTGGTGTTCACACCCTGCAGGTACTTAGAGGCAAGTGTTGCACATTCATCAGTCCTTGTTCAAGATACCGAGATCCCATTGTTTGATTTGGTTTTGTAAATTGGCGCCACCAGGTTTTTTTCCATCTTTTGTGTTGCTTTTATCTGAACACACTCCACCAACATCTCCCTCCCCAGGAGTCAGATTTGAGATCAGAAGAGATCATCATCTCATCACCTTCCTTCATACCCTAGTCTATCACGTTTCTACCAGCTCTGCCTGAACTGCCTATAACCTGTCTGCAAGTAAAGCATCCATTTCTGAAAGGCCTTCATGCTGGATTTGCAGACATCAAAAGCCGATGAAGCCTTTGCTCTAATGGCTGGAGTCTGTGCACAGCGATGGTGTGACTTTTTCTGCTTTGGATTTGTCAGGTTTATGTTGTGCTCTCATAAAAGCGTCCTTTAAGAGCTTATCATTTCCATATAAGTGTGTTTATAGCCTGTAAACAAGCCACTTCTCTATCTTCTTTTCAGGAAGATCACAGGTTTATGCTCCTGAACACTTTCACTGCAAGGCATTTTATTTCATGCTTTCTGTTTTTAACAGCTTTTAAAAATGTGGATGCTGGAACAGGACCAAGCATTAGTGTATCAGTCATATAGATGCAGGGTTGTTTCCACTCGTCACTCCCCTCCTTTATAGAGCCACAGATTGCAACAGCTTGCTTTGCCACAACATTGTTAGAGTTAGAGATCAAAATTGAGCTGCTTCTCCTCTTTGCAACACAAACCCTTCTCAGAAACATTGCTGTCTGCTCTCCTCCTCCTTGTCCTCCCCTAAATACCACCCAGCACCATGGCTCTCTGGATGTGTCTCACCCAAGTCTTGACCAGGCTGAACAAACCCACTTAGCTTTTCTATCTTGATAACATCACAGGTCAAAGTGGAACAAACAGAAAGTGAAGGATTGAGCCATCGAAGCGGATCAAGATCTGCCATGGGGGTGCCGTGGACAGTAATGTAATGTTCTGCATGAACGTGCAGGAGGTGTGTTCAGGGATAATGTACTTGCATAGATAGAGAATTTTTTTAATTCCAGGGTGTTATCAGATCTGGAAAAATGCTGAACAAGTGGGTCGCTGCAGTATCAGTCTATTGCTACACCATGAAGGGGGAGCTGTATTCCCTCTCTAACATCCACACCATAATTGCACAGCCTCTGCAAATAATTAACTGAGCCCAACCAGACTCTTTTCCCTGCATTAAATCTGTGTTATCAGTTCACTCCCCACCCCAAAAATTAATTTTCAGTCTCAGACCCACACCCCTTTATTATGATAGATAATGTGACATTGTCTCCCAAATAATTTGGTGGGAATCTTTGGAAGAAAGGTGTTTAAACCTGTTTGGGAAGAAGAGAAAGTCTGGGGGCGACAGAAATTACAAGAACACTCAGTCCCCATGCTGCAAGTTAAAAGCTGATCACATATATATTCATGCATACATATGTAGGCGTAGTCATCTCACTACTGCCGCACATTATGGTCTGGTTTCAGCAGCCAAGGCTTTCCATAGTGCTTTCTGCCACAGCATTGAAGTAGGAGATAAAACTGCATTGCTCGATTACTGTAACTCCATGTCCAAAACACTGCACACTTGCACTGTGAACCAGGGCTATTAAAAATAGACACAATCATGCACTTTGCTTAATAATCCTGTAGTCTGCTCCAAAACTGGGCCACTCATCTGGGAACAGATGTGTAATGAAATGTTGAAATTTACTAACACCCCTCCTAACATCCCTCCCACCAACTCCCAGAGCTCCCACTGCTTTATCCTTTTGCCCACAGCCCACAGTACCTCCCAGGTACAGCAATGCTGCCTGATGTGCTGTTTTTCTCCAGTGCCTTTGTGTGGGACAAACCTGAGGAGACCCATTAGGGAAGGCGGTGGCTGGAACAGAATAGCCAGGTGGTGGTGAATGTAGAAGATGGGAGGCTATGCCAGCTATGGGTATAGGTTGGCCAACAGGAGGGAAATAGGCATTGGGTTGAAGCTTCCCATTATTTGGACTCCCAGCAGTCTGTCAGCATGGAAAACTGCCTATTTTATGAAATTAAACCTTCTTAATGTAAGCATTTCTTCCAGGTAATCATGAAACCTAAGATAGAATGGGAGAGTGCCTGGTAAGGCAAGAAGAATGACCACGAGGAGAAAGGCTCTTGTCAGGATCGGTTTGCTCATAGCAAGGGATGGCTGACTCTTCTCTGAAATGGAGACTACTTTGGGGCTGCCCAGAGGCCACAAGCAACCCCCTGAACTGAGGGACGACTCCTACCATGGACAAATAGGATACAGGGGAGGGAAAAAAGGGTCAAACTACCTCTCTAATCAGAGTGAACCTCCCAGGAACTCATCTCCAGTCCTTTTCAGAGCCTGGAAAAGCAGCTTTGAAACTTATCACTTACCCTGAGATAGTGGCTGTAGACTCTAAGGCTGCCTTGAGAGCTCCTGTTGCCTGTAGAGTGTATGGGCACCTCGTGCAGTCCCCCCTGATCCCAGTATGGACAAAGCATTCAGAGAATGTAACACAAAACCAACCACAGCTATACCTATGAAGCTTTAAATCAGATTAAATCAATGAGGAAACAAAAGTGTAAGTACTGTCTTTATTCTGTGAAATTATAAAAGAAGAACTAATATGAAAACAAACTCCCCACACAGAAGAAGCCACACCAAACAGGACTTGGTATGAACCACTGCTGGAGTTTGTCATGGGCTTTGCTTAACCCAGTGAGAGTCAGAAAAGTACCTTCTCCAAGATGAATCCTGACAGGATAGGGATGAAGACAGTGTCTCGAGGGGCAAACCCAGCACTCACTCTGGCCAAAACAGAAGCTGGTTTGCATTGGAACCGCCTTAACTTTATGTCCATCATCCCCAGATTGTTTTTTCCATCTCCTACAATACTGCATTCAGAAATGGTGGTGCAACCCTTCATGGCAGCTTTCAGAGACAGTCCACCTACACAGTAGAAGAAGTACATGCCATGTGTCAGGGGAACCAGTCTCCATAGTTATTCCCTCCCTGGCCAAGGAGGTCCCCATTTCCACCCCAAGAACTGCCCATTCCTTCATGTCCAGTTGGCTCCAAACCCACCAACCCATTCCTGTCTGTTCCCATCCCCCGAACAAATTTGAAGAAGCAGCAAGATCACCCTGCTTGACTTGAAATACAAAGGGTTTAGGGTTGTGTTTTCTTTCTTTCTACTGAATAAGGATGATTTTTTTTTAAATCTAAACATTTTAAATTTAAAAATCGAAAAGCTTTTAAATAGTTTTGTTTCTCATATTTAAAGATCATTCTGTTAGAACCTTGCCTAGCTTCCTAAATAAACCAGGGCTGTGTGACAGTACTCCAGGTGTTCATTGCATCCTCCTCTCCCTGACTCTCTTATCACATTTGAACAGGATGACTACCTCTCAGCCAATTTTGACATGTGGGTGAGAAGTCTCAAAGACATAACAGGCTGAGCCATTTATTCAGATAAGTCTATTCTCTAAGGCCTTACAGGATTTAGCCAAACCAACAGAGAAACCCTGCTCACATGTCCACTGAGGGAGAGCCTGAAACCTGAACTTGTCCTTTACCACCACTGTAGCATCTAGCTGAGAAGGAGACCTGAGAAGGTACTGGGTCCCCAACTCCCTGTTCAGATATTCTTGCTCCTTTTGCTTCCTTTTGCTCACACTGCTCATGTTTCTCTGCTGCACAGACTATGGAGGTCTGGAATATTCTGCTGGACTTTTTTTATCTCAAATACAGATAACTTATAAGGGTACTTTGTTAGTTCCTCACCTTCCTTTGCTCCCCTACATCACTGCTTCCTCTGCACAGCTATTCACACTGCACAGGTCTCCTCTATTTACAGTGGCTGATCAATCAAGTCAAGACAAGTTAGGAGCATTTTTTATTTTGGTGGTACACTGAATTAATTGCATCACTCTTCCATTGCGGTGACTAAGAAAATGCTTGTTTTCCTTCATGTTGTCTCTGTGAAACACCTTCTAATTCAGGGTTTGGACAACACATCTATAAAGTGTATAGCAAAGACCTTCAGGCATCATATCATCACCTAGCAATATTATCAATTCAGAGGAACTTCATTCATAACCATACACAAGACAATTTTTTCCAGTCTGCTTCTACAGCTGGTGTCGCTGCCCTTAATTTCCATGTTATTTTTGTTGCCCACTGGAGGACAGGTGGAACTGCCATGAAAACGTGAAACTCTTTTACCTGCAGCCAGGAAGGAAAGGGAAGTGACCAGGGAGCTTGCTGTCTACTTTCCTCTCTCTAATTACAGCTTCTGAGGTGGGAAAACAATTTCTGAAGGAAAGAATTACTTGCTGGTGGTGACCCCAGCTGTTCAAAGGCTGGAGCTCCCTTGCAGAGAAGATCTTTGGGTACCCCAAAGGCTCAGCTGCAGCGTTCATGGGGAGGGACCTATCCCTGGCTCTCTAGGAGTAGAGACACCACTACAACAAACAGTGTCTTGTCACCAGTGGCCAGTGTCACCTCATGAGAAAGCCAGCGGCTCTGTATTAGTTTCATCTGAACCTCCACTAGATAGGCAACTGGCTTAGATC
The DNA here is from genome assembly GCF_964188355.1 of Buteo buteo. NCBI lineage: Eukaryota > Metazoa > Chordata > Aves > Accipitriformes > Accipitridae > Buteo > Buteo buteo. Next base: position 9,730,493 of record NC_134204.1, read on the forward strand.
CAGAGTCATCCTCACCCATCCTAGCTAGGGCCAGCAGGTTCAGGGTCTTGGTCATATTTATTACATGTCCATGTATCAGATTGCTTCAGGAGTCCAGTTCTGCTCTTTACCTCAGTTATGCCATGCTATGAGGAATCCCAACAGTTATCCTTGCATGATGGGGGAGGAGGAGGAAAAAAACACCCCTGCCCTTTTATCAGCTTTACACATATTCCCTTTCAGTTCCATGTTTCTTCCTCTATTTCCTTCACACTTTTTGCCCTTTTTTATTTCTCTGTGATGCTTCATCGTAGACTGATTTCACCCATTTAACCAAAAAGATTAAATATAGCCCCAAATAAAAGGCAGTTACCAGAATTCATTAACCCGGCAAGGTCAACACACTGGGTTTCGGATCCGGTGCAGTTTACGATTTCGTTACCGCACTGAAAGGAGTCCACGCTGTAGCAGGCAGGACACTGGTATCCATTGGGCACATTGTCCTCTGGTGGCACTGGAAGGAAAGAGATGGGCCATAATTTGTTTTAATGAGGGAACGAGAGGAATGAGCCAAGTGATGGCTTAGCCTGGAAGGCCTCACCTTGGGACAGGGCAGACAGAGAGGGGACAGGGCATAAGGAAAAAGAGATCTTACAGGAGACAGAGATTGTTTGACAGTCATCGCCTGTGCAGCAAGCCAAGTGACTCCTTGCTTTTACCTTCCCATAGTTCATGGTGATAGGGCCAAGCTGGCAAATGCTGGACGGCAGGCAGGACTTGATGGACGAAGGGATTACCATCCCCCCTGTAACAAAGAGGAGGGCAGCACCAAGTCATTAACCGCAAGGTAACTCACTTCCCCTCCCATTAGTACCTAAGCAGCTGTCCTGGGGCCTGAGAGGGGTCTAGGGACAGTGGAGTCCCCCCAAAAGCAGCACCACTGATCCTAGTGATCCCCTCAGAGGAATGAGGGTGCCATCACATATGAGGCACTAGTGAGGAATTTCTCCTTCTCCACGTTGTGCTTAAAGGCAGAAAGACAGCATGACTCCTCACAGCCAGCTGGCCTTGTTGTACCTTAGCCAGAATGCCCCAACTGCAGAGCTTATGGGGTGAACCACATGCCTCTGAGCCATAGCCCACATTTCTTCATGCACAGTCTGCAGATCACACAGTCCGTTGCAGCCACAGGTGTCCTGACACAGGCAAGTCTAGTCTTCCCCATTAGCCAAAGCCAAAAGTTGTAATGGGGAGCAGAGCAGTTACATTGAGTCTACTGAGGCCCCTCCAGCACTTCAAGGATGAAGGGTGGCTTTGCACAAGCAGAAGGAAGATGTGCACTAGAGCTCCCAGCACCAAAGCTGGTAGGATATGAGCCAACCTCCAGTATAAACCTCCAGTATAAAAGCCAATGGTCACAGCACTGAAGCTGGGTGATGACCGAGGCCGTGCCGCTAACACAACCAAGTGTGGAGTTGTGTCAGGGCTCAGCATTCATCTTCAGCTTATCAGCCATGGGGACATGGTGACAGCTCAGCCCTGGTGGTGCCACCAGGCTGCCTGGTGTCTCCTTCCCTGCTTGAGGATGGGACTCAGATGCAGGCCAGTTTCTCCCTCCACCCATGGCCAGTGCACCCTCAGTGCTAGATGCCAACATCCTTGTGTCCCTCACGGTCCAGCCTCTTGACCCAACTATTCACCTTAGCCAGAATTAAAAGCCAATGTCTCATCCTAGTATGCTGCCTAGGTCCTCCCCCCCCCACGACCAAGAACAAGTTCTCCCAGTAGGAAACTGCTGCTTGAGATAGAGGAACAGAGAGCTTTTCCCATCCTGGACCATCCTGATCTCTGGGTTCTCTGACAGTGAAAAGGAAAATGAACAGATTATCCAAGGGCTCACCAGAAGGCCAGTGACAGAGGTGGGGAGAGAAACCCATCCCCCAGTCCCACTCCGAAAGCTGCACTCTCATACAGCCGTAGTGGATGTCTCACATACCTATCATGACCTCATGCAGAATGATGCCACAGGTATCTTCACCACCACTACAGGTTTTCATGGAGCCAGAGCAGCTTTTTCCTATGCTGTGACAAACCTCACACTGAAGGGAGATCCCTGGGGAAAGAAGGACACATTCCTGGGTAGCAGTCATGAGGGATCTCACTTCCCCTTTCATCAATGTTTTACTTCAGCATTTGATCAGCACTTTTCACATTCCTCTTCCCTTATTTTCCCTGCTTCATTGCTCAATTTGTGAGGGTTTATTTTATTATTTCTATTATTATTTATTCTAGTATGAACTTGAATTTGGGCAAGTAAGAGGAATCCATTTTGGGAGAGCATTTTACATTTTAACCACCAAAATCCAGCCAGCTTCCCTTGTCTCCTCTACAGTGATGTTTGCTTGGTTTTCCTGGGGCTGCTTAGGAAAGCATCCCCACAAACCCCTCCGTCCTGGCAGGCATTCAGGTATCCCTGGATTCCCAGGCCCCAAATCCCCTCCTTGCAGTGAGCAGAGGCATCCAAAGGTCTCGGGACCAAGAGGCTGTCAGCAGGTATTAACTGTACTATGTACAAACTGAGGAATGGGATATCTCTTTGTAGGCATTAGGGGAAAACACTTTACCTGCTGGAACACCTTAAGAAGATCGGAATATCAGGCAGTCAGCAGGAAACACTTAGAAAGGAATGAGTGTTTATCAACAGAGGACAAACATCATGTCTTCCCTGACACACCATCATTGGGACCCCAGGGTCCAGCATGCAAATTAAGAGGCCCAGGGCATGTGTCAGTTCCCTAAACCCAGGTGCCATCCAAGGCACCTTGCAGTGGCTGTGACATCTATATGGGGTGGCAGGTATAACACAAGACCACAGAGACACCAGTCTCTGCTCTTCCAGAGAACAGCTGACGGACAGCTGAGATGACATATAATGTCTAAAATGTCACACGACCCCAGGCATGAGCAAAATAAATGAGCCCCTAAGTTTGTGGTAAATGGTGGCTGGAGATCAATTCAGCCCGCCAAAGGTCTGTCTGCCTCAGAGTAACCTGTGTCACTCCTGTGACTGTCCCTGCTAGATCACCAGTGACCACCACGGGAGCTTCGACGGCCAGCTCACATTGTAAACGCCTACACCTTCATCTGCACGTTCTCTAATAGCACCAAAGATCCCCCAAGACCAGTCACCCCTCTGCGGTGCAAATCCCGCTGGATGAGGGGTTCTTACGGCTCAGACGGCAGGAATGGCCCCACGCGCGCAGCACCCATTCCCAGACCACTTCCATGTCTCGCAACCCCGCAGGTCCCAGCGGAAAACTCACCTGGGTCCAGGAAAGCCAGGAAGAAGCTGAGGCCAAGGGACACTTTCATGCTGATGGGATGTAAGCACAGGGAGCTGCCAAGTCTTGCTGAACACAGCACTGTGTGCCACAAGGGCTTTATAAATTGTGTTTTGGGGAAGTGGTGGTTGAGAAAGTGCTCTGAAGAATACAGATACTGCAAAGCACTAGCGCCAGTGTTTGTTTTTAGATTTAAAGCACAAGTTCTGCTTTTTCCTCTGCATGAGTAATGCTGTTTGTCTTTCCCCGGTCTAGAGTATGCAGCCTGTGGGGAAAGACTGGCTTCCCTGAGGTCTATCAGGTATGTCTCCAGTGCAGACTTTGAGCAACATTCAGCCTCTGCCATACATATGAATGACAGAGAAGAAACCATTTGAACAGCCCTGTTGTGCTCTCACCATTAGGCCCAAAGAAGCAAAGTGTAGCAAGGGCCAGCCAGGAATTTTCCTCGTGGCTGAGTTTTTGCTGGCTGGTTTCCCATCTCCCTTCCCATCAGACAGTTAGGAGCTCTCATGCCCCGAGTACAGCAGCAAAGCAGACAGTGGCAAAGCAGCGAGCTTCCTCTCCAAGCTGGCGTGAGGCTTCTGTTTGCAATATGACTGCTAATGCTTACCTTGGAGCAGGCTCTGTCAGGGGTTCCTGGGGTTGATTATGTCAGAGCTGCAAAGCGGGTCCTCCAGGGTGCAGTTTTGATATAAACACTTGGAAGTTGCTGGGAAAGTCTTCTATTGTACTTCTGGGCTTTAAATCAAACCAGCCAGCAGGGAGAAAGCATCCATGTGGCTATGAGACAGCCTGGTCACAGCTTAGGTAATAAGGTAATAGCAGGTTTTCCATGCCCTGAGATCTCACAATGAGCTAATGCCAAGCAGCAGTGACCAACTTGCCATCAGCCCAAAGGTTCCCTGCCCTGTGTGCAGGTTTTATCAGGATGTGCCGCCTCACTGAAAACGTTTCCTACCCTGAAGATATCCTCTATACTCGTCTCCCATGCCAGAACAGAAAGCCAGTTAGTTTATGGTCCTCCGGGACTTTTTGCATTGATGGCAAGGAAGAACTGAAATGTTCTTGTGCCCCCGCTCAACTGCAGTATCAGCGACTTGGGCGAGAAACTGCTCCAAGTAGACTTCTTGCTGTGTAGCACAGCAGGGGTGCTGGGCTTATCTGGCCTCCAGACACAAGGGCAACACAAACAACAAGTCCTCCGCAGCAGCAGCATGCAGACCACAAGTACAGAGGCGTAATGAATCACAAATACAAGATACAAGGATCTTTGGAGGCTCACCCAGTCCATCCCACTGCCCGGGACAGCTCTAGCCCAGGACAAGGGCTGCCTGTGGGGATGGATCATGTAGCTGGGAAATCCAATTTGCTGGGGAGGGAGTCTCACCTTGACCTTGGTGGGGCTAGGTGTTTGATGAAGAGCAGAGAGGGTTTCACTGCTGAGGTTTCCTACTGCTGCACAAATGAGCTAAGTGCTGTTCCTGGCTCTACGAAAGACTTCCTGCAAATCCATAGAGAAAAAATACAGATCTCACTGATGTTTCCACTCACTCATTGCTTTGTTTTTCTATTTCTCTCTCCCACCTTACTATCTGCTTTTCCTGTTTGAGACTAACCTCTTCAGAGAAAAAGTGGTCTTGTGACGTTTCCAAATACATTGAGCCATCCAGTGGGAGCTCTTCTTAGCTAAACCCACAGCACTATGAGAATGGAAATTAGTGCAATCACACCGGATAAAAGCCTAGGTCCCCCAATATCCATAAAGCTGGTATCACAAGAAGATAAGGGAGAATTATATCATCACTTTGAATTTCTTTTTCAGCTCAGAAATGGTCTCACGCCACATAACAAAGTCAAACTTCTGACTGCTGCCAGTCCAGGATTAAAATTCATTCCTCATTGGTCTTAAACTTCAGACTGAATAAAACCCTGTCCCCAGGCAGGCTGTGGTACTCAGATCAGGGTGATCCTGCCATTTATCTACATGTGGGTCTGCAGATACAAGTAGGGAGATGAGTGGATGTGACTGTCTCTGGTGATTTTAATTTCATGCCCTTTCATTTAAGACGATTACTGAAGTGCCTGGGGGATTTTCCCTGAATGACATGACTGCACTAGCCCCACTGAATTATATTGAACTCACCTGTTTCCCACCTCTCATGGAGGGAGGGTGTGAAGTTGCAGCCTTTTCATGTGCATTTTTAGAGATGAAACGAAGCATAGCAAGGAGGAGCCAAAATCTGCAGCAATAAGAGACCTGTAAAAATAAGACTTATGAGAGAATGTGGAAACAATAAAGGTGCTCAGGAAACACCCAGTCATATCACATATATCTGCAAAAACAAGGACTGCATAGGAAAAAAATATCACAGGAGTCTTACATGAGGCATTGAGGGAACTTTCTAACAGTGACAACAGTGAAGCTGATTGCCTAGGAAGGTGTGGATCCTCCATCCTGGGTGGCTTGGAAAAACAGGCTAGACAAATACTGGGAATTATTTAAGTTGATAGGATCCTGCTCCAGGGCTGAGAGATGGATTAGATGATCTCTTACAACATCCCTTCTAAATTGGTTCCTACTCTTTAATTTCATGGTGTGCATGAAATGTCTGCCTTCTGCAGCTTGTCCATGTTTCCAGAAGCAGAATGGGCTGATAATACAACAGTCACACTCTACAGGGAGGTGAGGCAGAGGCTGGGGAGGTCAGAGAAATTTGTAAGATGAGAAAAGTTAGAAATCCAAGCCCGAAAATAGCATTGGCAGGAAGGTGAGAAGAAGTTCATATGTTCAAAAGAAAGATGTTTAGCAGGACAAAGACTCCCATCTAGGCTAGAGCATGGACAAAAATCATATGTGAATCTGTCTTGCAGGCTTGTGGCAGAAAATGCCAGGGGGTTTCATAAAATCATTTATGTTGGAAAAGACCCTTAAGATCATCAAGTCCAACCATCAACCTAACACTACTAAGTCCACCACTAAACCATGTCCCTAAGTGCCCCATCTATACACCTTTTAAATACCTTCAGGGATGGTGACTTCCCTGGGCAGCCTGTTCCAATGCTTGACAACCTGTTCAGTGAAGAAATTTTTCCTAATATCCAATCTAAACCTTGCATGACACAACCTGAGGCTATTAGCTGTCATCCTAAGAGCCCAAACATACGGCTTTTAGACATATATGTCATCAAAGCATGAAGCTAATGTATCAGGTTTACACCACAGCTGTAGAACCCAGGTCAGAAAGCTCTGGAAAAAGTAAAAAAAGTGGCTAAGGTGTGACAAAGAAAGGAAAATATAGAAAGGGCTGGGCATGCACAGTTTGTGTAGGAGGTAGGAGGTACTAGGGAAAAGCCTTATACAGACCTAACTGGGGTTGAAATGCAAGGAGATGGTCAAGGGAGAATGACAATCATGGCTTTAAGAAAGAATAAGTGAGATCAGAGCTAAGGATAAACCCTCTGATGGTGAGATCAGCTGAGGCCGGGATGAGCACTCTGTTCCTGTGATTGAACACTTGAGAACGAGCCAGAAGGACAGGGTGTGCCTGGGCACAGGGCGAAGCTGACGCAGCCCTGGGACCAGGCAAGGGCACTGCGGCTGCCAGCCCTCATCCCTCACAGTTACTGTGGCTCCAAGGGATGCCAGCACCCTGACAAAGGCTCCCCTCCCAGCAGCTGGGAAGACAGCAAAGCACTTTCTGCAGTGGTGGACAAAAACAAGAACCCAGGCAGAGGCCGTTGCAATGCAACTGCTCAGCTCAGAGGCACAGCTCACACTGGCCATCTAAACCCAACTGATGTGTCTCTCTAAACACCTCACTTGCAGATATCCTGATCTGCAGACACCCTTTCAGGAACTGGCCACATTTATTTGAGATTCACTGGAGTCACTAACTCTGCGAAACCACATCTGACTCAGGAAGCCCCAACACAGAAGTAGCTGAGGCTGGCACAGTAGTACGGAGTCAGGAGTATCACAGATGTTTGCTCTGTTCTTCCTCAGGGCTCTGCTTATGTTCACTCTTTAGGGTTTGGTTTGCTTTTTTTTTTTTTTTTCCATGCTCCTATCCCCAGAGGGATGAGTACTGCATCCTGCAGCCAGCTCTAGGGAGGAGCATCTCTTGGGTAAGGGTCAACCACCCACCAGCTGCAGCAGAAGCTCGGTGGGGTTGGGGTGGCTGGAGAGCAGCAGAGCAGCTCCCACTGCACCTGCTGCCACTGCTTGTAGCTGAGCAGAGTAGGGGGAGCAGGTGAGGCTCAAATCAAAGCCGAGACCTGACGAAGAATATGGTCACATGCATGCTCCAGGTCATGGATGATATAGTCAGATGCATGTCACTGTGTCAGGTTGAAGCCCTGCACACAGGGTCCTTGCATGGCCTGGGTGGTCAGCTGGGTCCAGAGGGTCACCCAGGCTGGCGGCAGCCACAGCAGTACTGTCCCCCACTGTCTCCACATTACCAGGATACAGCTCCAGAACCAGGCTGGAGGGGCCATCATGCCCATAATAGCCATTTTTAACCACACTGTGCCTCTTTTTCTTCTTACGTTAGAAGATGTGACAGTCTGACAAATTATAGTCAATGTCTCAAACATTCATTGAAGAACTTTGGTGGAGAAGATGGCCTCTGTAAAAATGCTGGAGTTGTGCCAACAGGAAAATGTGGCCAGAGGAGAGGGCCTCACAGAGGGTGGGACCATGCTTCTACAAAGCTGCAATTCCTTATCTTAAGTGACCAGAAGAAGGAGCACAGCATATGCACCTGGAGGAGGGGCCCCAGAGAGGATGGGACTGTGCTTGTATCTTAAGCGGTCATGCCAGCAGAGAAGGAGAGGCAACTCCCCAATGAACCCCCCCAAAGCTCACCAACTGATTCCAGAGAACCCCAGGAACATGAACTGTGGATGCCGAGACTACTGACTAACACACTATAAAAGAAGGGAGAACGAGTTTTCAGTGCACACTCTCCAGAACTGGATCTCTACGCTGGCTGTACCAACGGTGGACCCAGGACTGGTGAAACCTTTTTCTTCTCTCTCTCTTTCTTTCTTTCTCTCTCTCCCTCCCTCTTTTTCTTCTCTCTTTTCCACAGTCCCTATACCTCATCCTTTTAAACATAAACTGTTGACCAAGTCTGAGACTAGGAGTGGATCTAGACAACCTTGGGCTCCTCTTTGAGAAGGAGTCCAGAAAGCAAGGGCGTCTGCTCTGAACCTCATGACTCAATGGGAGGGATCTCCTTCTGACACAGTTTCATGTTCCTTTTTTGGCTTCTTTTTCTATACCTCTCTTCTCCTTTCAAACAGCGGCTTAATGACATGATGCAAAGTTCATATTGATAAGTTCATTTGTACTTGGGCAAGGTTAGCTAGGTTGAATAAATGTTGATTGTTGTTTGAACTCCCCTGGTGTTGTTTCACCTTAATTCTGACAAAGGAAATCCACGAACCTGAGTCAGTCCGACTCTGGGACGTGACAGAGGATAGTCCTGACTCTTAAGCCTTGCTAGGCTAACATTTGGTTTATGCTAACATGGGGCTGTCTGCAGCTGCAGGACCCTGCACACCCCCAATAGTTCTAACACCACCAGTAAGAGAGAACAAGTCTAACAGTGTCCCAAAAGTCCAGGCACAGCTTCTGTGGGAACAATGGGGCAAAGGAATCTTCCTTACCTCCCTTTACCCATGGTGCGAGAGGACGGAGCCACAATATGTTGGGACATTTCAACAGTGAAGCCATCCACAGCCCATAAAAAAGCTGTAGAAGAAGAATCAAACCCACCCATTTTCTGAGCTGATTCCTTGTTCTCCAAAACCTGCTAATCTGGTTAACCAAGCAAGGAAACATAAGACAGCAACCCTAACCACACCATGCAGGGATTTGTATGCCTGTCCCAAAGGGTGAGAGCAGGAGGAATCTCACTGCCTGCTGGCTACAAGCTGAAGAAGATTTTGACGGTCATTTGTTTCAGCTGTGAGTGCATAAATTAATAAACCAGACAGGTGGTGGGAGGTCAGTATAAATCTAATTGCCACTCCTGATTTGGATCTTCCCAACAGCCCACAAGGCAGCACCTCAGCTGTGTTCCCATCAGTGCTTCACCACCTAACCCCGGGCCAGAGAGGAGGGGATTTATTGTCTTTCCCCACCTAGTGCTGATTTGGGTTTAGTGCTTGAAAGAGGAGCTGCGGGGGGAGGGCTGGTGGCACTCATGGTTCAACAGAGCAAAGCCATCCCTGTCACCTACATGGGAGCTCACAGTCCTAAGAGTTTGTCAGCAAGGAAGTTAGTGCATGCCTGGAAGAGCAGCGTGCCTATAATAGGGTGCTAATTGACACGGATTAATTTCCCATGAGGACTCCTCCATTCATGGCCGTGTATTCACTTTGAAAGTGATGCTGCTCTTACTAATGAAGCACAAGCAATGCAGCAAGGGGGAAACACACACCAAAACGGAGCTCAGGCAGACACTCATGGAGGGGGCTGTGATAGCAATGGGCTCCCCCACGGTAAAGAGGGTCTCCAACAGCATGTTGCTGCTGCCAGCTCCAAGGTGGGTGCACTGAGCCCTGTCCTTGCTCCTGTCCCCAGCCATGGGCTTCCTCCTGCCTCTGGCCAGCGCTGGACCTGCCCTGCCCAAAAATACCCGTAAGGGGTTAGTTTCCAGGCAGCTCAGTCTCTTAAGGGGACAGCTAGTGTCAGCAAAGGATTTGGGAAACAGAGAATTTGAAGGATGGAAATAATATGAATGTAATAACATAAAACTGCTTCTTAAATGTTTTATTCTGTGGCTAAAAAAGATGGTATTTAACACGTTACTGCACACGTGCAACAACACTCTGGTGAATATTATCAAATCATGTAACTTCATTCTTCAAGAGATCAAGACATTTAAAGGAGTGCAAGAGACATTTTATTTTACCTTTGATCCTACACCATTTATGACAATGATGGCATTAACACTGATAAATTTTTGGTATCCTGGCCAGTAATTACCTTTCCGATTGAAATATTTGCCAAGGAATCCAGCTGCTTTTCAGGCATCTTGGAACCAAGATAAATTTGCATGCACGTTAGCATGTTTAACAAGCTTTCTGTTCTGGCATGAATGATCAGCAATGTCACCTTCAAGCAATCAGGACAACAGCATCTACTTAATCCACTGGTGGATGATGTAAAAAGTAAGTCCTTATTAGATATTCAGAGTCCTTATTAGATATTCAGAGTCCTTATTAGACATTCGTATTTCAACCTCCTCTTCAGTGAGTTGCTCCAACATGCAACATTTCCCAGCAACAGTTTGTTTGCTAAAAGAGTTCCAGTCTGGCAGCTGAGGCAAACCAGTTTACCAGTTTTAACTGGTCTATTGAGAGAAAGCTAATGCTGCCATGGGCTTATGTCAATAGACAATGAATGTATAAGAGGAGAGGAAGTCTTTTAATATGATATTAATATCCACACATTTTACTTATTGTTAATGGAAGTGGTTAGGACCCTTGGAATGGAATAGAAATTCAGCATGTCAGGGATCACTTCTAAGTGGGCAGTCAAGTAATTTGTGCCCATTCTTGTCCCTTGGAAAACTGGTCCCCAAAGTCTCTGGCAACTTGATTTAACATGCCTGAAAGTCTCTGTCTCTTCTCAATGGCTTTCCTATTTGCTGCTTTCTATAAAAAAAGCCCCCTGCTTCCATACAGCTAACGCTTGTGGTTGGTGATGAAGGTCCCAAGTCCTGGGAAGCTCAAGTGGCTACGTTTTGCATCACACTGGAATTTGTGAAGGAACCAATGAAGAGAACAGTAATTTATAAATTTCCTTTAAAAGTCCAATTTTGTGGGCAAAAAAAAGAAGCCAGCCAAAGCCAACCTGGAGGTGAGGCATCTATGGACTGCAAGTGCTAGGCTGATCTGGGGGATTTTGGAGGACAAAGATTCATTCAGTCCTTTACTCACCCACTCCTTCCCTCCAGCTCTCCACTGCTCCCATCTGGGCACCTCTGGCATGGGAAGCCTCCTTAAAACAGACTACAAGATACTTGGAAACAGGAGATGTGTAATGGGTAAAAGGATTAATTTTTGCCCTTGATTGCATTTATTCTTAAAAATGTGACTTTTATCACTTTCCCACCCTCTCTTCCCATTCAGTCTATTACTAACCAAGTCCCACCAGCAGGAAACAAGATCTTATCAAGAAAAGCAGTAGTCATGGCTGAGTAAGATCCACCTTGGAAATGGGCAGATGCAGCCAAATCAGAAAAACAAAAAATAAATGTGTTACCAATAGGCTCAAGACAAAAGACTAGGCTGTGGCTGCAAACTCTCCCCAGAGTGGGAAGTATTTGCATGCAGGTATTTCTTTGAACCATCACACAGATGCAGCGGCTCTGTTTATACCAGAGGTCTTTGAAGTCTGAAGATCCAGACAACCTCATTTACCACCTTGTCTTAAATTGAAGTGATCTGGAACTGACTGAACCCTCATTACAATTTTTGGCATCCCATCTCTGAGACGTGTGACCTCACTCTGTTGATGCCATTCTTTTCTGTTGCAGGGTTTTTTCTGTGTGTGCAAAGCACACGTCATTTCTAATGAGCCCAGGTGTTGTACGCTTATCAGTGCCAGCTTCTGCCTACTCTTTCCAGTCCCTTATTGTGAAGCATGACACATAGCATAAGGAAGAGAACAGAAAGCCATGCCCTGCAGCACCAAGAGACGTACTCCCAGCTTTCCAAATGATGCTCATCTTTCCCATCACTTTCCAATCCAACTTTATTCATTGTGTGATAAGCATCATAAAATAAAGGTATTCCCAGACAAGTGTGTCACACAGCACTAAGAAGAGCACGTTTGCTCAAAGCCTGCATTGGTTTGGGCAGATTTTCAAGTCAACAGTCACTTTCAGAAAGCAAAATCTGTTGTTGTGTTTGCCTGGTTGTTTTTAAGAGCTGAAGAAAATGTGTTCTTTGTTCTTGCATTTTCTTACACATTCATGAGAAAATGCAACCATTGCCCAAGGTAGGGTGATCCCCCAGGCAAAACAACTGTTTGACAAGTTGTAATACTGTGGGATGTTCAAATATTACAGCAAACATCAGATAAACACCCAGAAACAGCAAACAATGAATGGCAGGGGGAGAGATCAAAGCAAACCTTCACAGCACTCAGCATGGAGACACCTGTGGTAGCTCACCAGAAGCTGGTACAGCTCATGGCACAGCACCGTGTGGGGACATCAGCTCAGGTTCTGCAAGCAGGTTGGGTGGGGGCTGCTGTGCTGACCTCCAGGACCCAGAGCAAAGGATGCTGCCTGCGTGGCATGGGGATGCTCACACAGCAGCCTCCCATCTGGTTACATCGGTGACTGGGGGTCCAGAAACCAGTGGCAGCTGCTGGTGACCAATGTCCAGAGCTATGTATTGCAACAAGACAAATGACTTTGACGTTGCTTGTCCTCAGCTGGGCAGATTGGACAGAAGCGACGAGCAGAAAAAGATGAGCAACATTGCAAAGGACAATCAACCTGTTCCACGGATGCCGTGTTCCTACTCAGCCCAAAAGGACATGAACTGGGGTTTCTCACTCCCTAACAAACACCCTGGTTGTGGGGATAAAAATCATTCTGGCAAGGAGCTCTCTGCAGGGTAATGTATGATAATAAATACATTTTCACACATAGGCCCTCACTCTGCTACGCCAACCAAAAAGTGACTGGTTTCAGCAAGTCAGGAGACTAGGCTACAGACATCTTGGGGCCCTTTGCAAACCTTTTGTTTATATGAAATAAAAGTTTTACAACAAGAACATGTCCCAGTAAAAAGTTTCTTAACATATCAGTGACATAGATGCAAACAAAATCCCCCCAGACACGGTCTTTAATAGGTCTGTCCCACATCTTCAAACCTGGGATATTATAACTACACCTGATAGGGGTGATATACTGATAAATGAACGGGGTTTGTGTGTCTTTTAGGCCTCAAGAAATCATCTGGGAAACCACAAGATTTTAATGAGCCTGCCCCAGAGACATCAGATTTTATGGAAACAGATTAAAAGAATTTTCCTTAACGATTTAATCATGCAGTATAATGAGTAAATAAAAAATAATGCCATACAGATAAGACATGGGAAATTCCAGTGCTAGTGATATGGAATGTATGGAAATGATAATTAGGTGGATACAGAATGAAAATAAAAACAAAAGTGAAAGAAGAGAGGCAGATTTGTGAAACAGGGATTATAAGATTATTAAAAGACTAGGGCAGTCCCATATTAGAGAAAAAAGTCCTCCCTAATGTAACTTTTTTCAAGACAGTTTTTGCCATCTTTGTATTTGAACTTTTGCATGAACATAGAGTGAAAGATTGAGGAATACAACTGGGATCCAGATCTCTGCATTGTCTTAATGAGGTCTTTAAAATACCTGTATCTCAGTTTGAGGAAAGCCAAAATTACATTCACTGATGATGTGGAAAACCGTAATGTGAGGGTGACACAAAACAAAGACTGTGGCAAGCTGGTGCTGCCTCCTGCAAAAGGCTCTAGGGCAGATTTGGGGGCTACAAGAGGGGACATATTTCTAGGAATGACCTTGGTGAGACCATGGGAGCAATATTCCTCCTCTCCGTGACAGGATCCTCTCAAAGTCACAATCTCTGAAAATGTGCAGATATCTGACATTTCTTGGGGCTGTGCCTGGCTGAGAGCAAACCAATAATACAACTAGTGGAAAGGCTGCCCTTTCTGTTCTTTCACTTCATTAACCAAACTGATGAAAATAGGAAGCAATGTCTTTTAGCTCTAGAGACAGATTAATTTTTACTTCAACAGAGTGTATTAACACTGTCTTTTTTAAGTTTTGACCGATTGTGAAGTGGAACAATTCTTTCTTGACATAGTCTCTACAACATTACCTTCTCGGCTGTCCATTCTGATGCCACTCTAGTGTACATCAGCTCTACATTTCTTCATGAATGGAAACCACATTTCTCCCCTGGTTTCACCTGGCATTTCACCTGATGCCCATGACTACTTATGTACTGGAAAGTCTTCAGCAAGCAGTGGGGAGCTCTGAGCAAGCTCTCTGAAAAGCAGAATATATCAGGGTTTCTATAACTACTGAAGAAGCCCTCTGGGCCCCCACAGTGGAAAGGCAAAGCCCATCCAGAGATGTTATGGGAACTTGAGGACAGTTGTTGAGATAGGGCTCAATTCTGCTGCATGCTCCCTTTGAGATGCTATGCTAAGCTGCTGTTATGGGCTTGCTGCAGTTCCTGTATCAGGTCTGACAGCGACATGAGGATTTTTCAGATACTGTGGGGCATTTCAAATGGCAGCTAAATGCATGAGTCTTAGCCTGCAAGATGAATCCCATCTGAGGAGCCTGTGCATTGCATTATCCCTGGAGGCCCTACAATGTTCCCCACATCAGGTGTTCCGAAGTTATTAAACCCACATATTCACAAGATGTTCTGATAGTGCTTTGCCTTATACAAACCCTAGGGAAACAAAACTGCAACAAGATCCAGTTATGCCAGCACTGTATGCATGCACAGAAAGAGGCAACACCAGTTTTTAAATGCTTTAGTGAAAAGATCTGAACACAGAGAGCTAAGTGACTTGCTCATGGTCTCATAGACAGCATAAATGCCCTGCCAAAAGCAATCCTGCAAAGGACTTCTGCCTGTACTTATATTATTCAGTCCCCATGACAATCCCATTGCAGTGACAACCCCATGTGGCAGGGTTAGAGGCAGCAAGAAGTCTCTCCTGCTCTGAAAGCGATGCACAGGTCAGCCAAGACACACAGCATCACGATAGGGTTGCTCCAGCTACTCTGATATAAACACAACTCTTGTTATACCACCTGTTGCTAAGGGAATAGCTTTTGTGTTTCACATGGGTTTGCAACCATCAAGGCCTGCTATTTATGAACCAGGCAGAAAAGAGCTGTTGGAATACAGGTCTTGACCTGCCTTTTGTCTGTGCCAACGAATAGATATTTCCTGACGTATTGGCCTGTGAGAGCTGAGTTGTTCTTGAGGATGGAGCTGGGTAGGCAGAAAGCCAGTGCCTTCTCCATATGCACCCAAGGGTTCAAGAGGACTCCTAGTACCAGAAAAAGAAGCTGTAGTCACATGAAGCAAAGCTCTGGTGCAGCAGAAGTTGACATTGCTGGCAGAAATTTATTCCAATGGTTACCTCTGACCTGGAAGGCTCTGTTCTGGAACAGACCCAGCACGGTCTGTACTATGCTGTCTCTAGCTCAAATCAGATGTCATCTGACCGCACTAAGCCCACATAGTATCACACCAAGGCAGTTAAGCCAAGATCACCACTTCCTTCTCCCATATCGTCTGCTCTGTGTGCCCTCCTCAATCTCCTTCTACTTCCTCCTCTTTCTTCTCCCTTGTGCCGCTGCCAGTGCTCTTGTGCTCCCCTGGCAAGGCAGTTCAGGGAGCAGATCCATCTAACACTCACCCAGCAACGAAGAGGGCAATGTGGTCAGGCCATGTGGCCACGCTGGCAGGGACCGAGAGGACAAGGTGGCAGCAGCCTATGTTTGACTTGGCTGATGCTGGCAGGGAACTGAGCACTAACTCTGTCCTCAGCATAGTGCGAGTGTGGGTGAGGCATATATAAAATCATACGTGCTGCCTAAAGTCTGTATTATGCATCCTGGCTAATTGAATTTAAATTTATTCAGAACTCAAACCTGTTTTGGTTCAAATCCACGTTGTGACATGACCCGGCAGCATACGGACCTGGTATTGAGGGTTATGGAAGTACAAACCCCATCTCCATCATTCATGCAGTCCCTGGCTTTTTTGCCGGGACCTCTTGCAGGGTCCCAGGTTCATCTTTTGGGATGTGGCCGTACCTCCATCACGGACAGAACAACTCAGTGGCGCTCCTGCAAGGGAAGCTAAGAAATTAATTCTTTATCACATGGGGCTGAACTGAGGTCACTCAATACTTGGAAACTCAGATGTGTCATAGGACTCTTACAACATTCCCATTCCAGGAACAAACCAGTGATTCTGATTTCCTAGACATTCCTATGCCCCAAGTTGTCCAGGGTTTGGCTTCCTATACATTGAAAGCGAAGAACATGATACTTAAGCTTGTCACCAACAACACAATGTGCATATAACATGGGATCCACTCCTGTGCTGGGCTGGCTGGGCTGACATTCACACCAAGAAGAAAAAGGCTCCCTTCTCCTTTTGGTCACCACTATGGACTTATAGTGTCACGGCCAAAGAAAACTGCTTCCTCCTCTTACAGACTGCAGACAGAGGAACTGGTTTCCAAAAGGGAGAATGAAGAAAATCTGCATAAAACCAGAGCCAGGATTATAACACAGTAATTCTGGACAATAGACCAGTGCCAACTGATCCAAAATGCCTTTGGCCCCAAAGGAAATGGCTGTCTAATTAACATCACTAGAGGGAAGGCATGTGCATGGCTCATATGTGCTCTCTGCCAAGGTTACAGTTGGCAAGAGCACACTTTGTCAAGAGCAGCCTGCAGATAAAGACCCATGTTTTCCACAGCCTAGAATCACATGTCTCTCCTCATTTCAGAGATACATCCACCACCAGCAGGCTGCTCCTGCCATTTTGAGAGTCCCTGCCTAGGCACACTACCCCCTCCAGAGTTAGCCTCTGCTTCCACTAGAAAAGAGAGATGAGTTCCTTATGCAATATTTAACAAGACCTCAAAGCCAGAGATGCTTTTGTCCCCATCTCAGCCTAGAGCATGGGTGCAAGACTCAACTAGCCCAGAACTTTAACAAGGCATCACCAAAATGAATCATTACTACCAAGTTATGTGATTACTTAACATTCTGTATGCATAACTGGATGAAACCAGCTCTCTCCCCTCTCTTCTTTCTCCTTTGTCGAATCTCCCCAATTATCTTCATCTATTGAAGCCAAGATCCTTTCAGTACCTCCAGCTTGCCAGGGACAGCTGCCCCAGCTTGCTAGCTGAATTATAACACACCCTCCAAATAAGACTCTGGCTCAGAAATCACTTGAGTGAGAATATCCCTTAAGTGCATAACAAGGAAAGCACAGTTGGATGAGTAATTGATTCAATTTGGATTGAAATGGAAAAATATAGTTGGGTCCTACTCTCAGTTTTCTCCTCCAGTACTTGCACAGACTGCAGTAGATCTGTTCTCAGGGCTCAGAGATGAGTTGAAGTTTCTGAGCTAGCTTTCCTGCAGAGGTCGGCTGGCTCAGGGTCACCACCTGGATTCACAAGCTGCTATTCTCTTATTGCTAACAGAGCCCAGAGAGGGAACCTCAGGGTCTGCACAGGTGGAAAGGAGGTAGTTCTTCTGCTTGGGAGCTTATCTGAAGGGCTGTTTTGCAGTGGGCTGATGCTTAGACTTTCAGGACTTGACTGTAAGCTGTAAGGTTGGGAATAGCTCCAAGGCACAGCTTATACATGATTTTTGGAAAGGAGAGGGGGTTCCTGTCAGCTGGGGAAAGGGATGGCCAACAGGGAGCCAGGTACCTCCAAGGGCACAAAACAGGAGGATGTCAGCATTGCAAGAAAGTTGAGGAGATCTCCAATTTTTTATTGGAGACGAATTGTAGTGGTGCAATTCTTCACACCAAAGATAAGGGAAGGTAAGCTGCATCCCTCTGTGCCTCCATGCAGCACCCAGACTAGGTAAAAGCAAAGATGGGAACCCAGTATGGAGTGGTTGTCACTGTTCTCTTGTCCTGCTTTGACCTATCTGGGACTGTAGGATCTCTGACAGATCTTTCACTAAATGCACGTGCAGCACCTGGCACAGAGCAACCTGGAGCCTAGCAAGGCTGCCAATCTATTGAGAAAAATAATAAACATAGTAGATATAATCTCAAAGAATGCAGAGCAGAGAGAGCAAGCCTCTGCCAGGGCAGGGACCTTTCCTTATGCACTTCAATGGAGATGTTCAGCAAAACCAACCCATTGCTTAATGTGTGGGGATGAAGGACTGTACAGGAATATGCAATACAGGAGCAAGTGTCAGCTTAGCCGTGTCTAAGACAGGACAGAACTTCTTGTTCCTCTGACATGCCTATCTCCAGCTATCCTAGCAGTATTTCTGTTTTTCCTCTGCAGATAACATGTTTGAGTATTTTAAGATGCACTTAGGATTTAAGTGGTGTCAGCTCTGTAATACAGAGAGTCTGCACCAATAGCCACATTACAAAACAGTTGTATGCTCACATTATTGCTGCTTTCCCACCAGTGGTGGCAAGTAGAATACCTTCCTTTCTCCCTAGGAGGGACAGCAAGCACATGGAAACAAAAGCCCATGGTCCATGTAACACCTACCAACAAGGTCTAGAGAACAGGTGTCTCCTTCAGAAGGTTTGTGAAGAGTTTTGCAGAAAGAATTGTGCATCCTCATGGCACCATCCATGATGTAATCCTTCATGACATCACCCTTCTAGAAGAAGTACAACCCAAGGTTTCTTTCCAGATGTTCAGGCTGACACAGCTCAAAGCAGGAAATTGGCTCAGGACTTCCTGGGGCAGGGGAGGAAGGCTTTTCCCCAAACATTGATTCTCTGTGGATTTCCATCTCTGCTTCTTAATCTTCTTTCTGTGCACTCTTGATTCCCACCACTCATCTACCCCGGGGGCATTCACTTGAGTGTTGCCACTCTATTAAATGTGAATTGAATTAGGCAGGAGGCAATTATCTGTGCTGGAACTTTCCCAGGGTATCAGAGCTAACATCCTCAGCAATATCTGATGAGATCTTTACAGACCACAAGCAACACAGACATCATTTTAAATGATGGTGCTTCCCACACTGCTCCTGAATATAGTTTTGGGACACTGTGCTGCAGGGTAAGTCAGAGGGAAGAGTTAAATCACACCCCTCTTCACAAAGCAATTGGGATTTTCTTTGAGATGTCTTGGACTACAGATTTGCTGCTATGGCTTTTTATTCACAGGTGACTGAAAAACAGTCCTCTGGCATGAGCCATGTTTGGTGTGCAAACTGAGCACCCATGTTACCACGCTGCTGAGTGTGGGGAAGGGTCCACCATCAGTGCAGGTACTGGTGAAGGATATTCCTGCCCTACCCTGACCTGATTATGATATCTTACCATTTTATTAATGCCAGACTGATTATGAGCCACCAATGTGCTCTCATTGGAAATTGGGCAAACCACAGACTGGCCTATGTTAGGACAGTTGTGGCAAGCAGACCAAGGGAGTTACTATCTCCACTGTTGGGCCCCCAGTTCAACATGCCTATCAAGAAACTGGAGAAGGAGTAGAGGAGGGCTACCAAGACCAGGAGACCAAGCACATGTCCTAGAAGCAGAGACTGAGGGATCTGGGATTGTTTAGTTTGGTGAGGAGGAGGCTGAAGGGGACATCTTATAGCAGCCAACAACTAGTTGAAGGGTAACTACAGTGACAGTACAGCTCAGCTCTTCTCAGCAGGGGCAGGTGATATAACAAGGGGCAACAAACTGGAGTTTGGGGATGTTCAGGGTGAGCATGTGGAAAAGGTTTTAGCTGGGAGGGAGGACCAGCCCTGGGTCTGGTCACCAAAGTTATCTCCATCCTTGCAGCTTTTCAATACACAGGTAACAAAGACCCAGACAGCCTGATTGAGTGTTTGGGATAGCCCAGCTAGTCAGAGCAGGAGGTTGGAGGGCAGATCTCTAGAGATCTCCTCGGACCAAAGCTCCTGTGGTATAGTCCTTCCATCAGCTTTGCCAGCTTTCTGTGTGTCCACACAGGGGGTCAGTGAACTGCTTTAGTTGAAAAACAAGCCAGAAAGGATGATTTGTTTCAGGCAGATCTGTTCTAAGAGATCCCACACCAGCCTGGGAACAGAGATGAGTGGTGTGTGGCAGACGGTCTCCAGGTTACCACCACTACCAACAAAAAGTATGCAGGACCACTGGTAATCTAAGATAACATCTATCTCAGAGAAGTTTGTATTTTGGGACTAACACAGCTTAGTAGCTTTCTGACAGAAGCAGTCTCATGTCCATGTAGAATATGAATGAAGAACTGCAGCTTTCAAAATCTAGGTTAGGAATCAGTCTCCCTCAGCAAAATCATTCTCAATTTACTGCTTGTCAGTCTCAGTCCAGAGCTTGTAATGAGCCATGTGTGCGAGTACATGTAGGAGAACAAGAGTCCTGCCTCACTGTACAGTAACAATTCAGCGTAAGTAATTTCACAGGGAAAAGATTGCCTCCTAATCAAGTCAGTAATGAAAGAGGTCATTTGTGGGGAGAGGAAACAAGATTTTAATCTGAACAGGACTTCACATTGAGTTTGGGTACAAAAGGAAGATAAATATTGAAATGTGTGTTTGCTCCCATGAAGGACAATTTAAGGCTGCAGAGTTTGCATATGAAAAACACAACAGGACAGGTAGAGAAAGGGCTCCTAGGCTAGCTGTGTGATGCACAGCGAGAGAGGTCATGCAGGCCAGCCTTAGGATGACTAGTGCAAAGTGTGGTTTTCTCTTATTCATATTTTCTTCCAGCACATTCACTCTTCTGTTTGTTTTGCTTTCATAGACAAATTCTTTGTTTACTTTTCTTCAGCTTGGCTGGCATTGCAATTCATGTTGAATTAATTGCTACTCCAAGAAGACCGTGCCAATGAGTGCGATAAGGCTCTCTCCTGCTCATAACATTAAATACTCTAGGAAACTGAGAGGTTATAGGCTGTACTTCACCCACCTGAATGGACCACGCTGAGGGAAGGTAACGGACAGGGCATGTGAAAAACATGCATTAGCCAGGAAGATCTTTGCATTACAGCAGGACAGTGGGGAAAGCCTCTGAGGTCCCCCAGGAAGCCTGTACTGTGAGTCCTACAGTGCCTGTGACCTGCAGTGGCTCTGGCTCCATCTGGAACAGCATCAAGGTACAAAATGTGGGCTTCTGGACTCACACCCTTCCTTAGTTTAAGCCAATTGCTCTTCTTTTTTCCTCCTTTTGAATAATAGCATTGCCTAACCCAGGAATAGTGGATCATTTTTAGGTGTTATGAGTCCATGGCCAAAGAGATGGTGACAAATGATGTCTTGACAGATGGGACAGGCTGGGGCCACACAGTTATTGCAGCTCACCACAACTCGTTAAGCTCTAATATCTTGGTTGCTACTGTTCAGAAGCCCATAGTCCAGGGTGTACCAAGAGGGAAAGGAGAATCAGGAAATTCTCATCACATCCCACATCCGCCACCAGACCAAAAGTGTAAGCCAACAGCAACAAAGCTGCACTATGCACAGTGTTAATAACTGCTCCATAAATATTTTTTCCAAGCTATATTCCCAAGGAACGAGTATCTGAGCAGGGCTGGAGGAGCAGAAGTCAGTGATGAATGAATGGTGCCATACAAGTTCAGCAAAGCCTTTGCGTGCTAGCACCCAGAGCTGTCGGGGTCTATCAGACATTGGGATTATGGGGAGCTATTGCAGTGATCAGGATGCGTGATCGCTTCCTCCAGCTGGTCAAATCCCATGTGAGAAGCAATCAGTGGTCATCACAAAGGGTTTGGCTACCAACCCTGGGTAGTCCAGGTAGCCTGTGCCATTGCCTGCAGGTTTTCAAACATGTGCATTTATTTTTTATCCTATGCTCCTTGTTCCTAGGGGATTTTCCTCAAAGATGACCCATGGCAACCTCACACCCCCTGCCCATCACCTTCTGGCAACCCTCTGCATTCAAACCACCATTTGTCAGGCTGATCCCTAGGGTCTCACTCCCTTCTTCTGCCCCCGGGTCTTCATCCAGCTGTCAGTTCTTGTCTGACATTGGCTGTAACCTCTATGAAATGGGCACATGTCCTGAAGCGCTGTGAGGCACAGGGGAGTCCACATCCACCATTAGGTCATTTATTCTCTATTACGGCAACAAAGGGGAGGAGGTGGGGAATAAATACACAAACACTCTAGCAATAATCTAGGGAAGCAGGCTCTGGAGGAATCCCAAAGCCTCCTTGGTTGTAGACCCAACATCTAAGAGTACAGTCAGTCAACATTTTTATTCAAATTACTTTTCAGCCAAATGTGGCCTTCTTAGGAAATGGGAAATCTCTGCAAAAAGCTTAACTATGCCCACATCTCTGGACCTCAGTGCAGAGTGAGCCAGGTGATGAGCCTCACGGACAGTCACATTAGGCAAATCACCAACTCCTGCTAGCTTGCAGGTCTGGCCCATATAGCCTCCTATGAAGCCATGCTGGGAGGAGAAGCACTGCCTTGGACACAGACGAGGCTGGAAGACACAATGTGAGTCATGTCATAGCTGTTGCTAGTCCAGGCTCTGTATATCACATTCATTTTCTACAAGACACTGGAACTGTAGCAGTTGATAGATAAAAGATGCTCAAAAGCCAGGGATGGACCTGCTCCAATAGGAAACCTGTCCAGCCCCAAAAGCATAGAATAAGAAGAGAGATCAGGTAACAAAGTGAAAGACCAGAGGGTGAAGGGGAGGATGGCAGAGTACAAAGGAATAGTTGTCACCTTACACCAGAAAAATAGAATAGACTATTCCAGTTGGAAGGGACCTGCCGTGATCATCTAGTCCAACTGCCTGACCAATTCCGGGCTGACCAAGTTAAAGCATGTTATTAAGGGAATTGTCCAAATGCCTCTTAAACGCTGGCAGGTTGGGGCATTGACCACCTCTCTAGGAACCCTGTTCCAGTGTTTGACCACCCTCTCAGTAAAGAAATGCTTCCTCATGTCTAGTCTAAACCTCCCTTGCTGCAGCTTTAAACAATTCCCATGCATCCTATTGCTGGGTACCAGGGAGAAGAGCTCAGCACCTCCCTCTCGCCTTCCCCCTCTCAGGAAGCTGTAGAGAGCAATGAGGTCACCCCTCAGCCTCCTTTTCTCCAAACTAGACAAACCCAGAGCCCTCAGCTCTTCCTCATAGGACATTCCTTCCAGCCCTGTCACCAGCTTTGTTGCCCTCCTCTGGACACATTCAAGGACCTTCACATCCTTCTCAAATTGTGGGGCCCAGAACTGCACACAGCACTCAAGGTAAGGCCGCCCCAATGCTGAATACAGCAGGATAATCACCTCTTTTGACCAGCTGGCCATACTGTGTTTGATACACCCCAGGATGTGGTTTGCCCTCCTGGCTGCCAGGGCACACTGCTGACTCATGTTGAACCTGCTATCAACCAACACTCCCAGTTCCCTTTCTGCAGGGCTGCTCTCCAGGCACTCCTCTCCCAGTTTATACTTCTGCTTGGTGTTACTCCATCTTAGGTGCAGAATCTGACATTTTGACTTGTTAACTTTCATCCTGTTAATCATAGCCCAATGCTCCAATCTATCTAGATCCCTCTGCAAGGCCTCTTGTCCCTCAAGAGACTCAACAGCACCTGCCAGTTTGGTATCAACTGCAAACTTGTTCATAGTGCATTCAACTCCTGCATCCAGATCGTTGATAAATACATTGAACAGGACTGGCCCTAGATTTGAACCCTGAGGAACACCACTAGTGACCAGTTGACAGCCAGATGTAGCCCTATTCATTACAACCCTTTGAGCTCTGCCCTTCAACCAGTTCTTCACCCAGCACACCATGAACGTTCTCATCCCACAGCTGGACAACTTGACCAGAAGGGTGCTGTGAGGGACAGTGTCAAAAACCTTACTAAAATGCAGAAAAACTACATCCAGCACCTTCCCTTCATCCACTGTGCAGGTTACCTTATAGAAGGATATCAAATTAGTTAAAGAGGACTTTTCCTTTGTGAACCCATGTTGACTGTGCCTGATGATTGCATTATACTTTAAATACTGCAATAAAACCAGAGTTTCCCATCCTCACTGAACCATGGCCACAACTGTCAGCCAGTAACTAACCATAGGAACCGCTGTATTTCCCATTCTAGATTATGCATGCCTCTTGTTACAGACCTAAAAAGGTCTTCTGGTCAAATTACCCTTTGAGCTGTGGGCTGGGAGACACACCTGATGGTGTTGCCCAAACACCCGGAGAAGGAGACCGCAGGTTTTGTACCTTGGGCAGAAAGATTGAATACCCTGGAGCTGCAGCTCTGCAGGCCATGGACAGAGGGATCCAGTAATGGAAAAAGAAGTGTGGAATAAACACATGCCACTTCCCCAAGGAAAGTCTTTCTCTGCTATAAATTTAGCTGAGAAATAGATGTGGTTTATACTCATGGCTTTTATACCTTGGAGACTGCAGTGCTGTAACACTAACCATGTGTTAGCATAAATACTGTCTAAATTAAAGGTTTGCATTACCCCAACTGCACTCAAACACCTTGGACAACAAGCCCAGGAGAGTGACCCATTAACCCCACAACTCCAAGTCCCTCAGGCAAGCATCGCAGCAGGGCTCGGATGAGGAAGCAGCAGCAAGAAAATCACTTTTCCTCCCCACTCTGGGGCTTTGTTTCACTTCAGCCTCCCCAGAGAGCTGGCCCCTTCCCGGCGTGATCTCTGCAGCGCCCTGATGACATGATCATGTTTGCCTCATATCTGGAGAGGATCCATGTGATTCACGTACAGCTCCTCCAGGGCCTTGAAGCTTTGATCCTTGTCCACATTGCTCATTTTTGTTTTCTCACAAGAGAGAAAGTAGCAAAGATGACAGACAAACACACAAGATAAGGAGTCTGCTCCATAGTCACCAAGTGCCAAGGATACAGGCTCAGGCATCTAACAGCACTGCGTGGTGGGCAGGTGTGTGCGATGCTGTGCCTGGATCTTACACCAGCATCTTCCATGAGTCAACTCTGCTCCCTGGAACAGCACACATTTTCCTTCGAAACCAGAAAGACCAATGTAATTGCCTTGTCTTTCCCAGAAATGAGTAACAGCACAGAATGACAGACGCTTTCTGAGCTGACTTACAGCAGTGAGTCAAGGTTTGGTGTTTGGGCCTGGTTTGCCCAAGGGGAAAGATGACACCCCGAAACAGCCAGAAGGCTCTGGGGACTAGGAGGGTTTGGTGCAGAGCAGAGGAGTGGGCTAGTCAGCATAGACCCTTGCTTTTGTGGCTAAAAGTAAAATAAAGTCCTTAACTAATAAAATGAATAGAAGTCAGCCAGCAGTGTTAATTTGCAAAGCTGCTGAGAAGCTGCCATCACTAACTTTTTGTTCCTTTTTTTCCCCCCTTAACTATCCCCTCTTTTTTTTTTCTTTTTTTTTTTAAAATAGGTGTATTTCCACATAGGGGAAAACAAGCAAGAACGAAGCTTCAGATGTCAGCTGCTGAATATGGAGAGGATTGTGTCTAACTAGATGTGTCTAACCAGATGGGAGCCCTATGCAAGAACAGCGTGCTTAGCCAAAAATAGGCTTTCCTCTCTGAAAAGCCCAGTCACCTTTTGCCAATTCCATTTTAAACAGGGGAAGCTTTGAAAACCAAGATTGGTTTCCAAGTTAAAAAAAAAAAATATATATGTTTTGCAACTCTAGGATCCTGTTATCACAGGTGATTGCTTCCCAATACCATCCTAAGAGACTTACACAAGCATGATACGATTACTTCGTCTTGCCAGTTGTCCATGACTTTAGAAGATCCAGCGTCCCTGACTGAAAATGAGCTTTTCTGTGCATGGCAGTGATCTGTTTTCCGATGGCTTGCATGCGTGTGGAGTCTCTATCATGCAATAAATGTCATGCTTATGAATTCCCCCTCAGTGGGGTCAATAACACCATTTGAGTCCTCTATCCAGCCAGAGACTTTTATGAAATTGGTAGGAATTCTTCGCTGTTGCTGCATCTGCCACTCTCCCATATTTACCTGCAATGGGCTGGGCGGTTCAAAGGCGGCAGGGGAGCGGAGAGGTGCACTCAAGCCTCTCGCACACCCGGACTGCATGATCACTGAGTCCTGGTCTCCCAGGGAAACCAGACAGAAGCAGATAATCATGTCCTCATTGTATGTCTCCAAGAGTAAGTAAAATTATCCCCTGCAGGAGAGAGCACTTCTCGTGTGGGTAGATTTCCCTGCCTGCGGAGCACTGATACACTAAGAACAGGAGATTAAGAGTACCATGTGAGCTGCGGATCCAAGGCAGAGATGAAGCTTGTTTTGAAGCTGATAGCTTGTTTGTACACAGATCACTCTAGAAGATTTTCCTGAGTTTATCTTTTAAGAAGATAAACAAAAACTCATAGGAAAAATTACTGAGAATTGTTTGCTTATCTACCTGGCCTACAGCTGATACTGCAAGGTATAGCCAAGAGCTCAACTCCAACCCGAACCTTCTCCAGAGACAGCTCTCTGCCTCCTTCAGCATGGGACATCTGTGATGCCAGAAGGGAAAAAAATAGGAGACCAAAGCTACTAGCAAGAGCATATATCGAAGGTCCCCACCTCTTTTCGTTAATTTCCTTGTTCATGCTTTCTCCTGGCTTTGAAGTGGAATTTTTCAGTGGTGTGCCTCATGATACTACCAAACATGCACAAGGGAAAGAGGGTTAGGAAGGAAAAGGAGATGATGTGGGAGAAAATAACAGAGGATTTCCACCCTGCAAGTCCTCTCAAAGGACTCTGAGACCCTCCTGCTGCTGTGCTTATACACGTGCAATACTTACAGACATGGTGATGGGGAGACAGATCTTTGGCAGTAATAAATGAGTTAGAAAGTGGCCTGGGGGCTGTGGGAATGTGGAATATGTGTTAGGAAACAAAGATACTAGCACAAGAGCAGAAGCTCCTTCCAAAACACTGGGAGGGTGCAAAGTGACTGAGCTGCACACCAAGGGTGGAGTAAAAACAGCCCGAGGGCATCAGGTGAGGGAGCTCTGGTCCCAGGCTCATGTGGTGCCTCAGGCAATGTCACAGCATGGTACATGTGTGGAGCAAAGGCAGGGACAGGCAGGCATCAGGGGATGGGAACTCACCTGCCTCTGTCCCTGCCCCTTCATCTGCCTCCACCATGGAAAAGTCCCTCATGCACCCCTGCCCAGTGAAATCCCCATGGACGTAGGCTTTAACAGGGGAAGAAGAGGAAGGAGGAGGGAAGGATTTAAAGAGATTTGCTCAAAGCTCAGCTGAAATGTCTGAGTGGGCGCGCTGGGTGAGAGGTGAGGAGACAGCGAGGACCCCCTCAGAGAGGAAGGTTTGGGCACGGTAGGAGAAGAAGCATGGTGAGGGTCAGAGACCTTGGAGGGACGTGAAGGTAGGGAGAGGAGCACGTGGAGGAACAGAACACAAAGGGTCCATGGGACAGTACACAGGCTGTATCCCTGATCCCCTGCCATGGCTCTTTCCTCCAGTGACCAGCTCCTGGCTCAGAGTCCTTGAGGGCTGAGCTCGGTTCCCACATGTTTAGGGCATAGGTGACCATAAAGCTGTGTTACCTTGGCTCAGAAAAAGGCTCTCATTACCCCTGGTCCCTTTGTAGCTTACTTTCCTCCCAGGGGCTGACACAGCTGCAAACATTTCCTCCTCAAAAATGAAAGGAAGAAGCCATGAAGAGACCAAGCCCTGAAGGGAAATAATAAACAAAGCCATGACAGCATCACCTCTTTGATAAAACTCTGGGAATATTTTATGAGAGCTCCTCAGACAAACGTGGCTGGCTGGCTGCTAGCCTGGAGCAAGAGCTCCCAGATCCCCTCTGCCCCCAAATTCCCAGCTTGCTCTATCGGGGCTGGTCCTCCACCCCTGCCTCTATGACCCACAAGTATAAATGGGTCTGGGGGGCTCTGCTAGGACCAAGGAGGGAGGAGAGGAGAGGGAAAAACACTGAAGAGGAGGAAAAGGAAGAGTGCCTTAATGAAAAAGAGGAGCAGGACAAAACCTGGAAGAAAAATTAATCTCAGAGATGCCGAAACACGGAAGGGGTGCATAAAAGGGCTGAGTGGAGAAGAGGTCATGGGAAGGGAAAATACTGAGCCACTTAACCAAAATGATTGAATAGCAAATGTTGTGTACAGGCTGTCTCCATCAGGGCACGACACTATCTTCAGCGTACACCTTCTCCCTGCCCGCCCAGGGGCAGGGTGGTGCTGCTCTCTCTACTTTAAAGGCACACAAGGGCTCGTGCCCAGACCAGCAAAGGGTCTTAGGCGTGGGAAAGCTCTGCGTCGCCGCTCCTCACTTCCAGGCACCTGGCATGCACACTGCAGGAGAGACACGAGTGCCCTATAGCACAAATAGGGAGATCCACCCCTCCCCAAACCAGCTCTCATCTCCAGAGACTTTCCCTCTTGTGTTACTTTCCCCTTGGTTATAGATACAAAACATAACTTTTTTCCACTGGTTCTACAGTTCAGGATAAATCCTAGAGCCCTGGTTTTTATTTGTTTAAATCCACCCCTCTCACAGTGAGTGGGATTCAAGGCTTTAAAGTCACTGAACTAAAAGAAAGTAGAGCTATTGTTGCCCTTACCCTTTCAGGGTCAGGGTCTTCCTTGCTTTGCTGCTTTCTGTCCCATGGATTTTCTTCCCAGTAAGCCCTGTCTCAAAAGGAGAGATGGTGGGAGACCACATCACCTAGGCAAGGGCCTTGCATATGAGGCAAATAGGGATCACACAGCCCTTCACAGGACCACTTCGCTTGTGAATCTCAGCAGGTCTGGTACAAGAGCCAGCTGCTTCTGCTAGGGATCCTCCAGATGTACTGGAGCAGCATTGCTGCTCCTAGAGGTCAGGGAGCAGCTGAGCCAGGATTTATTGGATTGTGGCTCTCCTGTGGACCAGGTGCTAGTACTTCTGTTCCCCTGGCTCAGGGGAGGTTTATCAGCATGGCTTCTCCTCTCTGATCAGCTTCTTTCATCCTGAAGGGCTAATATAGGTGTAAAAACTTCCTGAATGAGCACAAGGTGAGAGGAAAGGACTCAGACATGCAACAGTATGGCTGGAGATAACCTAAAGCAATGCAGCAAGAAAGGGAAAGCGAAGTTGAAGGGCAACAGAAACTGTTGTTCTGTGCTGGGTGGAGTTCAGAGGTTGCGAGTGAGCCCAGGAGATTTAAGTGAAAATGTAATTGTTTCAGGGACTGAGCTGACGCCAGCCAAGACACAAAATTCAACTATTACAAGTTCTCCCAATGACTCATACCTGAGAGGTGAGTGTTACCTAGATATTAGCCATTCAAGTTAGTTACCCATGCTCTGGGTTTTCAGGCTTCTGGCCAGGGACAGGGCACAGTCACAATAAGAGCCTGACATGTGAAATGACACGTTTGTGTGACTGACGCCCGAGTGTGCTCAGTTCAGATAGAGCAGTGAAACCAGGCTGCCTCTGACTCAGACTATGTCTCTTATAGCTCTCATAGCCCAGGCTGAGCCTTAGCTGCTGCATCTGGCAGGGAAGGTCCACCTGGGGCCAGTTCCCAGTGGTTTGAGCCAGGAACCTGAGCATCTGGGGTGTTCCTTGCAAGGTTATCCAGAAAGGTGTTGCTGTATTCTCAAGTACAGCTTAGAACAGCTGAAGATCTCCTGGGACAAGCCAAGCCTACCTGGCAGGGAAGTTGTCTCCCAGCAAGAAAATTAGAGAAAGAAAATTGTTAATTATAAGACAACATCAGTGTTTCTCCTTGGGACAGTGAATGAGGTTGCCCCTCCCAGTATAAACCAACAAACTCCTTTCAGTTAGTATGTTAATGCAGTGCTGCTCTGGGTCCTCAAGAGAACTGGTTTCAACCAACTCTGTCACAACTCAAACCAAACCAAGAAGAGTATCTGGGAGCTCAAAAGCCACCTCATCCATGTGGTTTTTATTGCTCCCTGTTGCAGCATTCCTAAAGAGGTTAGGGAGGTGTAAGGGCTGTTGTTGGAGACAGGGTGCAGGAGCAGGCAGGCCTTTCATCTGTTCCCTGTGCCATTCTTAAGCCTCTATGCAAATGGGCATTCTACACAAAGGAAACAGAAATATGGAGATTTGTTGAATTTCTGCCTCTGCCCAGGCCATAGTTTCCTGGGGAGGAATTCAGGTCCAGTTCAGTGATCTCCAGGGCTTGAGCCAGTTGCACACACATAGAATGCTCAAAGGTTTGGAGCAATGACACGGGGCCTGCAGGAGACCTCAGCCCTTCTGGAGTGGCAGCTAGAGCAGGCAGGACTCCCCAGCGTATCTCAAATGGCTCCAGACCCCTACACTTAGGCATCCGAATTGAGTCCATACCCAGCACAGTCAACGAAGCAATTCAGTTCTCCTTTGCAGGTGGACTCAGTGGAAGTTCATGCTGTCACTTGCCAGTCTGAGCAGAGTCATGGGCTCCCAGACTTCCCTCAGCTGCTATTTTCCCCTCTTGCACCACGCTTGTCTCATGGGCTGCAGGGCTCAGATACAACCAGCTTCTGCACCTGTCCCCTGCGCTGGGTCTTCCAACACTCTTGCACGCTTGTCCCTCCACCTTCTAGTACCTGGAGACAGAACACAGGTCTTCTCAGTGTTTTGCCTCTCACGACTGGAGGCTGAAGACACCATCATCTCTGTCTTGTGTGTAGAGAGACAAACATCATCCCAGTATCAGGAACATTCATCACTGCGGTATGTTTTTCAAGCTCAGCTGTTCATCCGGGTACGCACAGGGCTGGGCTGCAGTGCTTCATGTCTGCTCAGCACTTGGAGCTTCTAGTCTAAGAAGCAGCAGACACGGGTGAGAGGTTTGGCAACATGTCACTTTGTGTCCCTGTTGCTCAGAGATAGAGGAGACTCTGTTATCTTGCATTTCCACAAGTGATGATTTTAAAGCATTGGTGGCGTTCCAGGCACCGAGAAGTGGGTAAATGCTGAATGTCCCAAATTAGAAGAGGGTAAATCATGTCAACAGATATATACCTACTCTACACTCAGCAGTTTTCCTGGAGTGAAAGGATTTTTAGGATGAACAGTCCCCCAGCTCTCTCTCTACCTCACCTCATTCTTGCACATTAAAGCCACGCTACGCATGATGAGGGTCACGGGACTCAGAGACACATTTTCCCTCCTGGAGGTGGTTAGGTGGGAGCATGCTGGAAGTTCTTATGTCTTATGACTTATACTTGGGTGTCACGTCTTATGTCTCGATTGCAGCTTTTCAGCTGCCACCAGAGTAACACGAGAGGGGCACCAAGTGACCCCACAATACCCAAGTAACTGCTTGTGGGCACTCATGGCACTGACTGGTGGGCAGGCAGGGTCAGCAGGTAAGGTGTCCTTATCTGTCCTGGAGGCAGGAGGAAGGTACCACCCTAGACTCCGGGCAAGAACTCTCCTCCTCTACCCTTGGGTCACGTTGGTTAGCTGCATTCAAAGGGTGGCTGTTCCCTCGTGTGCCACCAGCTACAAGGTCTGGTGTCACTTAGCCATGCGTATCCTGTGAGCCAGCTGGCCTGGGCTGGACTCATGGACTTAGATGCAGATAAGCTGTGTCTCAGTGCTTTAATTAAAAGATTTTATGCAAGCAAGCAAAAGACATCAAAGGCAATTTCATTTGAGACAATCAAAGTGCAGTGGGGCAAGGGACATTTTATAGAAGGTTTCCCAGATCCCAAGGAAGACATTTCAGCCAGTTCCAGGCCAGCAGCAGAAATTAGTAGAGAGCAAATGGACATCCTGGGGAAGCCTGGAGGGGGGGAGTAGAAGATGGGGTAGGTGGGAACTGTGCAAATTCCCTGCAAGGAGCTAAGGTAGTTTGTGATCATACAACCATTAAAAGCACCATCTCAGGCAGCACATGTCTTGTTATATTTTCAGAGATGTATCCTAGCTGGCAATCTTTAGCCTGAGAGCTTGTTCTCCTTGTTGTCCTCCTCCCACTTATTTATTCCTCTTTCATTCATCTCCTTTGTCAGATTCTCAGCCCCAGCTGGACAGGTTCTGCTGGGGAAATGCTTTGTTAATAGCCATTTGCCCTCAGACCAACAGGCAGATAGACATCAAAGAACAACTAATTCAGGCCTAACTATGTCTTCTGGAGCAACGTGAAGGCTGAAAGACATTTTTTTAATGTCCTCTGCCACTCCCTATCATCTCTCTGGACAAAGAGAAGATGTACTGCAGCTGGTGGGGCAAGAGCTCAACCAGTTGGTCCCCCAACAGGGCACTTTTAGAGAATATTTTCCTCCTTCAACTATAAATGCCACTCAGCCTGTAGGAGAGTAGATAAGGGAGTAGAATTTGTGGCTGTGCAAGATGAAGTCTCCATCACCCTTCCCTGACACTCTCCTGGGGTGTTTAGCAGTGTTGCAGCTTGAGAAGGTACCAGGTCACCAGAGTAAGCACGGAGGAGAGCGCTGGTAGAGCAGAGGGAGGGCTGGCCTCTCTCACCGAAAGGAGCAACTCAGGTAGTAGACCCCTACGAAACGCTAATGCTCATTGCCACAGGATGTCCCCAGGGCAAAAAATAAGAATGGATCAAAAAAAGACCTCAGGGCAAATGTAGTCAAGGGTGGTTACTAATTTCCATATTCTTGATGCAAACTCCAGCTAAGAAAGGCCCTGTCAAGTGGTCACCAGATGGGGAGAAAGTACAGCCAAAGGAGAGATCACAACATGCTTGTCCCACCTCCTAGGCTTTTTCACCACAGAACCGGGACCTGGGAGCAGTGGCCCACTGTAACTGCACCAGGCTGCAGGAGCTGAGGGTGAGATTTTATGTCCTGGCTGCATCCTCCAAACCCACAGACAGCGATGGGGATGTTAGCAATCTGGAACTGCAGCCAGCAACCACAGGCAGCTCAGGCACCAAGGGGGAAAGCTGAGCATGAGAGGGGAGAAACTGCAGCAGCTGAAGGGCAGCCACCTCCTCCCACGGAGGAATAGGGGTAAGGGGGAGACTTGCCTCCAAGACAAGGTCCCCTGCAAGAAGGACTGTTTTAAGAAAGCACCTGAAATTCCCAGGGCGACCAATGAGTGATGGGGGGATTAGAGGAAACCCCACAAAAATTTAGACTCCCGCATCACTTGCACACAGGTTTACCAAGATACTTTGTGTGAGTGCAGATACCCACTCAGTGGGATTTGCAAGCACATCTAAAGGGGTAAGGCCACATTCCCATGGGCTCCACAGGTGCAAAAATCTGCTTGGTGATATTTTCCACTTGCTTCCCCACAGGTATTGCTGAAGTACCACCACCGGGCACCTTTCCTAGTGAAGGAAAGGATCCAAAATTGGCTCTGTCTTCCCATTCATGTTGATGTAACTTTTTAGTAAGTGTTGTTTATGTTGGATTTCATAACCTGCATAATTCCATGTCATAAAGTTCCTTGGGTGTCTGTATATGTCGTTCAATGCCCACTCTGTGCAGCTGATTTTACTTCCAAAATATCAGACACCTCTGTACACCTACCATTTGTAAAAAAGAACCCAAACAAACAAACAAAAAAAACCCCAAACCCAAGGGATACAGGTACTGCAGGGCTGCCTGAAACTATGGTAAATATGGGATCAAGGGTTCCATTCAGCGGTGCAGCAGCTTTTGGCTTGGATGTGCTTCAGAAGCATATCTGCACAGACCTATCCAAATGTTAATGCAGACTTTGAGCCATTCATGCAAACTGTGCTGTTTCACTTGTGGGGCAGGGGCGGCTTTGAAGCTGCTAGCAGAGATGTGCTGCTTTCCACAAGCAAGAAAATTTGATATCAAGATGGGTTTATGGAGATCAGATTCTGATTTTTTTAATTCTTTAGAAATTTTAGGAAAACAGATCAAACCCAACTTTTTAGCCCTAAGCTTGTTACACAGTTTAACAAGGAAACTCCAATTTTCATTCTTTCTTCAGACTGCTGTTAGAGGGCTGGTGTAAACCTTAAATATTTACCCCAGTTTTGCAACTAAAAGAATATCTTGAAATCTTTCTTGGCTAAAGTTTGAATCCACCTCTGCACTCTAGTTTGATAATGGTAAATACAAGCCACACTACAAAACTTTATTGGCAGAATATTTTATCTGCTTCATGAATAAAAATGTTGCCCTTTAAAATGATTGAGTCTTTCTCTCTGTGGCTTTCACACCTTTATGGTATTGAACTTTCCTTTTCCAGTGTGGCTTTTTTGTTATTATGATATGGCTAGATATGAAAACATTTTCAATCTGATTAACTCATTTGGCTGTATAATCATTCTCCAGCCCCCTGGAGTGAGATGGTTATGCTTGCTTCTCCAGCCTAATTAATCTTTTGCAACAGTGACAAGCCACATGACAGCAGCTGAGTTGCAGACACATTTGCCTGGAGTTCCTCACATGCACGCTCTATACCAGAGAAACCTTGTGAGGGGCATTTCTCCTGAACTGGAGCTTGAATGGGGAAGAGTGAAGAGGAACCTCCCACTCAACAAGGAGCTTGTGGTGCCAGGAAGGATTTTTATTATTCTTTATGCAGTAAAGAATAAATGAGGTGGTTTAATAAGACATATGTGCAAGGCTCCTGGAAGGCTACAGAATCTCCTAAAGAGTTGAATGCTCACAAACTCAGAGGCCCTGGGCACACCAGGACCGCGGGCACACTGGAATTGGCCAGTGGGCTAGGACTTCTTTCTGCCTTGAGATACAGGGTGAGGACAAAATCCTTGGCTGGACAGGAGAGCTGGGAGTATAAACACTACCTGAGCATGCAGAACTACCAAGGATTTACAGGAAGCAGCAAGGAACAAAACAGCCTTCGTGGCCCAGCCTTTGCCAATGTTGTTCCTCAATAGAGCCCATCCCTCACCTTCTTTCTAGGAAGGCAGGCAAAGACCTGTCCTTCTCCTCTTCTTTGGCCTGTCCTGGGATAAAGCCCTTGCATCAGCTTCAGGGTTTCTCTCTCATAATGGCCTTGACCCTGTCCCCTTCTCCCATAGAGCTGTCAGGTGGCTCTTTCTGATGGAAAAGGGTGTCATGAACCAAGGTGAAGGTGATGGGGCGATGGGAAGAGAGCAAGCAGCTGATGCATCAGTGCTGATCTCCTTTGGACATATGTGGAAACCTGCTCCGGTGCAGCCCCACCAGACCTACCTGGAGGTGGTCAGCCAAATGCCAACCAGCTCCTTCATCCCCAGCACCCACCACTGTCAGATGGAGAGCTGAAACTCACTTTGGGATAGAAGAGCTGCACAAAGGGAGGCTGTATTATTCTCCCATCCACACCGCAGTGCCCAGCACCATCGGCCCTTTGATTCATGATGCCGCCTTGGTCCCTGTATTGGGTTTGCATGGCAAGGTTTTGGTAGCAGGGGGGCTACAGAGGCAGGTGAGAAGCTGCTGGAATTTTCCCCTACGTCTGACAGAACCAATACCAGCTAGCACCAAGATTGACCTGCTGCTGGCCAAGGCTGAGCCCATCAGCGATGGCGGTAGTGCCTCTGGGAGAACGTATTTAAGAAGGGGAAATGTTGCTGCAGAACAGAAACTGCAGCTGGAGAGAGGAGTGAGAACTTGTGAGAGAAACAACCCTGCAGACCACCAGGTCAGTGCAGAAGGAGGGGGAGGGAGGTGCTCCAGGCGCTGGAGCAGAGATTCCCCTGCAGCCTGTGATGAAGACCATGGTGAGGCAGGCTGTCCCCCTGCAGCCCAGGGAGGTCCACAGTGGAGCAGATCTCCACCTGCAGCCCAGGGATGACCCCACGCCAGAGCATGGGATGCCCAAAGGAGGCTGTGATCCTGTGAGAAGCCCACTTTGGAGCAGGCTCCTGGCAGGACCTGTGGATCTGTGGAGAGAGAAGGTTTGGAGCAGGAGCAGGTTTGCTGGCAGGACCCAGTTTGCTGGAGGAGTCTGTGCCTGAAGGACTGCAGCCCAGGAAAGGGACCCACGCTGGAGCAGTTAATGAAGAACTGCAGCCCGTGGGAAGACTCATGTTGGAGAAGTTCTTGGAGGACTGTGTCCTGTGGGAGGGACCCCACACTGGAGCAGAGGACGAGTGAGTCCTCCCTCTGAGGAGGAAGGAGCGGCAGAGACAACTTGTGACAAACTGACCCCAAACCCCATTCCCTGTCCTCCTGTGCTGCTGGACGGGAGGAGGGAAAGAATTCAGGAGTGAAGCTGTGCCCAGGAAGAAGGGAGGGGTGGGGGCAAGGTTTTTAAGATTTGGGTTTATTTCTCATTACCCTACTCTGGTTAATTGGAAATAAGTTAATTTTCCCCAAGTCAAGTCTGTTTTGCCCATGATGGTAATTAGTTAGTGATGTCTCCCTGTCTTTATCTCAACTCATGAGCCTTTTGTTATATTTTCTCTCCCCTGTCCAGCTGAGGGGGGGGAGTGATAGAGCAGCTTTGGTGGGCACCTGGCGTCCAGCCAGGGTCAATCCACCACAGTCCCATGAGGCAAAACAGAGCAGGGTCTGAAACAGATCAGAACTCTTGCTGCCATTTCATGGATGGACAAAGTGCTAACAGACCTGGAAGAGCCTCCCAAGACACGGATCTCAAGGCAGCAGGAGAACAGGGAAACAAAAGTAGGATTCCCCAGGGCACAGCCGATGTGCCACCACACTACAGCACCTGCGGCGAAGAGCTTAGACCACCTGAGAACCAAGAAGAACTGAATACTTGGCCACTTTCAGCTGCCTTATAAATTTCATAGGTTTTAGAGTCAGAAAGGACAATTCCTGTCAACTTGACCTTCTGTAATGGAAAGGTCTGGGAATTTCCTGCAGCAGGACTTGCTCTTAGGAGTACAGTTTGTGGTTTAACTGAAAGACCTGTTTGCAAGACAGCCAGTCTTAATTTGAAAATGTCACACAATAGAGAATCCACAACACCTTTTAACATTTTGTTCCAGTGACAAATTACTCTCTCTGTCAAGCATGAATAGTTTAAATTCTAGATTTATTTCTTCCTACAAAGTAAGTATATTTCAATAGTTTGTCAGCTGGAGTTCATCTGACCTAAAACCCGGATTACTATATTTGGCGAGATGAGTCTTCCTTTCCAGTGATTCCAAAAGCAAGGCAATAACTACAAGATGATTCATTGCCTTTTAAATTTAGGTATGGAGAAAAAAGAAAAAAAATCTTTTAGTTTGCATGGGCCTGCCAGGTGAATAATGCCCAGAAGCTCTCTCAGGGCAGTTAGATTGAAAACAAACAGAACCACAACTTGCAGCAATTTAAGGGTGCCTGCTGCCAGGGAAAATGCCATCTGCAGTTAACTCCATCTTTGCATCCCCACACTTTAATAACACTTCCAAAGGTCTCGAAATCTGCCATATGAAACTGTCCTGTAGACTGCCTTCCTTACATGGTTAGCAAAGAGCTGCCCTAATCATGTCTCTTATGGCCAGAGCTTTCTAGAAGGTGAAGCTGAGTTCTCCACAGCTCCCCCTCCAACTGCACCTTTCCACATGGTAATGGATCTACTCAGCAGTGCTTGGTGCTTCTCCAACAGATCCCAGAAAAGCCAAAGCTTTACACAGTGGGCATAGGGTTAAGACAAATCTAACTTGAAACTGGTATGGTATTTTATTGCAGTTTTAGTAAGCATAATAACATACACCACTGAGGTAAAGTAAGGCAAGGCTATAGAAAAAGGCAGTTACTACATGTCAGGTGAAAGCAGGAGGAAAGTGTTAGGTAATTAAAAAAAAAAAACAAACAACACCCCCCCCAAAAAAAAAAAAAAAAAAAAAAAACAAAAAACCAAACACCACAAAACCCCACACCTTGAATCAAAAGTCATAAGGTATCTAATAAGAATTTTAATATATTGATCAAGTCAGTTGAAGATACAATGTGGTAGAAGAGTAGAAAAATGACTAACAGTCCTGAAGGGAAATGGGAATTGATGTCTGCAGCCATATCACACTAATATGCCAGATTTCTACACAGATTTTGAGGGATAAACTTTCAAGATAGAAATAGAATAAAGCAGCATCCTGACCACAGATAGAGCATACCAAACAAACGTGGCAACTTTCTTGCCAAAAGCTATTTGATTTCTAGTTGGTGAATTGCAGGAAACCACATTCATCCAGACTTCACTGAATTGTTCAGTATGGCACCGTATGGGAAGTTATGAGTTATTTTAAGGCACTAAAATTAATACAGGAAAAATACAGCAGTACACAAATCAGCCAAAGAGCAACAATAATTGTATTTACAGAGGACACAAGATGGAAGAAAGCTGTTTGTGTAATTCTGTGAGCATTGGGTTCAGATCTGTAATACTTTTCCTTGCATGGCATAGCTAATAAAAAGCGACAAGTGAAATATGCTAGGTGATGCTAGACAGTACAGTGAATGCAGAGTAGGATTGCATACTCAGAAGAACTATGTTAACTGAAAGAATAGTAAGAGAATTTAAATGGTACAAAGGGCAAGGGACAAATGCTGACCTCTTTGTTCTTTTGCCTTAAGAATAAGATGCCTGACAG
Source organism: Buteo buteo (assembly GCF_964188355.1). NCBI lineage: Eukaryota > Metazoa > Chordata > Aves > Accipitriformes > Accipitridae > Buteo > Buteo buteo. The sequence goes on from NC_134204.1 coordinate 9,769,094, forward strand.
CAGGACCACACCACGTCCCAGTACATACCTTGGCCTTTGTACTGCGTACAGGCTCCCAATCTCCTCCCAGCTGTCCCAAAAGCCCATTCCAAAAGGGAAAGGAATAAAACACAAATGGAGTGTGTAGATGTATTCCCCGAAAGGGTTAATTCCCTTTTGCTCCTACAGGCTGAAGAGGAAAAGGGCTTGAGGAAGCTATTGCTATAGATGACTTCCTTTCCATGGTAAAGTTTACTGACAGCTGCTTAAAAATACAACCAACAGTAGCATTTTACAGTGTGAGTATCAACATTTTATTTTTTAAAAAGGAAAAAAAAGAATAAATCATTCTAGTGACTGGAAATGTATACAAAGTTACATGTTTCAAGGAATTCACACCTTAAAGAAACAGGCTTTGAAAGAGTTTCTCTAATGCATGGGACTTACAAATCCTTTCACAACCGATACTACTTGTTTCAAACACGCTGTAATAATAAAGCATTGGGAGAGCCAAAGATCCCCTAAGATGCGAGCACTGCTACTACAGGAGATGCCTGATCTCATTCCCCCAGCTGTGAGTACCAGGGATACCCCAGTAATTCTGCAAGGTAGAAAAGATGTTCCAACAACACAATGCCATAATCTAAGGCCACCCTGGGAAAATCCAACAGTATCTCAAAGCTGTTAGAGAACAGGCAGTTCCCACACATCTTTAAATGAACTCATCCCAACCCTGGTATTTAGTAACAGCTTTAAGGAGTATATTTATATATAAATCTATTTTTTTAAAAAAAACACACTATTGTGAAATTTACATGAACACACACAACTTTAGCAACACTCAATGGTGTTTGCAGTGGAACTTGGCGATTAGCTGCTTGCAGTTTATATACAAAGCTAATTAATTAGAAGGGTTGCTACAGGGAGCCAAGTTTCTTTCCAGGTTAGCCCCTTCCTAAAACAAGGATTTTCTATGTGTTATCTTCTAGGAGTTGGCAATATTAAAAATTGTGATTAGAACACAAGGACGTAGTGGTTTGTAAACACTTTGTCTTAATATTAAATTAAAAACCAGTGCATTCTCACTCTCTGCTCTGACATGATGGATCACCTGATTGATATGATGTTCTCAAACTCATGGGAGATATAAAAACTTTGGCCAATAAAAATCCTTTAGACAAGTTCATTCCCTAACAGTGCCAAGTTACTGACTTAAGAGCAACACCAAGCATGAATTTGATCCACAGTAAAATCACTGGCAAATTTTTTCTGGGATGTAGGAGCTCCCAATCCATGCTAGCAAAACAATCTAAGTTTTGCATGATCCCCACTCTACGGATTGGGACACAGGTTCAGAGGGAAGCAGTTTGCCAACCTCACAGGCAAGGCCAGCAACACAGCCCAAAAGAGCTTCAGATTCCTGAACACCCAGCCCATGTTGGAGATGTTGGACAGCAATGCCCCCTTCTCTCCTGACTCCTACAGTCCTCAACACCCTTCTACTAGGGAAAGATTACATGATACTGCATTTGGGGAAAGGCTCACAGGAAAATGCCTAAAGCAAATGCATCAGGGATACACACACACAAGAAAAAAAAATAAAAGGCTAGAATATCTCAAGACAGGAAAAAAACCTCTTCCTGTTGTTCTTGAAGCTCTTAACTCCTTCCTCCTCGTTGCCAACTGCAGTCCTGAGTAATGAGTGTCTGCCAGATCTGGGTGGCAGCTTCCTCAGACCCTTTCCTTGTGCTTCACGTTAGCCAGCTTGACAGTTTCCTGCTCAGAGGCAGGTGGAGAAGGCTCATCATGGCATCCAATCATGAGCTGATAGACTATCACTCCCGCAACAGCCCCAAGGAAAGGAGCAACGATTGGAACCCACCACCACTGCTTACCAGTCCTGGAAAACAAAAAGAAAGTGCACAAGGTAAGAACTGCAGCCTAAGCATTAGGATATTCATGTTTGGATCTGGAACAATGCAAGATCTGGTCACCTCCAAACACCACCACTGACTTGCAAAAGACAATAGTACCTGCATGTCCACAGCAATTTCCAAGGCAGATATTGCCCCCCACTGCAAGTTCAGGTGGCCAGCAATTCAGAATAGCTACTTTCAGGATTTCCAAGACTGTCTCTCCTCCAAGGAAGAAGAGAAGTAATTGCAGTGCCTGAAAGAGGAACCTTCACTTCCCTCCCATTGCCTGCAGGAAAGCAGACCCTGACATCATGTAGACTTTATTGCTTGTGGTTATTTTCATTGTCTCCAGCAACAACAAAATCTAAGTATAACAAACACCCTCCATTTTCTACCACCAAAAAAATGATGATAGGCTCATGTTCAAGCTGCACCTGAACTTCTCATGGATGGTCCTAAATTTCCTCCTTGATAGCAAAGTTACGTCATTTGCTCTCACCACTGGAAACTGCCCAGCTTCTCTGATTTTCTTAAGAAGTCAGAGCAGAGGAAACAGTGTCTTTTAAACACATTTATACAATCTGAAGACACCTCATGGGCACTAAGACTCTTTATAGTGCCAAAGATACCACCTATTGGGATTTTTAATTTTTTCCCCTTGATGCACAAGGTTTGCATTGGCGAGCACTTACCAGAACACTTCAGTGCCCCAGCCAGCAATGGCTGTGAAGAGACGAGGCCCAAAGTCCCTGGCAGGGTTGACAGCATAGCCAGAGTTGAAGCCCATGGAGGTTCCAATAACAAGGACAACAAAGCCCACTGTGAAAGCCTCCAGCCCCGTGGGGACAGGGTTGTTGTAGGGATCGACAATAGCCAAGACACAAACAATCAGGGAGGCAGTGCCAATGAACTGGGAGGGAGGAGGAAGAAAAAGAAGAATTTAATCCAGATTAATCTTTTAACCAAGTTATTTGGCTCCTCTGAAGTCCCATGCATTTAGGGCTTATTTTCTAAACTGGAAGAACTGCACTGTCATCCCATCACTTTATCAGACCACAGTAGCCTGCGCACCCACGGGAATTGGGAGAGTGGAACATGTTCCTCCTGGCAGACCACAGGCTCAATCAAGCCCATGCCTTTTTCCCTACCCACAGAAGAGCTATGAATAACTGTTTGAGCATCCAGAAAAGCTGAAGCCATCTTCCTGAACCTGCTTCCAATGTGCCACAGCTGGGTAGCTGCTGTTCCTTTGTGGTTGATGGCAACTTCAAGGAGGAGAGAGTCACCTCCAACAAGAATCACCACCCCACACCCAGTTGACCTCTAGGTTGTGCAACAGCCACAGCAGTAAAGTGGGAGCGAGGAAGAGCCGTCCTTCCTCATGCTATGGCTCTTCAGGGGCTGAGAGCAGGCGGTTTCCTTTTCACCGGTGTCCTGGCTAGTCTTGTACCACTGGTTAACCCCCTTAACACAAGCCTTCTGGCTGTAAAGGTCTGCTCTTCCTATGGGCTAGTGAGATACCTGTGTCAGCTCTAAAAACATTCCTGGATATCTTCTCTTTAAATTGCAATTCATTCTTTAACTAAAACCACCCCAAAAGATTCTTCTTGAAACGCACCTTCATCCTCCCAGCACACTCTTACCTGGTCAAAGAATCCATTCACAATGTTCAGATGCTGAGATGGGTAGGTGGCAAAGATACCAGCAGTGCCATTCTGTCCTGTTACGTAGAGATGGTTACTGCCAAAAGCCCAGATGGCATCTGGAGGGGGACGGGAAGAAAGGTAGAGAGGTCAGTCATTTTCCGACACACATCAGAGAGAGGACTCTTCTTGAAGGATGACTAAAACGTATGCTCCACAGAGCCATGAATACTGAGGCAGAATTCCCTGAGCACTCCATTGCTATGTGTTGCAAAACCATTTGATGTAGAGAAAACACTCATTTGGAAAACTTAGGGCGTGATCTACCACAGCATTTTACCAGTCAGGCTCTGATGCAGATGGCTTAAGTCCCTGTTCCTAGTATTTCTTGTTTGCCAGGCACCAGGAAAGAGTTAGAGCCAAAAAGTAAACACTAAGGTGACTCCAAATCTCTCCCACAGGCACTCAGTTGCCTATGGTATCTGTCTTGGTGTCAAGATGTGAGATGTCGCTATGAATCTGACCTGCAGCAAACAAGATTTGGGCTGATCTTGCACTTTCCTCTAAGTCAATACACAATTAGTTTCACGTCTCACGGCTGTCTTGTAGAGCAGTCAGTCCCTTGCCTACAACTATGTAGAAGCTGGATAACTAACCTAAGTGTGCTATCTAGATTCCCTCCATGGTCAGTGGAAAGAAAAATGGATACTTTCTGAAAGTAGCTCTTCCATGGTTTAGGCAGCTAACATGGGATCAGCTCTCTTCTGAAGAGGAGATTTCAGCCCACCAACTACAAAGGTAACTGGTGTTGAACTGGAGTCCTGATGTTTACAGAGACAAAAGTAGTTCCCCCTGCTTCTTTCTAAAGAGAAAAGTGATTGCTGCTGGTGCTGGGGTGGCAGTTTCCTCCCTTCAGGTAAAAGCTAGTGACCCAAATGTTCTGCTCAGCTACAGGAAACACTGCTCCTATTGCCAGAAACAGACATCAGGAGGCAAAGTCTGAGTTAAAATGTCAACCTTGATATTTGAGGAAGAGCAATTTCCAACACAAACAGTCAATTCTTGCCCACTAAATATTGCCCTGTGATGAGGAACACCACTCAGGAGGAATAGATGCATGAGGAACTGGATTTCTAGGATGCTTTCTGAGGTATAGAATCACTGATAAGGACAGCAAAAGCTGCTGAAGTCCCATTGTCTGGAAGCTAACACAAGAAAATGCAGAAGACATCCATGGTGAAGTCTATTTTTTTTTTTTTTTTAAACCAAGAAGGTTAAAATGGCTCTGGAACAGTGCACAGGTATGAAATCTCCATCACTAGTAGCGTTTCACTGCCTTTTCTGAAAGATCTGGTTTAGCCCTGACAGTAGATAGAGGGGCCATCCAGTGGTCTAGTGATCATTACTCAAGGACAAAGGCTTGCCAATTGACAGTGCTGGTTGGCCCTCAGATTGATTTGAGGAGGCTTCAACCCATCACCATGAGTACAGGAAAGCCCTCCCAGAAAAACAGTAAGGAGGTTTCCCAGATCTCTGCTCTGCAAAAAAATGCTTCTCTCTGATCTGGAAACCAGCCTCCCTGCAGTGAGTCACGAAGAGCAGTAGTCTCACCCCAACAAACACACAAGGTTTCTGCACTTACCATAGTACAGCCCAAAGACTATACCAGCTCCAAGGAAAGCCCCCAGGGTTTGTGCTAGGGCATAAACTGGTAGCTTGATCCAGGGCTCCCGGGCCAAGAAGCACATGGCAAAAGTGACAGCTGGGTTCAGGTGTCCACCTGCAGAGAGGTTGGTGGTTAGTGTACTTTTACAGGCAGAATTTGGGTCCCAGCGATGAGCCAAGAGACACTGGTTTCCAGACCAGTGCCACACAGAAAAAGTACAGCCATCTAGGCCTACACAGTAATTGTCACAAGTGAAATCCAGCCCACGCAGAGGCACAACGTACCTGATATCTGTCCTGAGATCAAAATGCCGAGCATTACAGCGAAGCCGAAGGCCAGGTTGACAGTCAGGAAGCCTCCATGAGTACCTCTGCTGAGCACGATCTGCGCAACGGAGCCACAGCCAAACAGCTAGGAGGAGAAGAAGGAATTGAAATTACCCTCTGTTTCACATCAGGGCCAGTTACTGACCAATGCCTGCATCTGCTGCTCTCACACTTGCATGCACTACCGCAGCCCACCCATGACTCAAAGGGTTTGAAGCTTCAACCTTTGGTCAAAGGATCTAGGCACTATCTCTAGGCACAGCAGGGAAGGAGAAAGGACACAGGACAAGCCTATCTCCTGACAGGGGGAACTGAAACCAGGGCCAAAATCAAAAGCAAGATTGGACCACAGGAGGCTGGAAGTCTTTGTCCAACCATCTAGTTTTAAGGTGGTAGGTAGAAGAATCAGCCAGATATAGCATCCTGGACCAAGGTGTTTACAGTGCAACTGTTCAGATGAGGGATCTGTGTACCTTATTGTTAAAAAAGGCTAATAATTGTTTGACACAGTAGCACATAGTTTGGCGGGGGTCGATTTTGCTAATGCCTGGGAATACAGACATGACTGAAGAAGGCCAAATTCAGCCTGATATTCATGAAGTCATGTTTCAGGTGGCACTGGCTGACAGTGAGGGAGTGGGGATCTCTCCTTGAGCTGAGGTACCTGCACTTCTTCAGGCACCTAGGTACAATCTCTGCTGTGGGCACTCTGAGCATGGCCCACACCATCCCAAACCACCCTTATCCTTCCTATGTAAGGAATTATCAGAGCAACACAGCTAGCCTGTCTCTGCAACACCAACATGGCACAGGCACTACCAAGAAAAGTCCATATGCCACAGAGAGCTGGCCACCAGCACAGCCAGAGGCTTGGCCTTCTGTCCAAGATGAGGGATGCACCAAGCACTTTGGGGGAGAAAAGCTGTTTCTTTCATGTGGTAAAGGGTGTTTCCTAGTATCTAAGGGAAGCATATGCTCTTGCTCAAAGACATTTGCTCCAAATGGGTGATCCTTCTCTTCCCAAAAACATCCAAAAGTCATCCTTCCTATGCTCGTCCTTAACAATCGGAATCAGTTTCCCCTGGCAGTTCAGTTTATCACTCATCCAGCTGGAGGTTTTCTGCCTTACCAAGTCTTTCCACTACCCACCATATAATTTAAGGACCCCTAATCCTCGTCATCTGTAAGCTTGTGTCTTCCACTGACTCCACCTGAATTGAGTCTTGGTGTATACCAGGGATTATCACATCAGCAGGTACTGAGAGCATCCTTAAACTAGGACAGGAATTACAGCTTGCTCCCAAGATCCTTGAATCTAGTGATCAAGGCTTGTCTTATTTCTTCTGACCACATACCCATATCTACACACCCAAGAATTTCTGCTTCTGTGAACTCCATCAGCCCAGAATTACTCAACTGCTGCAGAGGCAGTACCTGTTCCTAGGGGATAAGCCTCCAAATAGGCAGCAAGGGTGGCTGTCTTCACCTTTCCTGCCAATACTGGACATGCCCATTGAGCAACACACAATCCGGACCAGCAGCAAAGCCAAAACACACTTAACTCATCCCCCTCCCATCCCCTTGACAACTGATGAATTACTAACAAAGCAAACACTGCACTCAGCCTGCTGGGAAAGGAGCAGCCAGGTAGGCTGCAGGCTGACTCATGGAGGTGGACACTGTACACAGGTGCCTCTTGACAAGAAGCCAGGTCCCCACCACAGGACCTTGTGTAGAAAAAAAACAAAGGAACCTGCAGAACTTGTTAGTTAATGAGAGGGATGGCCAGCACTGCTCTCTACTGAGTGCAGTCAGAACAGCCCCTTCAGTGTCCTAACCCTAAGCTGCCCAGCTGGGAAACCATAGCAGAGAAGACACCCAGACAAAGGCAGAAAAGACGAGTCTTGTTTATTGTGCAGCAGAGCCATCATTGCCAGCTATGCCCAAACCACTGAGGGAAGCATAGCTCCAACTGAGCAAATAAATACTGGCTAATGACCAGGGTGACATCTATTCCTTCCCTTACCCCAGATGCTCCCCGGCATGCTTTAGACAGCAGTTTGGAGAGACTACTTGGCCATGGTGTTTGCCTCTCTAAGGCCACGCAGCACATCAGTCTGACCAGGGAGGGGATGAGCCCACAAAAAGCTGCAGTGGGCATCTGAATTTGGTAAGGTTGACCCAAAGTTCTTCCTGGTGATTAAGGTATTTGTGTTATTCACTCTGAAAGAACTGGCAGTTCTGCAAGTGGATGGTGGTTGGCTCGTTAGCCACATACCTTTTGGTTGCAGAAACCACAAAGTAAAGGTTGCCTCACTCCACCTCCCTGTTCACCCACAAAGCTCTTCCCTTAACCTGGAGGAATGCCAGCTCTGCCATTTCTCGAGAGGTTATTCCCCATCCTCCTCTCCCCCATCCTACACCTGGCAATAGCTGTCCAGCTTTTCCTCAGCAGAGAGTCTATGGCCCATGTAAAAACATCCTGGAGCCACTCCACAGGAGCATTACAATTATTTATCAGATGAGCCCTGAGCACTAGGTGGCTTAATTCAGCATAACTGTAGAAAACTTTAGCAGATAAAGAGAGTAAGGTGATATTTAGGGACAGGTTTGAACTTTGATATGCAATTCCATCCTGCACCAGTGGAGTCCACTAAGCATGAACTTATTCACATGCATGACATCCATCCATGGTACTTGACTTCTAGGAACCAGTTCAAATCATGCTCAGCCATGCTTTTAGGGCAAGTGGCTTGACATTACACAGTTTTGTTATGGGAGTGGCTATTACAGTTTTTAATCACACCATTTTGATTTCTGCCATTTGCTACTTTTCCTTCCAATTCCTTTTCCTGGGCCATATGAGACAGGAGACCCTCAGGATCCATTTTTTAAGTCTTCCTTTCCCAGTGCTTGCAGAGAAGTGTTTAGGAGCAGCTAGCTTGAGTTGAAAGGCAAGGAAGGTCAAGTAAAAGTAATTCAGCATTTATCCCAGTGGCTTTGAAGTCCATGCAATGGTTGTAAGAGTCCTTAGGCAATATTATACCACCATGGTGAGGAGACAGTGGTGCACACCCCAGGGGGAGATGGCCCCTGATTCTCTTAATAACCTGCCTCCAACACTCTTTTTGTTTTAAAAAAAAAAAAAAAAAAACACCACACAAAAAAAAACCCAACAACAACAAAACACCTGGAAGAACATCCCAGCCAACAGAAACTCAGGTTAGCACCTCACATGGCAGTGGGTGCAGCAGTCAACTGTTATACCCCCATAATCCACTAGCCAAGTTCAAAAGCAGTTTTAAAGTGCTAATAAAATGATGGCAACAAAGCATTACTCTGATCTATTAAAGCTACTCTCCTATGAATTGAGGTCAATGCACCCATTAACCAGGTTAATGGAAACCTGCTCCCTAATTTCATCCTACTGGCTCTAGTAGATCTAATGGTTTTCCTTGCCAACAGAGAGGCTTCTCACTCCCCATGAGCTGATCCAACTCCCTGCACTAAGAAAGACAACAAAATCCATGTTCTGCAGGATCCGTGAGCTGAACTGGTTCAACAGTGGAGGGGCTGACAAACTCCAGAACCTGTACAAGGGAGGGGACAGCCAGAAGCAGCGGGAGCAAAACCAGGAAAAGGTAGCAAGTCACTAGGTGAAACTTCATACTCAGGGAAACATTAAACTCCCTATGTCTGGGGCATGTTTGGAGAATGGCCATTTGGCTTTGTCACCCAAGGTAAAAACACCCTGCCTCAATGGCTAGACACAAGAAAGCCCCAGAGCCAGTCAAGGCTAGTAGGAAAGGACCTTGGAGGACAATAAAAAGTTGAGTTTATAGGCAGACCTTGTGAAAAGCAGCTCCATATATGAGCTCAGGAGGAAGGTAGTATTCAGCACTCCCCTGCACAACAACCAGGTTTCTTCCCTTTCTTGCTTTCTCTTTTCTTTGCTGGTGCTTTTTTCGTGCCTTCAGGTACAACACAAAAGGCCTGGATGCATTTGCTGTTAGACTTTAGACAGACTGATCACTAAATCAAGATGGGAAAGTTTTGCTGGCATAGCCCGTAAGGAGTGTTATTACCTGAATTACAACTTTCCTCTTCAGCCAGCAAATAAACCAGAGATTAGGCAAGGAGCCTGCTGTAAATCTACCCTAATCACTTCAGTTGATGGGAAGGGCTGCTCAGCCCTTGCTGCCCTCTGGTTAGTGGGGAGGATGCCAGAAGGGCTGTCAAACCATGTGTCTACTCTGAAGGAAGAGATCCCGAGATTCTGATGGAAGATTTTAACCATTAGACACACAAAGGGACACTTCTTTTCATATCTCAGTGAAACTTCAGACTATCCTACAGCCCCTTCAAGGGAGGAGGCTGGGGGGGGGGGGGGGAGGGAACAGAGGACTATCACTTTACCACTTTCAGCCAGTTCAAAACAACCTCCCAACTCCTTCTCTGCAGCTCAAATCAAGAAGGGGTTAAAGGCACTGTAAGTCTCCCCCACAGCCTCTTGCTGCCCTCCCCAAGGAGGGGGACCCAGCTGGGTAGATCTGAAGACAGATCCATTCCCCATTGCTGTTTCTGCTCAAGCAGCATGCAGAGATCGTCCTCAACTCCATGACCCCTGCAGCCAGCACAACCAGCAGCCACGAAAACAGTGCAAGGAGCACTGTCATTTTTGCCTTTCCTCAAAGTATCTCTCAAACAACGAGACTGGTCATCATTTACAATTTACAAAGCAAGGAGAAACATTAGACCCCACAGTCTGGCTTCTTGTCCAGCACAGCTGGAGCCAGCCTGGACAGAAGCAGTCCTACAGGCAAGGGCAGTGGCAGATGGTCTATCAGTTTACGGCTCTTTCCCCACCAAACGCTGTCCCAGAGCCAGGCAGGACTGCAGGACTCGAGAGATAAGAGGGTCTAAGGAAAGTTGTGCCACACATACATCACACGGTACAGCAATGCTGCACAAAGCTGGAGAGACGATTGGCACTCAGCACAAGAAACCTGAGCAACTGTCAGCAGCGCAGTTGGGCATTAGAGAGGAAATTCTCTATTTAACTTGCTCCCACACACATGGAAGCAAAAATACTTATTCTGATATCCCTGGTATCCCTCAGATCAGGAGGCTTTAGCTCTTAGAAAGATCCATACTTCTGGTGGGGTTTTGGTCACAGGGTTGGGCACTCCTGGGGAAAAGCTGCCTCCCCGCCGAGGGTGTCTTGGTGCCTGAACTGTCCTGTTTGTAGGACGGAGAAACCTCCCTGCTCCTGTATGAGGACAGCAAGGAGGGACGGTTTTGAACAGTTAATGAAGAGCTTGAACCTCTTCTAGTGGAAGAGGTGAGGGAGAGCAGCGCACTGCCATTTCCCACGCCTCCACACCCAGCAGCACAGACCCTTTGCAGGGAAGAATCAGCAGCACTCAACATGCTTACAGCAAAGATTTCCAGTCCCTTTTAAAGTCTAGCAAAGCATTAACAAAGAAAAGAAATTTTAGAAATTTAAAAAAAACCCAAAACAATAATAAAAACAAACGCATTCTCCAAATGCGACAAGCTGGGTTCAAGAAAATCAGCACAAATCAAACAGCAACTGTGGGAACTGCCATGCTGCCCTGGATGGCTGCGGGATCATCAGCGACTTTAAGCTCTGCACTGCCAACAGTTAAATGAGGCTTCCTTTGCCTTGATCATCCCAACCACTTTGCTATTTTGGTTTTTGTGGTCTGCAGCACGCTCATACCCCAAAAAGTTCCCACCCGGCCACAAAGTCAAGGCAGTCCTAATTGAAAAGCAATTAGGAATCATTCTGTTCTTTCTTTGTGCCTCAACAGCAGTGAATCACAGTTAGTCCAACTTGGAAATCAATTATAAACATCAAGTTACTTCTCCCGCAAATGTAAAAACCAAACAGAGCCAGCTTTGGTATTTACAGCCAGCAGAGCAAGGCAAACAGATCAAGCCTTTAAGGGAGGCACAGAGGCCTGCCACTGGAAGTCTGGCTTTAGTGAGTCGCTACAGTAATAACACAAACAGCAAGCAACTTGGAAAATGCCTTCAGCGTCTGCATTGCTTAACTATTGCCATCAAGCGGTGCTTCCAACATGGGTATAAAGTTCAAACCTAAAGTGCCACTTGGAAAGTGCATTTTGAATGGGGGGGGAGTAATCTTAATTATCAAAGGAAAGGTAGAATCAGCATTACTATTTTTGTAACAGTAAGGACACTACTCACAGACTAAACCCACATTGTGCAAGGTGCTGTACAGAGCAAACGCAGCTTGCAAGCAGAGAGCACCTCGCCTTTGCACTATTCAGGGCTTGGCTGCTTTAGTTGGATTATTTTTCTTATCTCAAAAAAAGAGGCACTATTTTGTTTTAATGTTTGCTATCTTTACAATCTCCTTAAAAAATAAGAAAATTAAAATCAAGTGCTAGGTTAATTCTCACAGTCAAAGAGACTTTGCAGGGGTCTGAAATAACTTTGCTTTAGAAGAGTTTGAGAGCACTGCAGTCATTATGCAAGTGAAAGGGAGGAGGGAAGAAGCTGAAGCCATGCCAATATCCACAGTGGGACAAGTTTTACATTACACAGTGAAATTTAAATTAAGCTGCAAACTTTAAACAGTCTCCCTCCCTTGGGGCTCAGGAAGATGATTTCAGTGTGAATGATATCAAACTTTAAATCCATCCCTAATACTGTTCTGTTCTACACATATTTGTGTTCAGTCAACTCCATCCCCCACAAAGACAATTTCATGGATCCCAGGTCTTTCCTTAGGTATTTTATTGTCTGAAGCCCATAACAGATGTTTACTGGGCTCAAATGCAGCTAAATACATGCACGCCCAGCTCAGCCTGCTAGCAGGGTGGGCAGCAGGGACTTTTGCAAGGTACAGAATGACAATCTTTCTGCTGGGACTATCCAATTCAAATTACTACCCAGGCCAACTGAAAGGGGAAGAAAGTGGTCTTCAAGGCCCTTTCTATTTCAGGCAGGTGATATAATAAAAAGATGCAAAGGAATCCAGGTGGTAGGGAGAAAAAAAATAGAATTTAGTAAAATAAATAAAACCTGTGAGTGTCACTTCATTAAGAATAGACTGGGACAGCTCCAAGGCAGAAAGAGATTGATGCCCAGCAGACTGATATTTCAGGCTTGCTGCTCTGGAACTCATTTCCCTCTCTGTGTACCCTGTTTTAGGCTGCTGACAACCTGGGACCATTTACTGTGTTTGGGACTTTCCTATTTCTCCCACCAGCCGACCCCATCTTCTCCCACATGGACACAGAGTACCCGCAACCCTCTATCCACTGCGGAGCTGCTGCAGGAGATCCTAGGTGACTTTTACAAAGACCTACGAGATGGAGTTGAGTGTGTCACTAAACCCAGCATATTCTTTGCCCCCAGACACCAGCTCAGGAATCCCTGAACAAGGTGAGGGATCTGCCTGCACACTTACACAGTCACTTTAAAACACAGCAGGTGTGGTGCTCCTGAGGGCAAGGCATGTGTTACCCACTTTTGTCAGTGCACCATCCAGCCTGGCTGATGGGTGCCCATTACCACCCTCATTTTGGAGGCTGGTTATGATTTTGGACCAAACCTTTCCTCAGGCTCTGAGCACATTGCATCTCCTCTCTGCCACGGAGAGGCAAGGCTGTAGGGAAAGGCAGTCTCTGTTGTGCCAACTAATACAGTCAGAAGAAGAAATAACTTGTTTTGGATCATGAGCCCTTCTGAAAGCTCGTATCCACATGGCTAAAGGCTTGCCTTTTTTCTTGCCTTTTTTCTCAGCAATATTAACTTGGCTAGCAGGAGACATTATTCCACCTTACAAACCTTACCTTGCTTCAATCATGAGACTAACTCCAGCAACGTCAGTGATTCATGAGCAGCAACTTTCTACCCATTAATCACTTTCCTATCAGCTTCTGTCCACCTTAATTCCAAGTAATACTTCCCTGAAAAATCAACAAGACTTGTTGGCAAACCACCAAAGCTGGGTCACTCTGATGATAAAGCCATTGCACTGTGCGAAGCTGCTTTCTTTTAAGAGTGGTAGCATTTTACAGGGTCTTAGCAGAGTTCCATATCCACCCACCCAAGACTCCATAGCCCTCTCTCTTCCTCAACAAAAAATAATCTTCTTTATGAAAGCATAAAACTGTGTGTCAGTCCTTTTGTGTTGTTTCCCAGGCACACATGCAGCTTCATCAAGCCTTTCTCTGCTTTCAGCTCCTCCAATCATTAGATTTCCCCCCAGGCAGTCCTGCCATCAGTTACAAAGAGGTGTAAACCCACAGTCACTCCACTGAAACCTATAGGATTAGGATTGCTCTGGATTTACACCACTTCAGAGGAACTTTCACCTGCAGGTATTCACTGTGCGAACACCAACTCATTTCTGCAGCAATGTCAACACATCAAACCTGTGGCCGATTGGGCAGTCCTGCATTTTCGGATGCAGATGCCCAAAGCCAGATATCCAGATATCCCTGTCCCAGTTTTGCTACACTGGCATTTGCTCCCCCCTCCTCATGCACAACTGTCCTAGCTGTTCACATCTGCCTTTAGCTTCAAAGCAAGCCAGGGCCACTCAGAACACCTGAAAACTAAGTCACTTACACAGGTATCTACCCTGCTTTAGCCCTTATATCCCATCCTTTTGGAAACTGAGCGCTACAACAGGCAGAAGAATTTTGTTGCCATTCACCACTTAAAAACACGTCAACTGACAGCTCAGTGCTGTCACACACACGGTGAGTGCAAGCTCCTGATCGGCTGCCAGCATGGGCTGCCACAGTGTCATGCAGCCCCACTGATAAAACTCTGGGGAACCTGCAGCTGACATCAAAAAAACACTGCAACAGTTTAAATTCTGGCTACTTCTTGTCCATTGGATGCACAAAGAAAACAAAGCGAGGTGAGGAAAAATCTTTCACTTCCCTGGGTGATAACTCTTGAAGTATTTCAGTGCCAAGAACATATTCCAGGGCAGACAGAAAGGAAGTTTTTCATGATCTCTAGCAAAACGCTTGCTGCTTACACAGAGACACTTTGCTCCCTGCACTTCGCAGATACACAAAAGCCCCCAAACACCCAACAAGCTCTGTAGAGCCCACCCTTTAGCAGCAACCACAAAGTTCGTCCTAAACCAACTTGCAAGAATTTTTTTTGTGTGGGTAGAGGCTTCTCCTCTAGTCTTCTTGTGGCAGGTTGCACCAGAGCTGGCCTCATCCCCAGTGCAAACTCTGGCAGCAGTGCAGCCCCTTCACTGGGGCGATTCCCACCCCCCATCCAGGGGTTAGAGAGCATCCCCACACCACAGCACAGACTCACCACCAGGATCAGCGTCCCCAGACACTCGGCCAGTGCTTGCCGCACTAATTTGTTTCTGATCCTCAGGTGCTTCTCAATAGTAGCAAGAACATCCTTTTGCCTCCCCATCACAGCAGAGGTGCCCTTCAAGGAGTATCAGGGAAAAAGCAGCAGCTGACAAAACCTGAGCAAGGTTTCTTCCCCAGCAGAGCTGCCTTTGCTTATAAATAAGTTTGGCGATGCCTGCCACACCTCTTGAGTAACCACACCCCTTCCACTCACTCTTCAAATCCAACTTTTTTTTTCTTTTTTTTTTCCCTTTCAGCATGAGACAGAGTGAGTGGTTTTCTTCATTTTCTTTATTGCACGCAAAGGTGAGCAAAAGATTCAGGAGTTTCAGAAGAAGGAGAAATTAAACATGGCAAGGATGTCCTGCTCAAAATCCTGCTGTTTTCATCACTTACCACCTAAAACATGGGGCCATATCTGCCCCTCCACAGCTTCAATTGGAGAGCTAAATGCTAAATGCATGGACTGAGCAGTGTCTTAAACCATTTGTGTGAGCACCGTGTCCTGGGTTCAGCTGGGATAGAGTTAATTTTCACAGGAACCTGAGAGGGGGCACAGCTGGGACAGCTGACCTAAACTAGCCAAGGAGCTATTCCATACCATGTGCCATCATGCCCAGTATATAAATGGGGAGCAGGCTGGGGAGTCTCTTGGCTTTCGGTGGGGGAAGTGGTGGAGCATTGGGTTTGAGGTGGTGAGCAGTTGCACTGTGCATCACTCCTTTTGTATAGTCTTTTATTAGCACCGTTGTTGTAACTTCTCCTTTTGTGTTGTCCCAGTGAATTGTCCTTATCTCAACCCTCAAGGTTCCTGTTGGTTTTTGGGGTTTTTTCTCCCCTCTGATTCTCCTCCCCATCCCACCGGAGGGGGGCAGGGAGGAGTGAGTGAGTGGCTGTGTGGTCCTTTGTTACCGGCTGGGCTGAAACCACGACAGCATGGTACCCTGTTTTCAGCTTTCTTTCCCTCCCAAGCTCCTGTAGGGTGGCAAAGCGATGAGTGCTCCTGTGCTGTTTCAGAGGTGCTTTTGCAGCAAAATCGTGGGGCAGGAGGGTTTGATCCCCCACACCTGTACTGTGGGCTGAGGCCAAGGCACCTCCTGACTCCAGCAATTATGCAGTTAAAGCTGGTATCACGAAGCAAGACCAGACCTCTCTCCGTGAAAATCTGCATCTGCGTCCAAACTTTTGTGTGTCGTTACAGTTTGTCTCCCCCTACCAGGACTTCGGGAGAGCATTTCCAGCCCAGTTCCCATGAAATCTGTGAAGAAAAGCCATGAGAGTTCCCCAGTGCAGAGCCAATACTCTTCACAGGACCTTGACAAGGAGCCCACAGACTCACTGAGCCTTGCAGGAATCCACCCTTGCTGCCTTTTCATCCTCAGTAACGTCCTGTATCACCCTAGGCCAATTTTATGGGACAGCCTGAATGAAAGCTGTCCCAGTCCATACCATCTGTGGTGATGGCTGCTAATAGGACGCATGCCACTTGTGGCATCTGGTTTCTGTTAAGTGCGTAGTAAAAATTCCCTGGGATCCTTGACTCACCAGGGCTTGACACAAGGCAGCAAGGCTGAATTTGCAGGACTGAACGGGACCCCTTTCCTGGATTTGTTTCCCCACCTCCTCTGCAAAGTCACAGATGCCCAGTTATTCCTCTTCCCCTTACTTAACCATCAACTTTCCTCTTGAAGAAGCAAAGCTTATTAGTGCAGTGGTGAATGAGCCTTTATTTTGTACAGAAACTGTAGCCAGCCCGAGGAGCAGAGTCAGGAATGTGGCTAAGAAAGCAATAATGTGTGAGGAATCAAATGCAGGGAAATACTCAGGTCCATACATAATTACAGGGACAGGAAACTTTCCTCATCACTTTGCTCTCAGGCCCGGTCCGGTATCGCCAGTATCAACGGGGTCCTCTGAACTACAGCAAGCACTCCATCAGCCCCATGCATGCTTGCTGCAGCTGGGGTTTGCAAACCAGCACTCAGGACACCAATATTTAACCTTATTTCTGTATCTCTCCTCTCACCCTCTTGCTGTGCATCACCAGAGCCGTGGAGGCTCCACAGCCGCTCCTCTGCCTTGCTTCCTCCCGTACCCCCCTCTCCTTTGTACTCCACTCTGTCTTTTTCACTCTGACTTTGTATCACGGCCATCACAGCCAGACATGAAGCTGTATGTTGGGTTTTCTCCCTTTTGTCAGTTCCTAAGCTAAGGTCTGTGGGCTGTTTTGCCATTTGTTGAACCACCAGTGTACAGATGCTGTGTTCTGTGATGTAGGTTTATTGAGATTTATTTAGACTGGGTCCTGGATCCTGTTCCTTCCTTGGTGGTGGAGGTAGGGCCATAAAACAAGAGAAAGACAAGTGAGGAGCAAGAGGCATGGGGAGGTGTGATGTTCCCCAGGTAGGTAGGCAGGTACATTTCTCCTGTCTGCAGCATTTGAGCCCCTCTGGCTACGAGTTGAGGATACAGACATTTCCTCCAGAATGGCAAAGGGAGGGGAGATGTCTAGGCTCCCAGGTTGATGGTAGAAGATGGTGGTAACACCAGCATCAAAGCTGGTGCTTGGAAAAGTCTAGACAGATGCAAGCCCGAGGAGCTGGGGTGGGGTGGGAGCTCCGACACCAGCTCTGCGACTGACTCATTGCCTGACCCTGAGCAAATCCTTCAACTTTCCACACCTCAGATTCTCCATCAGTAAATTGGAGAGAGTGACATTGGATTCCCTTCTCGGGGTATTGTGAGGGTGAATCACTGCAGCCCAAGATCCAATGACTTAGAATGAGCAATAGGGACTTACACAATTCTTTCCCAACAGACAGCCGTGTTATTATCTAGAAAGGAGCGTGGGGAAGGGACGGTGATGCAACACTAGAAGAAGCGGGAGATCTGTTCAGGAGCAATAACTAATCAAAGCGTAGGTAAGGGCTGAAAGGCCCCAGTGCTGGAGCTTCTCTGTGCCAAGGCAGGAATTGCCCTGCCACACCATTCAGCTGGACTCCAGGGACACATGATCTAAGCACAAAACAATTAGATGTGCATCAGCAGGTTTCCAGACAAGCCCATCTTCTGCAGTAACTGGTGCACAGGGTACTGGTACCCATTATGGTGATTAGAAGAAGTCCACGTGTCAGCAGAAGTAAACAAGGAAGGGTGTAGCAGTAAGACTGACAAGGTAGGCCCTCAGAGCTGCTGGGCTCTCCTAGTGTTGTGTGGACACAGCAAGATGTCCATGCCTTTAGGATTGCCTTGCTTGGACATTGAAAGATGCTCTTTCACAGCACAAAGGCTTGAAGTACAGAAATTTCCAAAACTCTGTCACAAAAACTCATGCCTGACCTCCTGGTGGTAGTGCCAAAGCTATTGAAGCCCAAGCAAGGGAATTCTGTTGTCAATCACGGTGTGATTCAAACATCAGATATCAAAGTGCCTAGAGTGAATTACCCCTAGCAATCTGCACAGTGTCAAAAGTTAAGGCATTGGGTGGAGGGCAATGTGACGCTTTAACTCGTGGAAACTGCTGGTTGCCCAGAAGAAACTCAAAGAGAAAAGGAAGCTCAGCTCAGCGGGGAAATCAGAGACAGCATTGTTCTGTTGTGCTCCGTCTGTAAATCTTCCAATATCTTCTGGGACCAACAAATATGGCAGTACCTAGGAATAAACCAAGATTTGAACCCATGCCCTCTGACCTTGGTCCAAGAGAGCACTTGTCTGTAATGTTTGTCACTTTCTTATTCCTTTTCTTTCTCTCCTGCAGAACTGTGCAATGTGCCACAAGAAGCTTACTGTGCTCAGGCTGTTATTTCTAAACAAGATCCAAAACTAACACCCAGGTTCCAAGTTTGCTGTTTGCATTTCAGCCTTGCTGCTTGGCTCCCTCCCTCATCACTCCATGCCAGGGGAAAGACACAGGTGAAATTTTAAAGGAAGAAACAAACTTTTGCTGCTCCCCTTCAGCTGTTTTCCTACTGGCTCCAGTGGCACAAAATAAACTGAGGTTCATAAACTCCTTGGCTTCTGCAGAGTGCTGAATTAGCCTCCAGCAATGTAATTTTTCCTATTAAAAACCAAGTTTAACAAAGGAACCAGACTTTTTCTTAAGCAGTTGAATGGATAAACCTGGACTGATGGGTTCCACATCTTGTCCAAGCCAAATTGATTCACCCATCCCAGGTTGGATGGTGCAATCCAATAAGGAGAAAAGCATGAATCACACAAATCTGTAATGAGTCACCCATTACACTGATGGCTGGGTCACCTGGTGCAAAAGCCGTTATGCCAAGAAAGGTCACTGGGTCAAAGCATGACAGGATGCATCCTTGTGAAATCTCCCTTTGGAAGATACTTCTGACCATCTCCTTCCCATGATCTATTTGACAGAACAATATGGTGACATCTTCAGGAGATTTCATTAAAAATAAAAATTATAGCTTGCCTAGCAAGGCGGGGTAGGAAGTGAGTGGGTAGGAAGTTTATAAGCTATCTAAACCATTCTAGCAGGAGGGTTGAGTGCAGTGATACCAACATCCTGCCTTGAGTCTCCAGATTTGCAGAGCCAGGTATTCATTTCATATCTGGGTCTGCTTAGCCCTCCACCTTGAGTTAGAAAATGGAGAAATCCCTCCAGGGAACAGTGGTAGTCTGCACAGCTGAGGGTTGTCAATGGCATCTGTGTTTGAAGAAATTTAAGGTGAAACTGCAATCCTAATTTATGTTCCTCGAACATCTAAGAGAGGCCTGGAAGTTGGCAAACTGGATTTGGACCTGAATTACAATATATTAATGGGGATAATATTTAAAATCCCTGAAAAGAGCTCTTCACGAAGTCCACTGCTTAGGACCAGGTGGAGGAAAGGGTGACCCTGAGCTGATCCTATACCTCGTATAGAGGTATGCTCATATTCAGAAGTGTCTCACAGGGATGGATCCCCCAGAGTTATATTGGAGCATGGGCCCACAGCCTGTTCCTGCTGGTGGTTCCTTGTCATGTCTTATTTCTTCCTCATCCCAAAGCTGGTCCCAATTTACAGGAATAAACATTGTTCATCACATGCCATTCCTGTAGAGAAACCATTTTCCAGTATAAGCAGTTGCATACCAGAATAACTACTGTACACTGGAAAAGCACCAATTGCTTCAGAAGAAAGCTTTTTAATAACACATCTGAAAGGAAAGCTATTACAAACAGCTCTCCTGAAATATGGTTTTGGCAGGAGCTTCTCCCATAAACTGCTCTGTGTAGACAGCCATTCTTCTGAGAGCTGCAGAGCCAGTCCTGACTTGGAGACACTGCTGCTGCTGAGCACCACAGCAGAAGAGTTCAAAGACCCCGAAGGCAGAAGACAAAGAAATTGGGTGAAACTCTGCTGGCCCAAAGTGTGAGTCAGGAGCAATGACAAGAACTTTCCCTACGAGGTGAGGACATGTGCAGGAATGGAGAATGTGCCTTCTCTCCAACCTAACCACAGGTTGTCCCAGCACAGATGTCCCTGGGCACAGAAATGATCATTTTAAGAGCAAAAAATACCTAGATATCCTTTTTGATGTCTACTCCATGTGATCATTTTAGAAGTGTCTCTTTGTTGGCTACAAAGAAAGCCTAAAACAACTAGCCCAGATGGAGACAGCTACACTTAGTCAGTGTAACCCACCCCCAGTCTCTAAGGAGGTGCAGACCTATAAATGCAAAGGCATTTGTACCATAGATGGGGTGAGGTATTTGCAATAAGAGCAGGGAAGTCTTAATACTGTTCCACAATTCACAGCAGGGGCTCTTTCTGCAATACCACATGAATTTCAGATCACCCATGCTCAAGAAAGACAAACTGAAAGTGGAAGAGGTGCAAAGAAATATCAGAAGGACACACAGGTGAATGGAGTCCTTCCTTTCCAGTATGGGCCAAAAGTGCTTAAATAAGGTAATGCAGTGAACCCAAGGCCAAGTTGGGACATACCTCTGCCAATAAGTACATCAGGAAGCAAAAGAACTGTTTGTGTTGGCACAAGTGCAACTAGGGATGAACCAGCCATGGATTATTTTAGGTTGGAGAGTAGAAACCATAGCATGGATGTTCTGCAGGTATTTTCCAATGCCAGGAAGATGTTTTCCTTTCCCAGGAGATGCAAAGGCAGAATGTGTAAGGGGGTTAAATCTGAAAGGAGGCATGGAGTTCCCTGAAGTAGTTAACTCTTTTTCCCCTGTTTCTGTACCCTGACCCAGTGCTGTACCTGCAAGCCTTGTTTGCCTTTACATGGTCTCTGCAAGTGAATTCCTACAAACCTGCACCCTCGGAGAAGAGAATCGGGCTCCTGGACTGTAAAAGAACCTTTGGAGCAAACTACACTCTCTGTCTCTTATGACTTCAGGGCTCTTGAAGAACTTTAACTACCAGTTCACCTGGATGGTCCCTAAATCCACCTCTGAAAATGCAAAGTGAGCTTGCCTACACTTGCTGCAAGGGAGAACAGAGTCTGCTGTCCTCTTTGGGACATTCATTCTTTTAGCTGATTTTAAATCAGCCTGAATCCTGGGGGAATTTCCATACTGGCCTATTTTTTTTTTCCCCCCTGGGTAGTTTAAGTATTAAACATCATCCTTAAGCAAACAGGAATTAAGGAACTGCATTGTAATGGGCATTTCTGACATTCCATAATGCAACAGGGATTTGGCATGGACAAGCCACCTGAGACGAGCGCCCGCGGCTGTGGAGATAACAGGGCTGTAAACAGAAGGGCTGGGCTGTGCAGTGGATGAAACACACAGAGTCTGAAGAGACATAAGCGCACACCTCCCAATTCACCAGCGGAGTCCCTCTCCCAAAGAAAGGAACAATGTCTTTTACTTGACAGCTCTTGCACAGACAGACATCAGCAGGCATAGGCCGTAAGCTGGTTTTGGGCGATAGCTTATGAACTGGTTCTGGAGGCTTCAATGAAGGCTTGATCTCATGGGTGGGGAAGAGCAAAGAACTTGAATGCTGCTGTGATGACAGCCACTGCCTTCCCCACCCTCCCCTTGGATGGAGTTGCATTGGTTGACCTGGAATATCCCAAGGGTAAAGAGCCAACATTTCCTTAGAAAAACATCCTGTCCTTTTTTTCTTGGCCTGCCCAGAAGGAACAAAAGTGGGGATTTACACACTGAAAGCCCTAAGAAGAGTCAGCAAAAGTAGATCCCAATATAGGATGTAGGAGATATTAGTAATTTCAGTCCTGAACTAGGAGCACTGAAACGAGGCTAATCCTGTGCCCAGGAATACATTCGTTAGTTCCCGTGTGTGGACACAGGAAATCCAAGCCCCAGTTTGCTTCATGACCCAAGGCACGGATGGGTTTTATCTTGAGAAACCCACTGTCAAATCGAAGCGGTTTGTGGAAGCAGAGGGGAGGACATGGCAGGGGCAATTGCTCCCCAGACAGGCAGCCCAACTCAGACCTCCCTCATTTCCCTGTACCCCTTACATCTGAGGACAGGGCCAGGTGTTGAGAACAGCAAGCCCAGAAGCCACAGAAGCTGCCTGCCCTGGCCCAGAACAGGGGCCTGGGGATCAGAAACCAGCAGACCGAAACAGATGCTTTCCCACGAATCACCAGTGCATTTGTAGCCAGCACTGGCAGCAGGCTCCCAATTCCAGTTGCCTCCTCCTGGGGTCAGACACCCCTTTTCCCTTAGGTGAGGAACCCCCCAGCCCTGCCAGCTGCCAGTGCCTGGTGAGGACAAGATGAGACCTGGAAGCAGGAGCGGGTGGAGGCAAACAGGGAGCGTACCAAAGGGATGAACAAGGGGTCCTCTCCCTCCATCCAGGGAGAGCCCTTGCATCTCTCTCCCATCTGGGATGCAGAGGGGATGGATCCCATTATCCTTGCAGCCCCTCATCTCCCAGCAAATCCCATAGTGGAGTCCCATCCTCACCACAGTTTCTGTTCACTTCCAGACTGGAGAAGAAGGAGCAACAGGAAGGTGACAAGAGCAGCAATGGACCAGGGACCTCAAAAAGCACAGAGAGGAGGAGAGGTTACCCCTTCCCAGGCTGGCAGCAGACCCAAGTCTCCCCATTACGGGCACTTTGCTGCACCGTGTGTTTTGTGGGGTGGTAGGAGCAGGGCAATGCTGCCAAGGTACCAAAATGCCCATCCTGTAGCAAGGTATCTTGCCACACACCCTGCTTGGGAAACTATTTCCCAGCAAAATCTATCAATGAAACTTTGTTGTGTGTGATAGGGGTTTCCCCGACAGGAGCTCTGGATCCTCTGGGGACAGGCAGCATTTCTCCTGCTTTGCCTGTTAACCTACACACTGACGTACCCATTCTTCAGCTCCAGGCTGGGGGTATCAAACCCCTGAGGCCATACTGGGAGGTGCAGGTGATGGGTCTTTGATGTCCACCCCTGTTTCCTGAGCCTGCCACTCAGACGTCGCACCCACCCCTCCTGCCACCACATCCTGCAGCAAGCCCACAGAGACCTGAATCAGACTTGAGTTGGCCAACTGGAGTCAGCAAATTGGATACCTATTACTGAACTGGAAGATAAGATCACTTACACTCATCCCGCTTGTGGCTTTGGGAGTTATCTATTGCAGGCACCCAGCTGGGGCATCCACTCAGCCTTGCAAAATCCTTATGAAGAGGCACCAACCCTGGCTCCACACATGCTCTCCCACCCCTCCCACAACGAATACACTCAGCTGGCAGAAATGACGATGCGCGGAAGGAGGGAGTGGGGCTTGGCATGGCCATCGCACCGCTCATTCATCCCTCCACCTGGCATGCCATGTCAGCAATGACGAGGGAAGGGTGGAGGGGCAGAGAAAACCTGGTGGGATACCCCAGTGTAGACCACTGGGGAGGAATAAGACATGCCAGTCAGTTGTGGGAGGTCTTCATAAGGCATATGCCAGGAAGACTTGGTCATGGGTCTTGCCAAAGAAATCACGGGAAATCTGAACTGAAGGCTGTTATTAACCTATAGGAAACTTCTTGCCTTGCTTTGCCTCTAGGAGAGCAAAGGGGTGTGTGAGGGGGAGGAGAGGCAGCAGTCTTCCTCAGGTGGGGTTTGCCATCCCAGCACTTCTGAGATCCCCAAGAGGCAGGAGCTGTGCCACCCGTGCACCCACCGCTGGAACAGGCAGCTTTGCAGCATGAAGCAGAGCACCCTGCAGCTCTTCCAGTGGGCATCCATGATGGCCTGTAGACACAGCACCAAGGTGTAAGGGTTGAGCTCAGCAGTCCTCCAAGCACAAGCTGTCTGGAGTCAGCTCACGTGGAAAGCCAGCAAACACTGCTGGGTTTTCAGCCAAGGGCCGTGGGGTCTGAGCGGCCCGTAAGGATCCAGACCCAGGGCATGCAAGAGGGCAAAGCTGTAGCAGAGGGGATCACCTTGGTGGTGGTGGGACCTGCTTCTGGGACTACAGCCCTTTGCTGCTATGTCTCATATTGTTCCCAGGAGTGGCCACAGCCCATCCTGGCTCCTTCAGAAATGGTCCAAGACTCTTTGTTATCTTCAGTCAAGAGACAAGAGGTCTGCAGCAGTCTGTACCCACATATAACCCATGCTGCCCACGCTGGAGAGGTGAGGTACCCCTCAGATCAGACATATCTTTCAGAAAGACATCAAGTGGGGCATAAACACCCATGTCCTAGAGGTGGCACCAAGCCTTTACACCAGCAGTGTCGCAGGAGGGAGGTGCAGACACACTCAGGCTAAACAACTTGCGGGGTTACTTCAAGCTGGACCACAGCAAACCATGCTGAGAGCAGCCCAGGAACCAGGACCGATTGCTAGTAACCGAGGTCCCATATCTAGAAAGGAATTAATTTTGGCTTACTGAAATGGAGTTTCGTCAGAGGCCAGGGAGGAATACTGCTCCCTTGACACCAGCCCTGCTCGTTACCATTTACTGTAAGGTGCTTCAGAGATGTTTCTGGAATGTGCAGTGCCCTGAGGATGACTCTGGGCCATGAAACTCTAAACCAGCTCATGGACATCCTCAGTAAATGATCACATCTGTCATTATTACCTCCAGCTGCTGGAGCTGTTTAACTCAGGCTGCTGCTCTGTCTTTCATCGCTATTGTTTCTGCCTCTTGGTAAACAGGTAACTTTCCATCCTTGTGTCTGGGACAATGCATCATTCAATGGATGTGCTCTAAACCAACACCTTAAGGTTTTTGTTAACTTACATAGCAAGAAATGCTGGGCTAAATCCTCCATGTGTGTAAACTGGGGTGTCTTCTGCTTTCAGCAGTAGAGAATTTGGCCCCTAAATCTTGGTGGCCCCGGGTCCCAGGATGCTCCCTTGCTTGCGCTCTGCACCACCGGCCCTTGAGCAACACTACAGGTGGTTTAAGACATGTTTGGGCTCTGCCCTAGCATGTGTAAAAGCCCTGGCCACTGCGTGGGATTATACTTCAGCTATTGCCTCCTTTCACTAGAAAGAAGTTGGAGGATAGCAGAGACACTATGTGTGTACCAAACCTGAGGTTTGCTGGCTACAAACTTTAGCTGCAATAAAGTTCAAAGAGCCCTGCTGAGGAGTCTGTGTGGATGTAAGATCCAATTCTTGGTGCTGGGATTTCCAACAACAATGATGCTCTGGTTCTGCATCCCCATCCCCCACCAGGACTGCCAATGCCATCGGTCTGTAATTGCAAGAGCTGGACAGCCAGTACAGACCCCCACTGTCTTGTGACTTGCCTGGCCACCTGGATCAGATTTTGAAAGGCCATGGCAATCAAAATCTTGTCACTGCAATGTCTGACCTCCTCACTGACATTGCTTATGCAGTAGATATCCACTAGTTGGAGGCTTGCTGGAGAGTGTGGAGAGGGGAGGAAGGGAACCTCGCATGACAGCAGATCATCAAGACAGGACTATCTGCACACAGGCCTCACAAGTGCAGGGCTGTGGGGTTTCAGGTGTTTTTGCTTTTTTGAAGGATGTAAAAAAGTTAAAGACTGTGAAGACAGCACCAGGAAATTCACCCAAGGGCTAAAGCAAATACCCTTTGCAGGGAGAAGCTAAGAGTTCAGCACGTTCAGCCTTTCAGAGAGAAGATGGAGAGGCAGCTTGATTACAGGGTACAAATACCACTGTGGGGAGAAAAATACAAGGTCTTTAATTTCCAGGAGAAAAGCATGTCAAGCCAAATGGTTTTTAGCCTTGAGCCAGACAAATACAAATGAGAAGCCCAGGCATCGGGATTTGCACTTCCCCAGTGCAGTGCTAGTTATCCCGGGGCAAGCCGGCTGGTGAGCTCAGCAGGGGGATGTCTCTTGGGGGGGGAGAGAGAAGACGCCACTGCAAAGAGCTGGAAGATTTTTCTAGCTGCCCATTGACTGCGGATGCTGCTGCTCCAGAGCATGCTTCATCACGTCCCCCTTTGAAAGGAGCATACACTTCAGTGGAAAGAAATAGACGCGAGCAGAAGTGATTTGCTAGCCTGAGGCTCAGACGGGCTGAGCCTGTGCTGCACTAGTCATGTTGTGTGGCATCCTTGAGCTCCAGGGATCCGGACCCAAGCCAGAATAATTAATTGTGCAACACCTTTATGACTGGGAAACCTGCCTTCCCTCCCTTATATAATGGCAGTGCCTGGGGGCGAGTCACCTCTTGCTGACTGCGGAGCTGCGTGGCACGGAGCAGCGTCCCGAGCAGAGGGCCAGGCACTGCCCCAGCACGGGGCACAGGCACCCCCCGGTCCCCCCCTGCGTGAAGGGCTGGATGCATTTGCAGGGCCACGCACTGAGACGAGAGAGACACTTCTCCGATCCCACAAGAGGATGAGAAATGTGCTTAAACACCCCGTCCAAGCCTGAAACAAGAATTTCAACCAACCCAGCAGGTCTAGCTGATTTTTCTCCTTATCCGCTCCGTTGCAGCCTCCTACAGACATCTTCCACCCATCCTCCCTGCCCCCTTCACACCACGCGTGTGCCATGGGACACGGCCAGACTGCCCACACTAGGAGGACGCAGCCACACAAACAGCCCCCCACGCGCTCCCCGAGGCACAGCCGGTGCCCAGCGCCGGCACGCACGCATCCGGCACAGGCGTCGCACCACGCGCCGCTCTCCTCCTCCGCTGCCTGGGCACGCACGTCGGTGCTGGTCTACTGGTCTGGGCTACTGGTCCCCCTGCTCTGAGCGGGCAGGGGTAGGGCAGGAGCAATGCCCAGGGCAGGGCAGGGAGAGGTGGGAGCAGAGCTATGCCTGCACCACAAGGGTGGGATTGTGTTGCATTGGGTGCTCGCGTGCCGTGGGGGGGTGGCCTGGCTGGCGTGGGCAGCAGAGGGATCTGTGGCAGAGCAAGCACTTTTGGGCAAAGGGGACGGGGGTGTTTTTTGCCCCTGAGGCCCAAACATCTGCCTGCACAAGCGCTTCTGCTGTGCCTCAGCGGCACGGCTGGCAGCGCAGCCTGTTGCTCTGCTCCCAGGCTTGCCCGTAGCATTGCCAAACAGGCAGTGCTGGGGGTTGAACGCTTTCTGCCTTGTTTGTTTGCCTCAAGCATATATATACACCTCTCTCCGCCAAGACAATTTCAAGCACTTCCAGAAGTAGGCTAGTAACAAATCTACACCTTTGCACATCTTAAAATCATAATTGTAAAAACCTGCTGACCCGGCCTTGGATCTGGGACTTTAGGTACGACCGGGAGGCAGAAATGTAGGTAAGTGCTTTTGTCCACTGGTGATAATCCACTGCACTCTGGTCCAGATGCTGCTCAGGTGACCTCAGCAGAGACTTGACAGATTTTTGCTGACAAGACTCCCCCAAAATTTTGAAATTCATACACCCACCTCTTTTCTAAAAATTTCTGCAGCTCCTAGAGAGGACAACATCACGCACCACCCCATCCCCACAGAGGAAATTGATCTGTTCCCTCGGGCTGGTGGCTTCTGATGGCCCCATGGCAGAAGGTGGGCACCAGTGATGAAAACCAGGGACTGACAACTTTCCCTGACCATGGTCTTCTCCATGAGATGGTGTCTAGGAGGAAGGAGGATTATCTGAGAGGTAACAAACCCAGGCTGGGGTAGAGAGGCAAGTACACCATGAAATGAACACTAATGACAAAAGGACTGGGAAGGTGGATGGGAGCTCTGGGATTTCAAGAGGGAGACAAGGCAAGGAGATGGAAAGGAAAGGGATGGGGATTGGGATGGCATTTGGGGTGTGTTGCCAGGGAAAGCCTTTCTCAGAGAGGCCACTTCATGGTTCCCCAGAGAGAAACCAAGACAGACAAGAAGGCTGTGGGACCCAGAGGTGGCTGGACCAGGTGACAGGGAATTCCAGCCTGTGGAGGACATGGGAAGAGATGAGAGGCAGACAGGAGGGCTACACAGAGACCTGGCATCGGGGACACAGCATCTGCCACAGGGGCCAGGGAGGAGGCATGCGTGCAGCTGATAAGGGGCTCAGGAGAAGTGGCAAAGGGACTGGGATCAGCAAGCTGTGTGCAGAGGCATTTTAAACCAAGAGCTTAAACTGGGAGTTGAGAATCAGCAGATAATGGGTCTGAGGTTAAGAGCAGGAGGGGGGGCGTGTCTCCACAGAAAGGCAAAGAAGAAGGGAACAGGCACTAATTTAGGGCTCAGGGGCTGAGATCCTTGAACTGGGCAGCAGGACATGGAGGAGGACAAAAAGACTGGGGTGGACAAGAGGAGATGCTCCAAAAAGGAATGAATATGGGGAAATGAGCATGTATCAACCATGACAGGCTCTGCTGCTGAGCCCCAAGAGAACCATGAGTCTCACCCTGTCCTCTGCTGTCAGCAAATACTCATTAAGATGTTCAGGTAAAACATGTTCCAACCCCACTTCATAAAGCGACCAGGGGCTCCCACCAACCTGCCCTCCATCTGCTCCGGTGGAAGGGGAGGGGATGTAATGAATCATGAGGACTGAGTAAGACCTGGGTTTTGATCAGGTGGGTGGGGTTTTTTAACCACAGAGAACTGCTCCAGACGCATGCATTAGAAGAAGTTTGTTAAGGCTTTAGAGTCCAGCCCTCCATTAAGAAGGGCCAGCCTGAAGTTCACCCTCACAGTCTTGGTTTAAAAAAAACCCTTTGAATTTACAAATGAAGATATAGTCCCCACCACATTTGCCTCCTTTGGGGTGTGCAACAGGCAGTGCTCAACTGATGAGCAGCTCTTGCATCTTCTGTTTTCCTCCTGCTGCTCCTCACTTGTCTTCAAACAGCTCAACTCCATTCCAAAGGACCGTCATGACCTTGGCTTTCCCTGGTCAGTCACCGCCCTCCAGTTGGAGCATTTCATTCAGGTCCCTTCACTCCTTGGGATGGGAGCAAGGGAGGGAGGCGTTAACCCTTCTTCAGCTGAGCACATATTAAATCTTGTAGGTCCCCCATTTGATGCTCCTCAGGTCCATTGTATCAGAGGACATAGTGCTGTACATTCAAGCCCAGCTCACATTGACATCCAGCATTGTACACTGACAGTAAGACCATTAACATAAACAGCTGTCAATTCAACCCTCTTGGAGGAGGTCAATCACATAAATCACTGGTGAGCAAGGTTAACACTTGGAGAAGACAGACCTTGCCCATAACAGGTAGGTTCCCTGGCATATGCCTGTCTCTGGCTGACATTGTCAAGATGCTCAGGAGTTTCTGGAGGAGAAAGCAGATCTACCCAGTTCTAGTGTGCGCTCACCTACAAAGTGTGGGGATAGTCAGCTGTCCCTGATCTTCTCACACCATTGCCATGCAGGCCTTCTGTAACTGCGCAACACATATACACAAGCAAGTAAAGAAGTCCAATCGGTTGGCATTAAAGTAAACCAGGACCATGGCTGACAGTCTTGGGGAACCACTGTCTGACTTGTTCATTTTAAGTCCTCCTGGTTATACTGATTTCAACAGAGCCAATACTGGAGTGAGAAGGACACTGGAGTGGAGACCCAGTATGCAATGAGCCTTAGGAATGATAACAGGGGGACTGAGAGCTCTGAGGGGATCAGTAGATCCTGCAGTGACCCTCTTCCTACTGCACAGGTTTAGCATCAGCAGGCAGATAGCGATCTTTTCCAAAGATCCTAAATTATTTGGGCCCAGAAGTGGGAGGTCAATATAGGAACTGGTCCCACCAAAGTGTTTAGACTTCTCATCCAGAGAACTTCAAAGACTTTTCAGAGGGTGGTCACATCATCTTACTCAGTGTATGAGACAGGGCTACATCCCTAGAGAAACAGACTTGGATGTTGTGAAACCCATGTTGGACATGCACTGACAACATAGGTCATTAAGCTGGACATCTGGGGCACAATTCAGTTATCCAAAACTAGGTGTCTCTGAGGTGCCCTGAGGTACCTAAACTGATTGGCATATCTGACATGGGACCTTCAGGAGAGCCTTGTCCTTCCAAACAGCAGCCAGAGGTCAGGAAGGACATCCAGGTCATAACTAAGAGCCTTGAACATCTACATGTAGGCAACTGAATAAAGCCCCAGATGTGAGACATTAGTGTGAGTTTGTCAATCCCATGCAATGTCTGGACACATCTTCCTTTACCCAAATACTTTGATCCATAGCTGGTCCTTCAGCTGGCCATTATGCACTTTTGCAAGGACTTTGACTCCTAAGTCATTAGCATGGTTTGTCAAATGTTATCTCTGGGCAACTGAAAAAATGCCTCTAAGATCCAGCCAAGGTCCAGACTTACCCCACTGTTTTGCCTCTGTTAGATTCCCATCTCATGTGTTGCATGGGAGTCTTAGCGATTTGCAAAGTATCAAACAGCAGCAGAAGTAGGAAGA
This sequence comes from Buteo buteo, assembly GCF_964188355.1. Lineage (NCBI taxonomy): Eukaryota > Metazoa > Chordata > Aves > Accipitriformes > Accipitridae > Buteo > Buteo buteo. The sequence continues at coordinate 9,799,788 of NC_134204.1, forward strand.
GCCAAGGCAGTGGACAGGCACAATGTGGCAGGAATCAAATTTTCAATTAACCCGGTGGGGCTCTATCCTGAACATCGAGCAGCAGGATTTTGTCCTCCGGAGTTTAGCCCCAGCTTTGCCTTTGGTGCCTTCAAAATGGGGCTGCAGCAGGTTTTGAGAAGTACTAAAGCATTGCAAACCCTTCTGATAGAGGTTCGACCTACCTGATCCTGGTTTTCCTTTCTGCCTTCCCTTCTGCACAATAGAACCTCATCTATCTCACGTGGGCTATGCAATGATGATTAATTAATGTTAATTAAGTGCTTTCACATTGTCCAATTCAAGGAACTATATTATTTCAAAATATTAATTACTGTTTACTTATTATCATGAAGCCAATAGCAAAACCAGCTGCTTATCTGCCTCAGCCATGACTCAGAAGGAGGATGATGGCTGATAAAGATAGAGGTGTAGAGTCCAGTTAATCCTGTACAATGACACATGTGTATGTGTACGTGTATGTGTGTGTGTGTGCATGTGCAAAGGCACCTGACACAGCAGGGCCAAGGCCAATACTCATGTGAAAGCCATGCAAACTGAAAGTCCACAGAGATGAGCAAAAATGCAACTTGCCAAAGACCCAGCTGGGAAAACGGATGTCTAGCAATGATTCACATGTTTGAAAATCATGTTCATGAGAGAGACCATGTGCCACAGAGAATTAGAATAGTCAAAGCTGTAATAAATTACTGTGAATGACTAAAAAGTTGTTGTAAGCATAAGCTATCCTCACAATGTGCTTGAAACATCATTGTCAAAGATAACAAACTATATGTGAGGGGCAGGAGAGCAAGGGGCAGGGACAACAACATCCAGGAATAGAGAACTTGGCAGACAGATTGAGAGGAAACTGAGCTTAATATTTTGTCATATTTTGTCAAATTCTCACAGGATGATAGCAGTGAGGCTTGGGTTGGACTTTGAACCAGCTGGTGGTCAGAGGACTGGAGCAGGGTGGTTATTCCACAAACAAGGACCATGTAGGTGATATCCTCTGATTAATAGGTGTTTAGGGCTGACCATGTTGATGGAGCTAAGGAGATTGACTCTAATGGAAAAGAGGCAATTCCAGCAAACTCTAGTAGACAGATTTAGGAAGGACCCTGAAGAGGGATGGGAGCACTGAGCATGATGCAGCTTGTTGAGGCCTCAGAGGAGGGGTGAAGGGCTCACACTGCTGGATCAAGAAGAACTGTGCTTTGCAAGGACTACTGGGGAAGGGAGGAGGAGAAAACATGGAGAAACATAGGAGTGTTGGGAAAAGAATGGACTGGGTCCCAGAGATTCATGGAAGAAAGCAAAGGTTGGGTTTGGAAAAACCATGCCATGGACAATGAAGAGCTTTATATTACAAAGGTGTTCAGGCATTTACAGGTGCTTCCAAATCACCATCTGACCTCAGAGGACCTACGAAATCCCTTAGGCATTCTAGCATCCTTAAACATTTCAGAGTGCAGCCTAGCATCTACACTGACATGTAAAATTATCTTCCATGTGAGGGCTTGAAAGAGCAACCTCGAAGCCTGTGGCTGTGGCTCCTGCTTGGCTGCTTGCAGAGTGCCAGGTGCCTCTGAGCCATGGTGACTTTCTCTGCAGGTCCATTCAGAGCCAGGTGCATATACTGTTGGCAGCCTAGCAGCTCACACACCCAGGGAAATACACACAGGGAAGCAAGATAAACCTCCTTAAAACAGGTCCTTGGGAGAATAAGAGTGATTCTGACCTACAAAAGCAGGATCCACAAGTTCAAGCCCATCTGCTTTCAGGGGTCTTTTGTTAATATAAGTGACCATAACATACTAGTCCAAGGGAGTTACACAAGTTGATGCTACTTGAAAGGTGAAAGATGGGGCAGCTCATGTGCCATGAAACCAGACGCAGAGCAGGAATGTGCACAAGTCAATGGCAAAAGCCAACAGCTCTCTCCACAGGGAGAAGTATCAGCAGGATCCAAGTTGGCTTATGGCCAGGGGCCCATGGGGACCTCAAGCTGCTTCTTCTCTTCCGTCCAGAGCCCCAAACCAATCAGGTCTAATCTAAAAACTGTGGTGATACAATGTCCTCCACACACTACAGAACAAAGCCAGAGGACTCCCTAGAGCCCACGTCTAGAAACGCAGTCTGGAAATGGTGATGCAGCTCTCAGTGCAGCACTGTCTCTGAGCAGTCCTGTACTTCATCCACAGTTCACCATGGTAGAGAACCAATGTCAAAGCAACCATCAAATACTTTTTGTTTGTTTGTTTGCTCCTGGTTTGTGACTTCTGCCTAACTCCCCAGAAGAGATGTACAGCAAACAAGTAGCTTCCATCAGAAAAGCACTGCTGTTCTCTGAGACACAGTGACATAATGATGTCTCCTCTCTGATCCTGGTGTCAGGATCTAGCTCCTGATTCTATCCCCACCTTGGAGAAAGGAAATACACTTAAGCTTCAGGGAGTCTCTGAGATATGATCAGTCTGGAAGGCCATAGTCTGACGGGGAAGTCTCCTTCTTATATTGCAAACTGAAGTTCAGAGGAGTCAGAGTATTTGCCTAAAGCTATTCAGAGAGTCAGGCACTCAAATGCCTTTTGTCTGACACCTGGGCCACTCCACTGACACCTTTTGAGTCTATTGTGCCCATTCTCCCCTTCATAAATTGCTCCCCAGTGACACCTGGTTATGGTGGAGTCAGTTTGTACAGCCTGACCATCACAGAAGCTCAGCAACATATTCTTGTGGCTGTGGTGCTTTCAGGAACACTATTTGCGCTTGGTTGCAACACTGGTTTTAGGAACAATATTATTCCTTTCCCATCATTCCCTTGAGATTCTGCTGGGTATGTTGTACTGTCAGGATCCCATTGTGTATTTGGGATGAGCTCAACCATTCGGAGAGAACAAACAACTTAAATATGGACTGATTTTTCAAGGGCATTGTTTTACACAGCTACAGCCCTTTTTGTTCCCATCCCTCAAGCCCCTGGAACCACATATTTCCAAAACATCTCAAAGAACCAACTTTTAAAGCCTTGCCAACCATGTCTGGGCCCAGATCTCCAAAAGTGACCCACATTTATTGGGTTGCCTTCTTACAAAAACCAGCTGCTTACCTTCATGTTGAGTGCTTTTACCAGCTTTGGCTGAAAATCTATGTCTTAACAAGCAGAACCTATTCTTACAGCCTCTTGCCAGATCTGTTTTGTAGCCGTGAATAAATCTGGGTCATGTCCACATTATAACACTAGCTCAGTAATAAAACCTAAGCCAACAGATATAATGGCTTCAGTATAAATAGGACTAAACTGTGTTAATAAATTGATTAAAAGGTAGGTGTTGTGCCCCACTCTAGGCCTGGAGCCTGATTTTCTTCTGTCTCTTCTGCCTGGAGGTCCTGAGAGGAGACATACCAGTGGCTATAAACACTGCTGACTCCAGGGTGTAGAACTTGAGATTATGGCAGGGATCATTAAAGAGGGAACTTGCCTGGTCCCCCAATGAATGCAGAGTGAAAAAGTAAATTGCAGACATCCAATCTGTCTCTTACTGTCCAACAAGAAGCAAAAACAAATAAATGATGAGTCACAGCATCTCCCTGTTTATGCTTCTTTAGCTAAGAGGAGGTTGATTTCCATCTGAGCAACTCCACCCCGTCTGCATCTATTGTCTTATTTGTCCTGGCTCCCACAGTCACTACTTTTACAGTCCCTCACACCATCTGCAGCATCATATCTCCTTCCCTGTCTCTACATTTGCAGAATGGCTGACCTCTCTTCATTGCAGAGAAGCTAATCCACCCCCCTAACTGCCCTTGTAAGGGGTCCCCACCAGAAACAAGGTCTCACCAGTTCTACAGATTCAGTCCTAATAGTGGACCTACTTTTAGTGTGTCTGTGTTCCTCAACACAGATCTACTTATGAGGGCAGACCAGACCTAGCCACATTTTATCAAATGACATCTTCAAATTGCCCTAGACCCTTGGATAAATTGGGATCATGCAAACATCTAAACTACTCATGACATGGATCTCTGCTTTAGCTGGGTTTACTGCCACAGTGAAAGTTGTAAGGTAAATGCATGCCAAGATAAGGAAAGGAGAAGAAAGGAAATACAAGTGGCCTTGTGAAGGTGAGGCCTCTTAATCCTCATCTTCTACCGTCTATCAGATCCCACAACTTCCTCATGAGATTCCTACTGACTTTGAGCAACAACTTCCCATTGGAAGATGCCTTTGTGTCAAAAGGGTCAGGACTGACAGCTGTCCTCGGTGTCAGGTAGAAACTCTCCTCTGTGTTCTGCAGGTTGGCGGAGGCTACAACAGAAAAGACAAGGTGGACTCTGTTTTTCTTCATACATACCTCAGTTCAAACTGAGCTGTCCTCTACCAGCCTTCCCATGGCACTTGTGCTATTGGATCTTGCATGGCAGTAGCAGAGTAAGGACAGTGGCTCCAAAGAAGGGATTGCAAAATAGGAGTAGTCAACAAATTTCAGGCACTGACCTTAGAGAAAAGAAATTTAACTCAATAACGCAAGTGTGAGACAGCCTATGTGCTACCAAAAGACATTATGGATGAGTTTACTCATCACAAGAGATCAATTAGTACATCGGAAGGCATTAGTGCCAATAAACTAATGTGATAATTGACTATATGCAAAAGACTAGTCTATTGCAAATGCGATAAAAATGGTTTGCTTAACTTAGCCACGAAGGTGTTTAAACTAACCCATTTAATTTCACAACCAGGACAAGCTCAAACAGAAGGAGTCAGTCAGTTACTATGTTTCATCTGACAGGTAATAATTTCTTATGATGTGTTGACTTAATTCTCTTGCAATCACACGAACATGCCCTTAATTAAGCTCACAAAGGCAATCTGTCCTGATGAGTAGGGGAGAGAGGAAGTACAGTGAGAGATGACAGTGACAGCATCAGACACTGGTTGGTGACCTGGGAATCAGAAAGAAATTGTACAACAAATGGAAATGCTGTCATATGAGTAACAATGAGCATGATGGAAAGGCCCAGGCAGGCAAGGATAAACTTAGATAGGTTGAAGAACCTGTAAGGGTTAGAAGCTAGTGAAATATATAAGGGGATCTATAGAAGAGGTTCTTGAATTACATTGGAAGTAAGTGGAAGATGAAGAAATGCAGACCTGCTATTTACAGGAAAAGAGAACACATAGCAAGTGACTGAATGAAAGCTGGTACGTCTGGTGCCATGCTTCAGATGTAGGAAAAGGTTAAATGGGACAAGCTACCAACAACAGAAAGTGTTAATAAGGGGTAGGAGAAGAGTCCAGAATAGGAAAACACAGGTTGAAGCCCAGTGGGCAGAGTTTAATAAACCAGGGGTACTTAAGAAAGCAGCTGAAGACACTTTGGACCCATTAGTAATTATCTCTGAGATCTCTTGGCATTCCCACAGGACTAGTGCAGGGTAAACCCAATATCTATCTCTAAAGAGCAGGCCCAGGAGGACACTGGGAATCCCAGCTCGGTCAAGCCACCTTCAGTACCCAGGAAGATCCCCGCCTGCCCTGTTAACTGATCAATTTCTAAGTGCTGGGGACATAATGAGGTGATAGGTACAGCCAAGATGGATTTGTTGAGAAGAAAATCAAACCTGTTTCCTGGCAGATTACCTTGTGCTCTGGGACGAACTGGGAGATGAGATACCGGTCTTGGCACTGTCCTGCATGAAATCCTAAAACAAAATCAACAGAGTGCGGCTGCAATTCTGGTTAAAAAAAATCTGTGCTCGGAAACTTTGTTGTGCAAAGCATGCTCTCAAATATGGGAACGTCTCAAAAGGATGCTGAGAGTGGCCAGCCTTGGGCATCCTTTTGGTCTGTATTTTTACTGATTTCCAGGCAGAAAAAGAGGAGGCTTAGAAGTGAACCTGGGAGGGCTTGGGCAACAGGCTCAGGTAGAACATAAATGACTTTAATAAACCAAACTAAAAGGCTGTAGTGCCAAGTAAAAAATGGTGGCTGTTGTGTGGGTGGTAAGGACAGGAGAGCCAGAACTGGGGCATGGGAAATAATTATTTTGTTTTTTCCAGTGCTGATGGAGCTGGAGCTGGAGTCCAGTGTCCAACTGCTGGCACCGCAGCTCCGAAACAGCACAGACAAGCCACAGGGAGTCAGGACAGATCTGCAAGAAAGGTTGGAGATTTCAAATGGAGAGGTTTGGTGTGAGTTGCAACCTACCTGGAGCAGAGCTTCCAGCTGCCAGAAGTCCATCATGAAGACCACAAGCATTGCACATGGCAGAGACATGCAGGCAGGCGTGGGGTATCCATGTGAGCCAGGGAGAATGAGGGTCCTGCAGGCATTACTGGGCTGCTGGTGCTGGTATTTGTGATCTCTCAGCTCCAGTGTGTACTGGTATCACTGACCCCCTTTCGCAAGCCCTCCCCAAGGTTTCATGCCACAGTAGTTGCATTCACTGGGGCCTTTCCAAGTTGCTTCCAAGTTTAGGGGAAAACAGCATTGTGTGTGCAAAGGCTTTGTTTGGGAGAGACATCACCTTTGCCCACACATATCTGTACTTCATGGTGCCCACCAGTCAGTACCCATTTATAGAACAGACCTTTTTCTAAGAGCTTGGTCAGAACAAACCCAAGGGTGCAAGGTCCTCCTGGGAACCAGAGATGCACATGTTCAGCAGCAGGCATCTAGCACGGGCTGATGAAAAGCCCACAGAGCAAGGCAAGCAGGGTAAAGGGAAGAAGCAAGGAGTTGCTGTCATCCCATATGTCCAGTTCCCTGACTAATGCCCTGGGTGACATGATGCAGGTGATTCAGCGAGGAGAGATGGAAGCGGCACCCTTCTGCTCAAGACCACCACAGGGTCCCTGTCTGCCTTGCCACCCCTAGTTCTGCTGCCAAACCCAGCTGGGCTGAGACACTGGGTGCTCAGGGCCAGCCTGCTTGCATGCACCCATCCCCTCCCCATCACCTCACCTTGTCCTCAGACACTCCACGCCAAAGGGACCCTGCCAGCTCATGATGCAACAGTGTTATTCATCAGCAGCTGGGAGAAAGGGAAGTTGGGTTTTACTTTCACAGTGACGTTTTTTTTTATGCCGTTCCCTCCCCCAGAGGATGTCTCCACAGTTGGCGTTGAGCAGGATAAGCCAGGACCATCAAGCAAGATTCACATCTACATGGGGCTGAAGGACATTTTCCCAGGCCAGGGATGCTCACCAGTCATGTCAGGCCGCTGCTGCAATAATCTGAATGGGTTGAGGAAGGAGGCCTACCCAAAAGGTAGGCATGCACCCAAGGAATAGGTTCATACCAATATTTAGGGCCAATCCTAGTGTCATCTGTCCCCAACTTGAGCCACGTGAGCCACCCCCCCTTCTCCATTTATTTTATGTAACCTGCATCCAAGCTGCTTCCCTGTGTCCCTCACTGACGAAGCAGAGTACTTTGGGGATGAGTCCATCTTTCAGAAAAAAACCCTCAGCCACAACAGGCCACTTGGCACAAAGCTACATGGCTTGCTGTGCCCCTGCTTATGAGATGGAAGCAGTTACCACCTAATCTCAATTAAGCTCCAGTCTTTCCTCAGTTTGCAAGCAGATCATGTGGACATCCTTCACTATCAGCTCCACAGCTCCCTGCTCCTGCGTTCTGACTCTCCTTCCTCATGTTATCTTAAAGTAGATGGTATTGGTCATTAACCTGGAAGAGAAAATTCATCCCAACCCACACAGCTAGCATGTCTGCTGGAATTTCTCTCAAGTAACAAGCTAATGAGGCCCACCTCCAACTTTTCACCTGTTCTCCGTGCTCAGTCCAACATGTCCCTCCCCATCCTGCACAGGGGCAGGACTTAGTGCTGCCAGCCCCAATGTCCCCATCAAGCTGCTTAATGAAAAGCCCCTCCAGCTCAATTCCTCCTGCAGAGAGACTCCTCCACTGCTGGAGCTTCCCAGGGCAGCCACGGCACCTTGTCTCAAGCTCGATCCAACAACGAGCGGCTCAGTGACGTTCCCTGAGACCTCCCACCTCCGCAGCATTGGGTTCACCAGGACCTTGCACTCCCTGGGTCTCTGGTGCTAAGACCTGCCCTTGCTGAGCCTCTTGAGACCAGTCCTTGTCCAGCTCAGAGGTGTGTACAAACCAGGGCACTGCCGGGAGAGGGTTAAAAACCCGGTGCATATTGGGGAGGTATTTTGGAAACTATGAGGAATTCAAGCTACTTTGTACCAGGGTGGACAAGGAAACCCAGACAACCACAGGAGGCTTGCTATGTGGTTTAGGAAGCTCTCAGTTAATTGCCATTTCCCAGCTGAGATGTGGTGCTGGACTGTGTAGTAGTATCCTGGCTAGGATAGAGTTAATTTTCTTTCTAGTAGCTGGTACAGTGTTATGTTTTGGATTTAGTATGAGAATAATATTGATAACACACTGATGTTTTTAGTTGTTGCTAAAGTTTATACTTGTTTATACTAAGTCAAGTATTTTTGAGCTTCTTATGCCCAGCCAGTAAGAAGGGTGGTGGCCACAAGAAGTTGGGAGGGGACACAGCCAGGGCAGATGACCCAAATTGGCCAAAGAAATATTCCATACCATATGGCATCATGCCCAGTTGGGGGCATAAAGCTGGCCAGGGTAGGGGGTGGATCACTGCTTGGGAACTAACTGGGCATCGTTTGGCGAGTGGTGAGCAATTGCATTGTGCATCACTTGTTTTGTGTATTCTAATTCTTTTATTATTAACTAATATTATTTTTATTATTATTGTTATTACCATTGTTATTATTTTCTTCCTTTTCTGTCCTATTCAACTGTCTTCATCTCAATCCACAAGTTTTACTTTTTTTTTTTTAATTCCCTCCCACATCCCACAGGGTTGGGGAAGTGAGGGAGCAGCTGCATGGTGCTTAGTTGCTGGCTGGGGTTAAACCATGACAAGTAATTTAGATGCAAAACAGCAGATCAAGACATTCACCTGGGCTTGATCACAAGCCAGAAAATAACCCTTAAATGCAATTTATAAACCTGCTTTACATAGCGGGTTATCGAACCAGGGACCCTTTATTCCAAAAGGCAAGAAAACAGTTAATGTATTATTATGGGAAAGAAACTCCTACACATACAACACATCAGATTTACTGTAGATACAACATCTACATGAGGAAAGCAAGCTTTGTAAGATATTTATGTTTTTCAATGAGATATTATTGTGCAAGAAATATTATATGGCTTGTTGGCTGGGAGCAAAGATGTAGAAGGATGTTATTAGAGCCATTAGAGCCATTAGCTATGTCAGAAAAACACAAGCCTACGTTCTGCTTAAGAAAGATGCTAGTTTAAGACACTACTTTGAGAAAGGCACTAGTTTAAGTATGGGAAGAGGCACTGCAGATTTTCTATGAAAAGTATATTCTTCTAGAGGCACTTTCTATGCCCCAAATATCTCAAGCCGGTAGATGGCTGGAAAAGTTTCTGCAGGTGTTGGTTATCTTTCTGATTCAAGACTCTATCTAGCTTTGGTTATTCCTTAACTGATTGTGATGACAAAACTCTTTGAAGTTTAGTGTGGATTTTTTTCACCTTATACAACCCTTTGTGTAATTACACCTTCATTGCTTTTTTATGTATATCTGGGAGGGTTTGCATGTGGCAAACTTAGTAAAAAAAACAATTGTTAGCATGATCACCAGAATACTGAGTATTTATAAGAATCAGGAAATTATTTGTCTGGCAGCATATAAACAACTTCCTTAGAAAATTCAGAAAGATCTGAAGAGTGTTAAGAAGAAAAGATGGTGGGATTTATAAAAAGAAATTAAGTGTCAAGACTTTCTTCAATAATTAATATCATTAAAAAGACAACTTGCATGCTGGAGGACTTTTGTACAAATAGTAAAGTTTGTCCAGTTTATCTGGAACAAAATCTCCCTTCCTGTAAGACCCTAAAAAATCTAGAATGTCATCTCACCAAACTGAAATCCATTCAGATAATTTCTCTGTTCAAGAAAAAAAAGAAACAAATATAGTTTCTGTAAAAATTAAAGAGTCCACAAAGCCATGGGCTGAAAATTTCAGCAAGTTAACCCCACAAGGACACTGACTCATTACAAGAACATGGAAGCAACAGAACAGCTTACTTCAAATCCAGACAAGTGTGAAAGAATTGCATTTTCTTTCTTCTTTGGTTCTTTGGAAAGAAGTGATCATATAAAACCTCTGAACAGAACATGTAAACATGTCCTCTATCCACATCCTCCAGCACTTATCACACCCTCTCTGCAAACAACCCTGGCAAGAAGAAAAACAGAAATAAAGGAGTTTAGCACATAGCACAATTGTCAGATGCAGCAAAGTTTCAGCAAAATGACATATCAGAGACTTCTGTGGGCGGGGCAAAGCATTTAAACCCCTGCCCACGAATCAGACTGACACCTTTATAACAGTTAATGGATTTTTTAAACATTCAGGTTAATTCAGTATATCCCTGTTAATCTCATGATTAGGACATGTTTTCCTGGAGATGAAACACAAAAAAAAAATTTCAATGGGAAAGAAAACCAGTAGGATTTGATTGTGCTTTGGCTAGTTACTGAGATTTGCTATCTCAAAACAAGTTTTAGATGACTTCTTCTGAATAATGGGCTTAGAGGCTTTCTTTGATTTCATAGGACTTATTAATAGCACTATGTTTGTCCAGTCAACCTAAGAGTTGATTCTTGACATGCCCGTAAGGATTCTCCAACAAGGAAATGGTACTGCTGCCTGTGAAGCCTCTTAGCTACTGATGATACTTGCAGCAGATCTTCTACTAATTTGGGCAAAAGGGTGAGCCCACTTAGAGCTGTAATCCTTGCAAGGCCTTTCTGCAAAGGGGTTGCAGCTAACATGAAACAGTATTCGCTTTCTGTTTACTTTAACACCCTACAAAAAACTTAGCGTTTGATTATGTTACCCCATATGCCCTGGGCAAAGATACCCAGAAAAACCTCAGTGGAAACCCCCTCTCCAGAAACCAGGATTAAAAGAGAGTCTGTTAAGAAAAATCAGGCAGCACATCTAAGTGCCCCAAGTCGTGTCCACAGTGAGGTGAGATGCATTTTCATCAGTGCTGTGAAGCTAATGATGTGGGACAATGAGTTATCCCGTACCAGAGACAATGGCTGCCCACTTCTAAACTGTGCCTTGACTTACCAAAGCCTTTTAAACATGTCAGTCAAAGATTTGAGAGACAAGAAGCTTTTAAAACTGCAAATGAACTGTAGTTAGTGTAACTGGAATAGAATCAAAAAAGCAAAAAAAAAAAAAAGCAAACCCCTCCCTTTGTGCTGCAAATCCTGAATCCGCCCATGTAGAGTGCAAGTGTCTCACTGCCCCTGGCTCATCCTCATTAAATAGCCCATCGGCTCTTCCACTTTTTCTCTTACCTCTTAGTGAGGTCCTCTGCAAGAAGCACTGCCTCTCTATAAAAAGCTACATATACAACAAGGCTTTAACTGGCTTTCAAACTTCTCTCCTCACTAGCAAATAGAGGTATTGTGGCGAATAACTGGAACTTTTGCTTTCTTCAAGCCACAGCAAATGTTTTTAGAGGAATAGGATCCTTGTCAAACAACAGCAATAGCATCACAGACAAGGTTTGTGCCTGTTGTTCCCGGAATTACCTTTTGTCTCACGGCTGCCAAGTAAAATTAAGGACAGTGACAGTTAGGGGTGAGGTGGATGATGTTCAGGAAGGTCTTTTTGTCAACAAACACTGTGAAGTTAGTATCAGATCAGATGCTGTAAAAAAAACCTATCTGAGCCCACTGTATTTACCTCCCAGAATCAACATGCTAGTCTTGTGATACTGAATCATAAAAAAATAGACGTGGGGAGGTCTGCCTGGCAGTTCATCAATACCTGGGGCTGGATTAGTGGATTAGTATTGCTCAATGTACTTCTACTAATCCAGAAAAGGAAGTGAGCAGTTAGGTGACAACTGGTTCATTGCTCACTCCCTTCTCAACTGTGTTTATGAATATATTAAATAACAATGACCATAAATTAACACTAGTTAGTTACACAATCATAGAGAATTGGGATGCAAAGTGACCTTGAGAGAGCCAAGAGGGGGTCAGCCCTATCCTTGTGATTACAGAGAGATCTTTATCTACCCTGTTCTTTGAGATTCCCATGCTGGGCATTTCAAGCCCGCCAGATGACACATTACAGCACCTAGCAATCCTACTACCTGTAAGATTTCACTCCCTCCATCTCCATTGCTACAACCCACTCTCCTAACTTTCCACCCCTCCAACTGAGAGAATAGCTTCTTCCTTGTATTTTATGCATTTAAAATTTGGTACTGGGCCCCTTTCCGTCTTCTCTGTGCAACAGCAATAGTTCGCTGTCTCTCACTTCAGTGTTGGAACCTAAGTAAGCTGTCCTCCAAGTGCAGACCATTTTAGAGAGATTATATCTGTAAACAGCTCTAAAGTATATAGAAACTTGCTTTTCTTAGTCACCTCTTCCAGACCCTTTACAAACAGACCAGAAGACAACAGACCACAGTCTGAAAAATACTTCCGTAGACAAAACAGCCCCAGTCTCATCAGTCCTTCTCCATGCATCATGTTTCCTCACCTTCCAATCACTTCTGTTACATTCTTCTGGACTCTCTCCCACTGGTACATAACCTTCCTGAAGGGTAGTGCCCGGAGTTGGTCATATTACTGCCATGTAGGCATCGTCTACACTAACAGATTATTGGAAATATTTCGTATGTCCTACAAACAATGCTGCTGTTTATATCTCCCAGGGATGTTTAACTTTTCCTTTCTTTTTTGCAACACCATGACATTGTTGACTTATGGTCAGCTGATAATTACTACAACCACCTGCAAAGTCTTTTCAATACAGCTGCAGTCCACTCGACTGTTTGCCTGCCTCTCCCTTATTTGTACAGAGGACTACTACTGCATCCATACCGAAACCTGCGCCATCCTCCTCAAATTGCATTCCTTCTCTCTGGTCAGAGCTAACAAATACGGTGAGCAAATTGCTGACAGGGCTGGGCATGGTGACAGTACAGTGGTCTATAACACTGGCAGATGGAACTCCATAATGCCAACTGCAAGGAAAAAAACATTTGAATTATTCAAAACATTGCTTTGTTCAGTCTCTCCATAGAGAGACCTGACCACCATAGTAGACAACTCACCAACAACCACTATTCCATCTGCGATGAGTCACATTGCTTATTTTTTAATTAAATCTCTGCTTCCAAGTGGGAAATTCTTCCAACAGCTCCTGATTCCTTGCTGACAGTCTGCAAGATGCAGCCCAACAGTCTTATAAAGGTGCAAAAGAGGTGCAAACGCAGCCTGTGATTGCGACGCTGGCACCGCACAGCTCCAGGTACCTCCAGGGAACAAGGAAGTTCAGGCAGGGATTCCCAGAAGCAAAAAGCACAGCTTTCCTCATGCCCGAGCCATTACCCAGCACAACCCGCCTCACTGCAAAAATCTCACCTTGACGCAACACCCATTTTCGCTTCACATTTCACCTGTGGAGGGTTGTGACCCTAGGAGCTCCCAGCAAGGTGGAGCTTCAACCTCTACCTGGGGGTCTACACCTTGGCTGCTTGGCGGGTGAGGTGGATAAAACAAGTGATGGCATCTCTCAAGAACAGTGGCCAGGAAACCCCATCAGAAATTCAATGCAAAATAGCAGCAAGAAACAAGAAGATGGATAAAGGGGAAGTCTCAGGAAATCTTCTAGCTTTCTCAAAAGAATTGTCTGAAGACTTTTGACTGAATACCTTTACTCTGAAATGCCCCATGGACCACAGTTGTGTGGCGTGTCTTATGTAGGGAGTCCTGTACAGACCATGTTCCCCAATGAGACCAGGGCACTCCACCTCCTGCAGAGGTGGTGAGGAGAAGCCAAGCAGATCCATGAAGGATCTGGTAATGCCCATCTCGTGAAATTTCCCTCTTTTATTTCTCTTCACACTGAAGAATATTTTAACTGGCGTCAAGATTCTCAGCTACTTCAGGTCACAGATTAAGACAGAGCAAAGGTCCATCAAATTGTATATCTTCTTTGCTTTGTACCAGGATCTCCTAATCACTAGAATCTCCCTTACTAATTAGACCTCAACCAACTGAGGAGAGAGTGCTTTAGCACTCAAAAGTCCTACAGCCTTCCCTGCTGTAGTTTGTCATGCAGGACATTGTTCACTTGTCTGACAGTCCCATCAGCCTCCCAGCTCACACATGGCCAGGTGTCAGATTCTCCTGCCGTTGTGAAATACTCCTAATTTAAAGGAATACAAAAGAATATAAAATCCCAAGTTATCACACACACACAGCTTCTATAGCATGGAAGAGCATTGCAAGGACCCTGGTGCTCAATGAGATGGACAGGGCAGTCACACCTCATTGGGCTGCGCAAGCCATGCTATGCCACAACCACGTTGCAGCATATCCCCAGAAATCTCAGCAAGAAGGACCCACCTTCTCCTTTAACAGGAGGGGAGGAAGGCTGGAGAGGACTCATGGGAGTATCAGGGAGGCTCTGGGATGTTGCAGCACCCCATTTGACCACCCCTCGGGACAACTCATGCACTGGCCACACAATGAGCCAGCAGTGCTGCTGAGCCAGAGCCTGTTCCATGAGAGGGCCCCATAGCTGTTTTTCTTCCATTTGGCATCTGCATTGGCTGTTTCCAGCCCATTAGCTGTTCCATCGCAGCCTGGGTGTGGATGCTTCCACTCCTGGGGCATGGATGAGGCCCCATTGATGGATTAACCACCTCAGTGGGCAGCATGAACAGCAGGCACCATCTGTGTGCTCAGGCTGCCACTGCCAGGAGAAATTGGATCCTAATCTCATGCCGCAGGGGTCATATCCTCAGTTCACAGCCTGAATCACATCCTCGCCTCACATTCCTCACCCACCTTCTAGCATGATCCAGCCCCCTTAGCAAGGAAATGCTGGGGGCTAAATCCAAGCATCAAAGGTGAAAGCCATTGCCTGAGACTCCTACTGTAACTGGTGGAAAGTGGTGGCAGCTGAGCCCCCTTTAGACCTGGGCATCAGGAAGACAAACTCAAGCCCTGCCTTGTTTCTTTTAAAGGAGAATGGAGACACCTTTTTGGAGATGGACATGGACAGAGAGCCATCGAACCCACAGCTGCATCAATTTGCTTTCCTGGCCCTTTAACTCTACACCCTCCCAGGCAGCAAGCAGCCCAGAAAGAGCAACCTATCTGTGCCCCTCCACTTGACCTTCTCTCATATAACAGGAATCAGGTCTGGTCCTTGATTTGTCAAATGCCCTGCAAATAAATTACACAAGAAACCTCTGATTACATAAAGTGCATTGCACAACACATTATATAAAACTCAGGTCACGGCCCAATCAGCCAGCACTCAGCTCACCTACATCAAGAAAAATTAATCCGAGGAACAGCAAGGAAGGGAAAGAAAGAAGAGGATGCTCTCCTTCTCTTAAGGAGGTGTGTGGCATGCATGTGCCAAACATGCCCAGCGAGTGCACCTCCACCCAAAAGCCAGCCCAAGAGGAGCAGCTCCCAGCCAAACCCTACCTTTTGGCTCCAAGCTCACCTGTGGGATACCTGAACTGGAGGGAGGGTTATGTGGCCTGCGGAAAACAGACCTATAATCACTACCACCGCACTGTTAACCTTGTTTGGTTCTAATTGAGTTGCCCAGAGGCAGGTGGTGTCCATCCACCACTGTAATGCACCTTGGAGGGGAAAAATGAGAAAATTCTCTTGAATGCATTGCTCAGAAAGACTTGGTTTTCTTTTCTGACACTTTCTGATTTCAAATCAGCAGGAAATAGCCATGGGGAATATTTGAATGCTGAGAGTAATAGAGCAAGTTTCACACCAAAAGGTGCAAACCAAAGCGAAGTAGGAATGCTATGCTGAGTCTGGTGCCAGAGATGCCCCCAAGACATACAACAGAAGCCAAACATCACATTTCTGTGCCCCAATATTCAGATTTTTCCAGGAAAAGGATTTGGGATTCATAGATTCTAAAGCCCAAGAACCCCATTAAATTACACCCAGCATTTCCAATCAATCTACCATAGGGACAGCAGGAGGGATCTGCTCCTTCTCTTGGAGATCCCTGAAGCTACCTGTGGTTTTAATACAACTCTCTCAATCAGCTTCAACAGGTCTTGGGCAGGATTTTGAGCTTGCAAGCACTTCAGGGCAGGAAACGTCTGCAAAATTTTCCACCATGCCTAGCAGGATCAGATCGAGTCAGCAGGGTTCTCAGTGAAATTAATTTGTTACTGCTGCTAGTTTTAGTGATAATAGCATACATTACAAAGGAAAAGCAATAAATCTATAGGGGAGATACACTGAAAATAAACAGTGAGGTTTCAGCTGTGCTTTGAACTACCATGGAAAGGCCCGGAGGCAAAGAAACATTGGGAACTGCTAGGTCCATTGTGGCACATCTGCAGAGAAGTTTCTTGTACCAGTGGGGAGACTGAAAGGTATAAGAAAAGGAAAAATGCCCTCTCTGAGGATTGGTTTTGCTGCTGGGCTGGGCTGTTAAATGGAAGGTGATATTCTGAAAAGCGAGATGGGGATGTGAGAAACAGCAAGGGCAGTGCAGAGAAGTCCTCATGCAATATTTCTGAGCCTTGGAGGGAGATGGTTTCTAATAGCTCTTCACAGGATAATGCCCATAAGAAAATCCAAGAGAAGCTGGGATTTTGTGCACTGGCACATTTCCTTTCAGTCACAGAAGCACCAGCTGTCAATATGGAACCACAGAGGTGGGCCAAATGGATGACATCCAGATGGACGGGTGTTATACCTCTCTGGCACATCCCAACAGAGCTGGCAGCAGATTTCGGGTTTAAAAAAAAACCCAACCAGAAACCTTGCCCTGTGCAATAAAATCTAAAGGGAAATTGTGAGTGATGGAAAGGGAGCCAGAGCGCTATTCCCTGTAACCAGCCCTGCCCAGGGAGGGAGTTTCCACCATGTCTCCTGCAGAAATGAATGAGTCAAGGAGAAGTTACCACAGGCACAATGGGGCATGCGGGTGTGCACAGGCGGAGCTGGGAGACAGCTTTCCTCATCGGGGGATGGGAATGGGGAGGATAACTCGGGAGACCTTTTTTACAGCCAAGGTCTCCATGGGTCAGCTCAAAGAGATCCTCCAGAGTCGAGGTACCACAGACAGATCGACGTGCTGAAGCCTGGCTGTGGCACCAGGAGAAATTCATACAGTTGGAGCCTGCCTGAGTTCAGTGGCTGCTGCAATAGCAATCGGGTTTGGGTTGGGGGGCAGAGCTGAGGGGTTGCTCCTAGCTACTCCTTCCACCCATCCTCCTTTTCTTCCAAAAATGGTGTTATCTAGGGTTTATTCAGCACACAAAGGCTTTTCCGCGCCAAGGTTAGTTCTCTGAGTCACTAGATGGAAAGCAAACCCATGCCACTGGGGAGATAATGCATGTAATGCAAGAGCAAGAGGGCTCTTGCACAAGGTGCTGAGTTCCCAAGAATGACTGGTCCCACACCTGGCAGAAAGCTACAGGCTTTTATACTCCAAGTAAAATCACCTGGGCAGACACGAGATGCCAACCTGTGGGACGCTCAGGCTGGTTTCACCTCCTGCTCCTCCGGTCGGGAAACTGGTTCTGCAGCGTGACCAGGGAAACCTGCCCCTCATGGTGCCTGCACCAAATCCTCCCTTTGTGTGAAACAGTGTTGAACAGGCACTTCCACTCATGCTCTCCCCAAAAAGACTGATGTGCCACCCACACCCCTGTCTCACACAAATGGTGCATTCAGGAGATCCCTGCTAATTACCAACGCAAAAAGACTTTGCACTGTGACCTGTGCAAGAGGAGATAATCACAGGGGTCATGTTATTCTTATTAAGATCAGGCTTTGAAGCTCATACTAACACAAAAGCTCCCATCAGAGTCAAACAGAAGACAACAGAATTTGACAAAATGTTCTCATAGTTGGTCCTGGCAAGCCTTAGTGACAGGCAGGTAACCCAGAACCCCATTTGATACGCAGGCTGCTGCCTCACAGGGCTTTTTGTCACTGTGGGTAGCAGCACATGATTGCTGAGATGCACAGGGGAGGTGAGACCCTCCAGCTGCAGTGGAGCCCTCCATGGACCACGGCAGATGCAATGCAGGCCAGCACCAGCCTTCCTGCACCTGGGATTTCCTGGATCAGGGAACTGATGATGGTGAATACTCTTTGCACCAAAGAACAAGGCTCAGAGGAGAACACCGCAAACTCTGGGGGTCAAACCATTCTCCAAAGCCAGGCAATGGAAATTACTAATGGCACATTCTTGGCCAAGCAGCAACTACGTTGGTACAACATAAGCAGTGCATGAGAAGGATTCCTGGCAAGGCACCGGCCCATCTCCCAAGGCTTTGTCAAGCCTCAGATATAATGCGGAGGAGTCAGCACTGACCTCCTCCACCCAGTGGTCTTGACATGATGATCAGGGGAATCCATACTCAAATCCCTTCTCTCCCTGAAGAAATCAGACTCAAAACCGAAGAGATCATCCCCCATGCTAACAGCCACCCTGAGTGCCAGATGGCCACCGGAGAGATTTCCACACCTCTCTTTTGGAAAGCTTTCCCACTTTGCCAGAAATAATCCAAAAGAGAAAGTGCAAGTCACTTCCATCAGAAAGGGCATGGCAGAGGGCCTTTGGCAGGAGAGCTGATGAGAGCCCTTCACCTCAGTGCCATCTCAAATCCACTTGAGCTTTTATGAGAGACTGGGGTTCTGGTCTCTGGAGGTGGGGAGGGAGCTGGACCTGGCTCTCCTGCAACCCCAGGGTGGGATAGAGAGGTAAAAATAGGAAAGTATCTGGGCAAGGAAAGGAAGCTAGCTGTAGGAGAGGAGAGATCAAGACTATTTACTCTCCCCTGCCTGGAATTAAGAGGGGTGGAAATGGGGTTATTTGGCATAAACACCTCCATTCTCAGACTGGAGCATTTTGGGAATTCCCCTGCTGTGCACTCTATAGAGGCCAGGGCAGTTAATGCTGTGTTTCCTAGATGGGAAAGGCCACTGGAGTTAGAGGTGTCCCTGCCCCACAGCAGACCCCTTCCCTGGGTGTCCCAGGGGAGCCTCGCACAGGCTTTCCATGCCTCGGTTGAAAATTGCCACGATGGAGCTGCTGTGCCTCAGGCTGTGCAGGGAGGGTCACGGGGCAGAAGGCTGCAAGATGCAACACTCGAGTCACCTACAGCCCAGTACAGAAACGATCTGGTTGCTGCTGCAGGGACACTAAAGCACCCACTGGAGTCAGGATGATGTGTGAGGACCCCTTAGAGAGCAGAGGCAGCCATGTGTTGCAAGTCCAAAATCACCCTCTGCATGGGACCAGGTGCCCCCCCAGAAGCCCCATAGTGGTGTCCACCCCTCCCCGGGCTCTAGCAGAATAAAGAACATGTTTCTTCTCCCCTTGTTTCTGGGGTCCAGTGCCTGGCTAAGGAATGGCAATGGAAAGTGATATATGGATATATATTGGGAGACAGGAAGCAGTGACATTCACCTTGACAGTTACCACTTGAATTAATTATACAGACATCATTGTATATACTTCTTGCCACAGTAAAACATTTGCCAGCATCTTTCTGTCATATTTATTAGTTACCACAAACATTAAGGCATTTTCAGGGCTCTGATCTACATGCACAAAGTCAGGCACAATGTTAAGCCATGATGGAAACGGTCCACACCATGTGAAGGGAGGGAGCCCAAGGGATTTGCACCAGGCAAGAGCTTGGCTGCCTGGCCTAACTCAGCCAACCGACCTACAGTTTTAGTGCCACTCCTCCTGCTCAGAAGCTGTCTTGTAGGGGGATCCATTGCTTGGTGGACACTGTTTGCGAAAAAAAGGTTGCATGCCTGGTTTTGACCGGAGCAGCAGCAGCAGTGTTCACCCCAGAGCCCAGGTGAGGAGCACTGCTGAGCCAGCCTGGTGATGCCCTGCGTATGGCTTGAAGCAGGGAAGGCTTTCCCTGCACCATCGCTCTTGCTGCTTTCCTGCTAGGGCATGGGAGAAACATCAGCATGGCAGGGGGAGGCAGGTTGTCAGGCAGCTCAGCAAGAGGGTCTCTTCCTTGTCATCTTTTTCGACCTTTTACTTTTTTTAATCTATTGCTCATCTGCTGCTAGAGCTTTGGGTCACCGCTTGCTGCCCAGCCACCTCCTTATCTCCTCTCTACAGCCTCTTTGGTTGAGGCTAATGAAGTGTTACAAGGCCAGGGTAGCTGACATCTTCTTGGAAGCAGCAGGCATGGGCAGCCACAGGCAGAGTAGACAGATTGTGGATGTAACATGGGAACACTCCCTTTCCCTTCCTTGGGTCACCCAGGCACCTCTTGCACCTTCAACTGTTGCTGCGCGCTCTCCTATCTCTGCATGTGGGGGTTGGCTCCTTCTCACATTGAGATCAATGATAAAAGTGGGGAATAAATAAACAAAGTAAATTGAGAAAGATCAGCTCATCAGGCCAAGTGCAAACACCACCTAGTCAGCCAGAGAGCGTCTTGTAACGTGCAAATGGGAACTGATAGAGATCCTCTTCCAAGGGCTGACCCTACTCATAACTGGCAGATTCGCTCAGCCAAAACCGCCTCCTGCATATCTGGGTGTGAGCACTGCTATCTACCACTGCATCGTGCACAGCCCAGATCTCTCATGGGCCATGGGCAATTCCCAAATTAGAAAGAATGGAAGCATCAACAGCGGTAGATCTGTTGTCTTCGTTAGTCCAGCATGTCAGGGAGCATTTCAGGATGAAAGTGGGGGGAGGAACACACATTTTTAACTTGTCACGTTCTTGCATATGGAAGGGAAAAGCTGAATCCCTGTGATGAGCTCTGCCTAGCAGCTGCAGGACCAGCCTGTGGATCTCATGCTACAGCCCACTGAAACATCACCTTGGGAACATCTTGTAGGGTTCACACCGTGAAAGGGCTCAGTGCCTGGCAATGACAACTACAACAGTGGAAAACTAGCCTCCCTAAGGAGTCAGGGCTCTCAAGGCACTGCAACTCTCTTCACAACTAGTCTCACCTACTCTTCTTTACCCTGGGGAAGCTGAGCCATGGGAAGCCACCTGAACACCCTGATAGGAAGTGCTGTGATGGGGAGGGTGCCCAGAAAAGCGGGTGGTCTCACACCTCACTTCCACTGCATGGGGCATTGCTGAAGGAAGGGACATCTTAGGATCACTCAAGGGGAGGTAATGAGGCAAGACAGCAGCAGGATGAAGCAACGACATGGGCAGCAACAGGCATGAGCAGGAAAACCTGCTCTTGGGTCAGATTCCTTAGTCCAGGCCAGGACACACAGCTATGTCTCATTCCTGGCATTATTGCTGCTGACCCCTGTGGAGCAAACCCTGACATCCAGAGATCTGCAAGGCAGATGGACCATAACCATCAAGGCTGACTGCTGGCATCACCCAGACCAAAAATCTCCACACCCAGCAGTTCCCACCGCCAGCCGGTCCATCCTGCTTTTTAGAGGGGGTCTTGCTTTCAGAACCACACCAGATCTTGGCTGAAAGGCTGTGCCACCCAGTGCAGTGCTAGGCAGGGATACCTCACCAAGCTCTGCTTGATGGAGGACGGTGGTAGGAAGCAGTTACGAGGTAGCACAGGCAGAGCAGACAGCTAACGGGGGAGCAGAGCACCCAGTAGCCAGTCCTGCTTGTCCAACACACGCTGGGGTACCTCCTCTCAGCCCCACACAGCCTCCCCTACCTCTAGCACTGTCCCCAGCATGCACAAGGTGCTCAGGGCAGGGGAAGAGTGAAGGAGCCGTGGGACGGTGTGACTGTGCCCAGCTTGCTTACAAGGGGCCTGGATGAATCAAACCTGTCGAGGGCAGAAAATGGGCTTGGCCTTGGAAGTGTAAAGCAATTATTTATGGGCCAACACATGCACACAGAAAAGAGCTAGGACTTTGTGGGCTCCTCAGCTAGGTGTTACTGTGTTCACCACCCTGAAAATGTGGCCAAAGAGCCTTTGCTGGCCAGGGACTGTCTGCTGGTCTTCACAGCTCCCAGGGATTTCCCCAACGTGGTGCCCAAAACCCCCTCTGACTCCCTGTGTTTTTTCCTTTAGGATTTTGCACCTTTCCTTGCTGCCACCATCTCGGCCATTCCACCTCTGTCTGCAGTCTTACCTTCCCCAGCACGGCCATTTCCCCAGCACATGGCCAGGGTATGGCAGGTTCAGAGGTGGGACTTTAGACTCGGGTTGCTGAGCCCTGGGAGCAGGGGGTTACCCATAGATGGGGTTACAGAGAGATGGGGTGAGGGTGGAGAGGAGGGGGAGGGCCTCTCCTTGCCTTTAGCTGGAGCTGTTCCACCTTGCAAGGCAAAAGACCCAACAACAGTCCCTTGAGCCAGACAGCACATAAAAGCAAGCACACTGTGAGTCATCTCTAAGACAGGAAGGTAAAGTTGATGTTTCCCACCCCCTGAATGCAGAGCACAGTCTGGCATTGCCACTTCATGCCAGGGGAGCATCTCCCATGGGGTAGGAGACACGCAGCCCTCAGGGACTGCATGAGCCAAAGTTCAGCCTGAGAGGAGCAAACACCAGAGCACAGCTGATATGTGGTCCCCAGCTGCGTGCCTTGTGTGACATTCAGCAACATCCCTTTGAAGTCCCAGCTCAATGGGGTCAGGGAAAACCTCCCTGCAGAGGCAGGACCCAATCTGCGCATAGAGAGCACAGGCAGCATCTGACCATCCACTGGAGACCGCTCCTCAGACATGTTACTGCTGAAATCCCAGGTGGATTAAAGATGAATATGGGAACTTTTCACACTACTGCCACACTCCCACTGGAAAGACTAAACCCAAACCTACCCTCGGAGCAGCCCATGTCCTCTGTGCTGCTGTAGAGGGAGCAGCATGAGAAGTTTCCACCTGCTCTGCCCTTCCCAGCCTTTCCCTCTGTGTCCCAGGAGATGGGACAGGGTGAAGAAGCAGCGTTCGGGATGACAGTGCTTGTGGGAGCCACGGGACTCAGAAGCCCGGTGAGGGCCTCTCTACTCCCACCCCAGGACCGGACAGTGGTCACCCAGCCCTGCTAGAAGGTCGGTGAGAAGGCAGATGCTGCCCTCCAGCCTTCCAGACTATTTCACCAACCAAGTGGACAGACGGGCTCAAATCACGATCTGGATGGGCACAGCTCGTGCAGGGGGTTCTCCTCTCAGGGCTCTGCAGACCTTTTTGGGGTAACACAGGTTCAGGCTGTCCTAGCAGGCAGTACAAGGGTAACCTGAAGCCCAAGGGTTTAACCGGAGATGGGTACGCTACAGAAGGCAGCGTGGAGGCAGGCTGGGCAAAGCAGAGAACAGTGCAAGCTCTACGCTCCTCTCGGTGCTACATCTATGCCCACCACTCCCACTCCCAGGTTAGGTATTTTTGTTGGCAATGCACATGGCCTGGATCCATGTCTTCTTGATAACTCAGTGTAGGTGATCCCCAAACAGACCTCAGCTCCCTTGGTACCAGTGTGTTGCAACACTCCTGCCATGCACGCCGAGCTCCTCATTGGAGCTGCTCAAAACCCAGAAATTCAGGGACAAATGGCTGCTTTAGCAGTGAACTCACCTTTGCTGTCCCCAGCATCTCTCAATGGAGGCTGTTGAGTTTTTTTATAGGAGATCAACACCTTCCCAAGGGCTGCAGTGCATACGCTGGCACACCCAAGGTCTGCCCTGGCTCAAGCTGAGACCCGTTTGC
The DNA here is from genome assembly GCF_964188355.1 of Buteo buteo. Taxonomy (NCBI): domain Eukaryota; kingdom Metazoa; phylum Chordata; class Aves; order Accipitriformes; family Accipitridae; genus Buteo; species Buteo buteo. The sequence goes on from NC_134204.1 coordinate 9,823,590, forward strand.
CCCAGGGGTACCGGTTCAAGCTGTAAATCCTATGCCGAGCAAGGCCTGCCAGTTCACATGGCCCAGCCAAAATTCCTGAAGAAAAACTAATACTAATAAATAAAGGTTTGCTGGAAGTGCTGGCATGAGCCAGAAGGAGGTTGCTGAGCTTTGCACAGAAACCTACCAACAGTGTTGTGGTTTCAGATGAAACTCAAGACACGCGAGCCCTTCAGCCGAGTTTCGCTGCTGGGTTTCAGTGTCTCCTTCAGCAGCAGGAGCCAGCCACTGCTGCGGGACGTGGCCGAGGCAGTGCCGGGAGATCAGGCTGATGGCTGGGAGCCCAAATGGCCCCCTGGCCCCTCCAAGGCTGCAGCAGTTGGGCTGGTTCAGGAGGCAGAGGGGAGCTGGTCCGCCCTGTAGCTGTGATAACAGCGTGCCCTGGCAGGCTGCAGGTCCCAGATTTCGGCTTGCCCCCCATAAGGTGGCAGGGAGGCAGCCCAGCCCTCTCCAGCTTGCACCGGGGACGCAGTGGTGGCACAAGGGGGTGGCACCTGGCTTGCAAGCCACAAAATGGAGCTGGTTCCTGGGCAGGCAGCCCACACATGCCTCCACGACCAGCCTGACCTGCTGTGATGCCCACAGGACCCCGGGGCACCTCCATGCTGACCATCCTCTCCATCCCTGCCAGCAGCATTGCCACCAGGAGCTGCAAGCCCAAAGCATCATCCAGCCACTCCCTCTCTCAACGCTGCATCCCTGAAATGCTGTGGCTTGTGGATTCAGGGCTGCTCGCTGCTGAACAGGCTGTTTTCTCCATCTCCTGCCACCAAATAAATTTTCCCCCGTGCAAAACTGCAGCCAGGCCACCCCCTATTTCCAGGGGTGATCGCCTTGTGGGGAAAATCCCTCCACTCAGACAGAGCTCTTCTGCCCTCGACAGAGGAGGGATGGCAGCTTTGCAACGTCCCATTTCAATGGAGCTGCCCCGCAGCTACACGCTGGCACCCGGAGGTGCAGGAGAGGCCTCACAGAAGTGTGTTATGGGCTGATAGTTTATCTTGGATCACTCTCAAGCACCAGCAGTCCCACACCCCTGGGAAGAAAACTCTTGGCAGCTTTGAACGTTATTCTTCAGGCTCAGCAGCAGGCATGTGGAAATATTTTCATGCTTAAGAACAAGCTATCTGTGAGATGCTACACTGCTCTTCCCAGCCTGCAAAGTCCCAAGGCAGCATCAACTCGTTAGAAGAGGGGGTGAGGGTGGCTGGAGCCATGTGCCAGCCCTGCTGGTGACTCACCCTGTGGCTTTGGCCCCGTCACCTCCACAAGCCTCACAGCAGCCAGCTGAGTCAGGAAGATGAAGCAGCCATGTGCCCGCACCGCCGGACTGTGGCTGTAAGGCATTTTTATAGTGCTTTTCCCGTGCAGGTGGCAAAGAGCACAGCCATGCAAGGAAACTGCCAGGTTTGCCCCCCACCCTGGCCCTGGGGAGATGGGGGAACGGCTGCTGCGTTGGGGAAGCGGCATAAGCACGACAGGGAGGAGAGGGCTGGAAAAGGCCAACGCTTTTCCCCAGTACGGCGGTAGCATCAGTGCCACAGTCCCACCTTGGGATGGACAGCATGTCACTGGGGTGAGCAGGGATGCCAAACATGCTTTCGGATGCTTTTGTTGAGGGCTGAGATGAGGTGCATGTCCACGGTAGGGAAAAGAGCTGGGGAAGGGGTCCTGCAAGCCCATCACACTGCAAGCCAGCATAAGCAAGAAAGGGAGCCATCCTCCTGCATTGGACGATGGGGGCAGCCTCCCCTCATTTTCAGGGTCATTCCAGGACCCATGGCTGTGATGTACCACCCCATGCCTGCTCCGGACCCCACGCTCCCCCTCCTCAGCTGCTGCTCACACCCTCCGTGTCATCCTGCCTCCCTACAACCGTCAGTGCCTCACGGCAAGGAAAGTATCTCACTGCCTCTTTACCACGGGCTGCAGCAAATCACTGGCGCTAAACAAATTGCAGTTCCTGATGAAAAACATCACCATCGCAGGGCAGGAGCTGCGAGCATTACTCAGGGAATTGCTTTCAGCTGTGTCAAAAGGGGCCGGCGGCAGGAGCTGCAGGGATGGAGACTGGGAGCCCTCACTCTTCGCTCCCAGCCGATGATGAAGTTGGCACAGGCCACCAGTCCCCTAGCTACCGATACCAGGGAAAGGTGCATGGTTCCCCAACACCTCGCCATCCTCCAACAGGTACCCAGGGACTCCCAAAAACATGAAGGCAAGATGCAGGCATACCTATATAAATATAAGGTATAGGGCATGTATAAGGCAGGGCAATATATTGCCCTGTGTCCTTGCAAGGGAGGGACATGGAGGTCTGTTTTGAAGGGCACAGGGGAAAGGAAAGGTCCTTGGGATGGGACTGCCAGGGCAAGAAGGGATGAGGTCCTGGTGCTGTGGTTGCAGGAGGAGGGTTACCATTCTGCAGCCCCAGGCTGGATCGGGAGGGAGCCTGGGAGTCAGTTGCCCATTATTCCACTTGGCTGAGGCTTTAGCAAAGCTAATCCCCACTGACAAGACCTAACAGTGAGAGCTGGCTCAGCCTTGCACTGTAGGACAACCCTCACATCGGCAGTCCTGCCCCGTGAGCCCTGATCCCACTGGACGGAGGAAAGATGTCACCACCCGCCCCTCTGCTCTTCCTTTGGTTTGGGGGGGGTCCTTGCTCCAGGACAGGGTCTGCTGTTCCACGGTGTCACTGCAGAGCCGGCTGCCCACCAGCAGTACAATGCCCCTCATCCCTTGCCCTGTTAACACCACCGGGATCTCCAAGTACGCAGGAGGACATGCTTACGCCGTGGCAGTGTCTCCAGCCCACAATCATGGTCTCACACTGTGTTAACACGAGGGAGGTCAGCTTTCAGCAAAACCAAGCTTGGCTATCACATGTTTTGGCAGAGAAGACCAGCAAGCTACAAGTTCACAACCCAGCAGAGCCACCGCTGTAGTTTTCCTCCCTGTGCTGGTTTTGGTTGGGTTAAAGTTAATTTTCTTTATAGCAGCTAACACAGGGCTATGTTTTGGATTTGTGTTGGAAACAGTGTTGATTACACAGGGATGTTTTAGTTACCGCTGAGCAGTGCTTACACCTACTCAAGGTCTTTTCTGCTCCTCACCCCACCAGCAAGCAGGCTGGGGGGGCACAAGAAGTTGGGAGGGGACACAGCTGGGACAGCTGACCCCAGCTGATCAGAGGGGTATTCCAGACCATATGATGTCATGCTCAGCATATAAAGCTGGGGAAGAAGAAAGAAGGGGGGGACATTCGGAGTGATGGCATTTGTCTTCCCAAGTAACCATTACGCGTGATGGAGCCCTGTTTTCCTGGAGATGGCTGAACACCTGCCTGCCCATGGGAAGTGGTGAATGGATTCCTTGTTTTGCTTTGCTTGCATGCATGGCTTTTGCTTTATTTATTAAACTGTCTTTATCTCAACCCACGAGTTTTCTCATTTTTACTCCTTTGATTCTCCACCCCATCCCTTCATGGGTGGAGTGATTTGCCAGCTGGGGTTAAACCATGAATTCCCAAACACTGCGATCCTCAATGTTTTAGTATGCATGGAAACAACAGGTGATTTAGCCAAAAGGGAGAGACTCCAGCTAATAAATCAACGCTGTCCCGGGCTCCTGCCAGACCTTTTGCTGGCACATCCCTCAGCCCTTCCAGGCACATCGAGGAGCAACACGAACAGGAACGGTCTGTCTGGTACCTTCGGCAGAGCAGGAGCCACCAGCATAAGGCACGAGTGTTTCTGTGCCGGCTCACGGCCAATGCAAGCCTTTGGCACCTTCATTAGTGACTCCAAATGAAGCCCTGAGGAGCAGATCCCCCCTCTCTTGCTCTCTGGTGGGACAAGGCACTGAGTTTGCTGAACCTGGTCACCATGCTTAGCGGGAAAGTGGAGTAATGGGGACATCCTTGATGCACCCTCGGTTTATTCCTCTGCAAGAGCCCACCACAGCATCACCAGCCACGCAGGACCTCCCCACCATGCTCACAGCCAATGCCTAATTTCCTCCTGGTGGCTGCTGAGCTTTTAGCACCTGGGTCTGGTGCAAAGACTTCACAGCACCAAAGGCTGCATTTTTGCACCAGCTCAAATGGTTTGAGCAACTTGCAGTTTTGTCCGGCTCCCTCAACACAGCCTGGGGTGCTAGCAACCAGCATCGCTTCCCCCACTGCCAAACTGCCCTTCCTTTCCCAACCCTAGGCCCCTTCCAGACCACACTTCTCCCATTTTTCAATCCTCCCACTGACCTTTTGATTTTTCCTTCCCTGTTGTGCAGCCTGCACTTGCTAAGTGCCACCCTCAGCCCTTGAGCAGCATCACTCTGCCTTCCCAGGGAGACCACGCGCATCAAAAGCTGCCGCCTGCCAGAGCCACTTTGCTGTCAACATTTCCCAAAAGCTGCTGCTTTGGCCAGGAAAAAACACTTCACATCCAGAGCGTTTTCCTGATAACAGAAACCCCAGCAAACAAGCCATACCCCAGCCAAGCAGCACAGCCACTGTGGGAACAGCAAACTAGGGGAGGATATTCCCTTTCCATGCCAAAAAACAATCTCTCCTTCCCCAGCCAGCCGTGGAAAATTAGCCTAAGGGTTTTAAAAAATGACCAATGATTGTGGGTGCCTGAGCAAAATGCTCCCTACAAGTGCTTTTATTTCCAGGAGGCATGTGCTTCTTGCGTTCAGGGGATCAGCCCAAAGTCTGACAGCCACAGAGAACACAAACCGCTTCTGAAAAGATCTCAGCAGCCCTAATGAGCAAGGGCTGAACAATTCAGCAGGCAGTGTTGTGTCCCAAAGTCAGAGAGACTCAGGTTCATGGATTTCCTTTGTCAGAATTAAGGTGAAACAACACCAGGGGAGTTCAAACAACAATCAACATTTATTCAACCTAGCTAACCTTGCCCAAGTACAAGTGAACTTATCAATATGAACTTTGCATCATGTCATTAAGCTGCTGTTTGAAAAGAGAAGGGAGGTGTAGAAAAACAAATGGAAAAAGGAACATGAAACTGTGTCAGGAGACCCCTCCCATTGAGTCACGAGGTTCACTTGCTTGCTGGACTCCTCAAAGAGGAGCCCAGGGGCAGCTGGATCCACTCCTAGTCCCAGACTTGGCCAAGAGTTTATGTTTAAAAGGATGAGGTGTAAGGACTTGTGGAAATGAGAGAGAGCAAGAAAGAGAGGAGAAAAGGGGTTCACCAGTCCTGGGTCCAGCATTGGTCCAGCCAGTCTAGAGATCCAGTTCTGGAGGGTGCATGCTGAGAACTCATCCTCCCTTCTTTTACAGTCGGTGGTCTCAACATGCGCAGTTCATGTTCCTGGTGTTCTCTGGAATCGGTTGGTGGGCTTGGGGAGTCATTGGGGAGTTGCCTCTCTCTCTCCCTGAAGGCGTGACCGCTTAAGATAGAAGAGCAGTCCCATCCTCCGTGGGGCCCCCTCCTCCAGGCACATATGTTGTGCTGCTTCTCCTGGTCACTTAAGATAAGGAATTGCAGCTTTGGAGAAGCATGGTCCCACCCTCCACGGGGCCCTCTCCTCCGGCCACATTTTCCTGTTCACACAACTGCAGCGTTTTTACAGAAGCCATCTTCTCCACCAAAGTTTTTTAACAAATGTTTGAGACATTGACTATAATTCGTCAGACCATCACAGGCAGGAAAATGCCACCACACTCAACCTGCTCTGATCAACCCATCATCCCAGCTGTGTTTCATCAGCTTGCTTCCCCAGCTTCATGTCGTAAATCTTGTGACTGCCACTCAAAGCTATCAAGGACAGCTGGCAAGCAGGGGTCTGGTGGCAGATGAAAGGCTCCATCCATCACCCCCTCTCCTGAGCCAACACCAGCTGCCTCCCAACAATCCCTTTTTCAGAGAACGTCCTTGCAAAGCACGAGCTGACCCTTTTAGGAGAAAGCTGCCCGAAAGGATGGCTCAGGAAAAGGCCCAAGAGGACACACCAACTTTTGGAAAGGTCTGCTAGATAGCAGATACCGCTGAGCCCTGTCTTGGCTGACTTCATCCACCCGCTAAGAGTATCAGCATCGCTCCAGCCCAGCCTTGCGTTTGGAAACACCTCCCTGTCTGTGCTCACTCCCCATGCATGGGAGACTTGCCATAAAGAGCTTCAAAGGTCTTCTATCCCTCTACAAAATCAATGTGGTAGCAATGCCTACGCATCCGGAGCAGTGGCAACATGTCAAATCCCATTGCTATCACCTCAGCTCCGGCACTTCCCCTCCCTTTCCCCTTGTCCTACCTCTTGCGATATGACAAGGGATGGGTTCTCCAGGGCAGCTCTGTGTTTCTACAGCTCTTGTTTATAGATGGGACCACAGCTAAGCAAACACCTGCAAGCAAGCGAGTGCCCACTCACTACTCTGGAAGTGGAAACCCAGCACGCGTTGTCAAACAAGCATGCTCTGGATAACCCAGGCCCTACCCCAGCTTTCACAATAGAAATTAGTCACAGCACACCAACAAGAGCAGTAAATCGGTCAACAGGAGATAAATTTCCCACAGAGGCCTCACTTGTTCTCTCTTATGTACCTGACACATCCCTCGTCTTTGGGTCCTGCCTTTCCAGACTACTTAGAGGCACAGGGACCCTCTGCTCCTGAGGCAGAGGTGCTTTTCATTTTGCTTCAGATACCAACTGTTGCTCAAAAAGTCAGACAGCACCAACACCCAGTCCCTAACAGCATCCCCAGGCTTTCCAGCTGAATTTCAACGTGGTTTTGTCCACCCACATTGGCCATAGGTGTCTGACTTTAGCAGATGATAAAACATGACCTAGAACATTTTCAGTGTTTGACCATACAAACAAGGGCTCCAGAATGGCTCAAAGGTGCTTTTAAATATTTGGATACTGGGGGATTTGGGGCAGTGAGGAGTTACTCTTCGTCTGAAAGAGGAGGCAGCAGACCATGGATCAACCACTGCTTTGGCAACATGAAGAGCATTGCAAGCACAGCTGGGATAATGGGTTACCTGGGTAACTTGTGCTGACACAGATATATCCCCTCCAGGTGATGTAAGCTAGGTTAGCAGTGGTCAGTTTTGCCACTCTAAAGTGCATTTATTTCAAGGCCTTTGCTGAGACACCAGTATCTGTCACCAAAACAGACCTTTACACCAGCAAACATCTGCAGCACAGGCCTGACCTAGGTTCACATCTGGCTGCTGAGCACAGCAGCGTTACCTTGTGAAACACTAGCAGGTTGGTACTTGTACGAGGGCTTGGTTACGAGTGAGTTCATCTATCATCAGTTAACTTGGCATCGTTATTTTTGCTGAAGGCTAGCCTGGACACTTCCTGGCCCTTTGCTGCATGCTGCAAATGGAAATGTTTTACCCAAGGATGGAGGAGCAGAGACGGAATCCAATATAGGGTAGCTGGAAGCTACACATAGTTTTATGTCTTTTTAAAGGCAAAAAGGAAAAGCAGTAGCAATAAGATACCTAACAGCGTAACAGAAGCAGACAAAAGCAGAGATGCTGCAGGGCTACCCCTACACAGTATATCCTTCACATAACCCACGAACTACCTCACTGCAGGAGCTGAGCTGGGGAGCAGAGAGGGGATTACGGCACTGCTCAGCTGCAAAAGCAGAGCCTGTCTCTTCATAAATACTCCCAGGCAGTAAATAAGCCAGCGACAGACCGCATCCCGTGACAGCCCCGGGGAAAGGGGAGCAGGACCTTCCCACCCGCCTGGTGCAGCAGTGGGGCTGGAGGAGCTCCGCTCCCCTGCAAGCTAACATGGGCTCGGCCCCTGCCTCTGCCCTAGGTTAAAGCACAGATATATGCAGCAAGAAGAGTGCCCTGGCTCGAAAGTATTTACATCCACAGCACACAGCAAGGTAAAAAGTAAGGACAGGACGGGACATGGAGGGACCAGGCAGAGCTCTGGCACAAGCAACCGGTATAGCAACTCAAGTGTTGTCCAACAGTTGTGCTGGCAAATTTAATGGATCCGAGTGTCAAATGGCACATTTGGACTGAAGACAGATAGGCACAAAAAGCAGGAACAACCTGACTACTGAGGAAAATTACAGCCATCGCTGAAGGCAGACTGTGTGATTACAACATCTAGAGGATGATAAAACAGAACGAAGAGAAGCTTAAAAACTAATCCCTAATTAACTGCTTCTGAAACCTGTTGAAATCACTGCCTGCATCTTGTTTGCTAATGGACCCGTCAGCAGCTTCTTGGGCTGCGGGGGTCATGGTGGCGGCAGAAAGTACGGCTTTGTTCTCAGGTTTTGTATCTGTTTTGCCCACTAAGTGCTTTTGATGCTTTCAGTTTAGGTGTACTCAAAAAGCTCTTGCAAGCCAAGGATGGGCAAAGGATTTTACCTACAGCCTCCCTCAGCCACTGGCACAGGAAGAGAGAAAAATGTTTCCTGTGATTTTAATATAGCAGATATATCCCAAAACCAGGGATGCTGCACACATGTATCTATGCCATAGGACGCAATGTGCCTCCAAACACTGGATCAATGGGCAACCACGCAGACAGCATCAGCCCAGTGCCCCATCTCTGCTGCAGCACACTTTCAAATGCTTCAGAGGAAACATCTGAAAAACAAGTCGTGAATCTCCTCCACAAAGCCTCGGACCCAATTCCAATAGCTGGAGAGGCTGGTAGGTCTTGAAGCAACAGATTTAACATCCCATCTGAAATGCTCCTTAGCAAGCAACAACCATCTACAGTTATCAAACCACCTGAACATCCACTTGCTTTTGCCAAGCTTGATCTATTTTTGGTTTCTGCAGTATCTGCTGTCACGAAGTCTGTTTTCTTTACTTCGCATGTGATTCACCCCATGCTTTGCTGTTGGAACATGTGTGCTGCCTCCATCAGAAGAGAGGATGGGACTAGTGCATTCACTACCTTTTATTTCTCTCTTTCCCCAATTGGGAGTCCCAATGATCATTTCATGCAAGAGAAATAATCCAACACCCCTACTCAGAGTAGGGTCACCTAAAGCAGGCTGCCCAGGACCATGTTCAGTTGGGTTTTGAACATGTCCAAGGATGCAGACTCCACCACCTGCCTGGGCAACCTGTGCCAGTGTTCAACCACCATCACGGTAAAACATGTGTTTTAAGTAGAATTTCCTACATTTCAATTCACACCTCTCATCCCATCATTGGGCACCTCTGAGAAGAGTCTGGCTCCATCTTCTCTACTCTCCCATCAGGTATTTAAACACATTGGTAAGATCCTCCTCAGCCTTCTCTTCTCCAGGCTGACCAAGCCCAGCCCTTGCACCTGCCCCTCATATGAGAGGCTTCAACCCTTTTATTATCTTTGTTGCCCTTCACTGGACCCGCTCCAGTGTGTCCACGTCTCTCTTTTACTGGGGAGCCCAACACTGGACACAGCATGCCAGATGTCAAACTGGGCTGAGTAGAGGGGAATAGTCTGGTCAGTTTTGAATGGCTCAGTGTTTCTTTGGTTTTGCTAACCACTAGAATAACAGCAGCTACTATGAACTGCCTTCCCAATGCACACCTCAGCCAGAATTCTCAGGCCTTGACAATTTCATGTGAACACAGCTTTGTTCCTACAGTGAACAGGAACACCTTCAAAAACTTTATCCATCTGTTTTCTTAAAAATAAAAAGGCATTTGTATTCTTGAAAACAAGAACAGGTCCCACTGCTTTTCTGAACAAGGCATATAAAGATGAAATATAGTAAAACACACAGTTCTGGGATTTAAAAAGCCAAAAGTTTTTCCTAGGACTGATTTATAAAAAGGAACGGTCCCCAGAGTGAACAAACTCTGCTTCAGGACAGGCCCCTCTGACACCTCACAGTGGCCTCAGATAGTCCATTTCTCTGTACGAGCTTCCACGCTTTTGACCAGGCCTTCTCCCAAAACCTTGAAGTCCTCCAGAATTGCCTCCACATTGGGAACGCAGACCAGCTCATTGTTCAGAGTTATCACCATCCTTCCCTTCATGCTGGAGACCTGCAGGACACACACAAATGTTGCACAAATGGGAGCACCAGCTCAGAGCTGCTTTGCAACCTCTGCAGGCCACAAATAAGAGAAGTAAATTGCTCTCCTGCCTTGTCACATCTAACCCCTGTCACATCACTCAATTTTCTAAGCTTCACTTCTCAGGACCATCAGTGTTCATTACCAGAGCTAACAAAGTACAAGAGCGGCCCTTTCAGCCCCTTTTAGTGTTTACCCTGGAGCCGCAGTCCAAACACCACAGGGATGGAGAGAAGTAATGGCCAGGGGCACAGTGGAGATCGGAAGAGTGTGCAGGTGCATGGCAGAGCCTGTGTAAGCAGAGTGGATGGGGTATGCAAAAAGGACCACACCGTAATGCTAAGAGCTACCTGGGCTCTGCTCTTTGGTGGGTGTCAAGACCTCAAGTGGGAAGAGATCCTTGGCTCCACCAGAGGAAAAAAAAAAAAAACTCAAGTTTAATCAAGCCACACTCAGCTCAGATGCAAGCATCTCCTCTCATTTCACCACTGTGAATAACTAGGTTTCACAACTGCAGCTAGACAGAATGGCCAATGCCCCCTGGCCATGAAGAGAGGGGAGATAAATCACCCAGAGACTGACAGCAGAAGAGCCTGGTCTGCCAACTCTGAGCCATGAGTCATGGGTTTCTCTGCGTCTTTCCTTCATAGAAAGCAGCATGAATCACTCCAGTGTGCCTCACACCTAGCTTAACCACCCTTTAGAGTTTGCAAACCCACACAGTGTAGCTGGAAAATATCTCCATATATCGGCAGGACTCAGGCACTATGAACCCAGGCTTGCCACACCAGCTTCTTGCAGGTCAGGTTTTTCTGGGCAAGACACCCAAAACCACGAGAATGGAACAGCCTGCTACATGCACCAAATGTCTTTGGCAAACAAGGCATTGCCCACCTCCCAGAAGGGGACCAAAGAAGAGCACCTAGCACAGAGGCCTCTATTCTGACCCATGACTATGGTGCTGGGGCTTGTCCAGGGACACATGTTCCCTTCTCAGCTCTGCTGATGACTGGGGGCACTGTAGCCACAGCCTTGTCTTGGTTTCACCCTTTCTAAGAAGGGACAAAAGTATGAGCTACATTTCTCAAACAGCTTTGGGGCTGATGAGAGTTAGACAAAGCAATTACAATGCAGAAAAAAAGCCCTTCAAGCTTTTAGGGCATAAAGGTAACATGAAGCTTCAAGTAGAGTCAAAAACTCACCTTAAAAGGCTGAGGCTGAAAGCTCAAAGGTTTCCACAAAACTGCAATCACTTCCCCACCATGCTTGTCGTAGAAGAACAAGGCGAGATCACTGAAGGCGTCCTGGGTAGAAAACAAACAGAGGCTGTGCCAGACACCCGAGCCAGAGCCCACGCCTGATTCAGTCTCCTTACACAGGGATACACAATAGCTCTATACCAGCCAGGACCAAAATTGCAACTCTTCCAGAGGACTCCCAACAAGGAAAGCAACTGGCAGCCCATGGACAAGTCCTCAGTGCCTCCTGCTGCCTCTTTCCCCTCAGCCTTGATGAATACAGTGCACTGCCTCCAAGTTTTGCATGTAGACCTCATTGCTGACTACCTCTTGCTGTCCCAGAGAGCAGAAACATGATCCACCACCTCCCACAGCCCTGCAAGAGCACCCAGAAATCAGCATCCAGCTTTAGAACACCGGACTCCTTAGGTGACAACACACTGAGTGTTCCTCACCATGGTCCCCCATCAGCTGGATCTGGCGCTACCAAGCTTTCCTATGCCAGTGTCCAGCAGCCATGTCCAAGATTTCACAGTGCATCAGGTGGCAAGAGGCAGGCCCTGCTCAGCAGGCTATCCCACCACAATATGTTTCACTACATGGCAGCAAAGACAAACCCCCGTTAAGGCCTTCCACTGGAGGCCAGCATCTCGAGCTCTGCAATCTATACAACCAATGTACCAAACATCCTTCATCCCCCAGGACAAACCCCACATGTGCTGTCAGCACACAGCATCCCAAAAGGAAATCTAACAGCAGAAATTTTAAGTTACACAAAGTCCTGTGAGGTGCAAAGAGATGGAACGCTCAATGGAGGCACTGCAGGAATCTGCCCTCCTTGCCCCTATGTTTCAAGCAGCTGTGTCAATGAGTAGCTCCTTTGGTGGTGCTGGGCAGCAGAGCTCAAAGAGTTCTTGCATAAAGAGATGACTAAAGCCCACAGTCTGGTTTCCCGCCAGCCCACGCAAGCTGGATTCCCAGCGCTGCAAGGAGGCAGAGGATGAGCATTACAGCAGAAGTAAACAATGCTGAGTGCAAGCAACTGTTTCAAACCTAAACGTCTGGCCCTAAAGCTCAGCACCCAACACACTGGTACCTGGAGATATGCATCCTGAGTGCAGCTGACCAAGACAGCCAGGAAGCTGCTCCCTGACACTTGTTCATCTTGGTGGAGATTAACATCACGCAATGGCACATGTTTACCAGGCTAAGCAAATAGCCCCCACCATTAGTACAGGAAAAGTTTCTGCACATGGCCTCACCAGCTTTGGAGCAACCTACTGCAAGAAATACACACTCTCTGTTCCGTCTTCAGCCTTCTCCTCCATCCCCTTAGTTTCCCCAGCTGCAACACTGCTATGCTCTTACAAAGAGAGGTCTCTGCTGGCATCATTGTATCATGAGGTTTTCATGACGATGTGCATGAAAAAAAAATCAACACCAGAGGCAAGCTTGGAAGGGGTCTTGTATGGACATACCAGGATGCCAGTAGGAGAAAAAGGTGGATTGTGTTGGTAGTTTCAGAGATCCCAAAGGGTGGGGTGGCATTTTAAGAGTGAAGACCTGATAAGCAGGGAGCGTTGGTGTTGTCTGCAACCTTCAGAGCCAGATTTATGAGTTCAGACTTGAACTATCACAAACAGGGCAACATGATTAGGCCATCAAGCTGAGAAGATCCTCAGACCTGCCAGCTCATCCCACTTCATGGGATCTTCACAGGAGCAAGGCTGGTCAAGGCATTATCTTGCCAAACTGGCTAGGAAAGCCACTGTCTAAAAATACACTGAGAAAGAGGCAACCCACCCTGGCATTTCTCTTCTGAGAGCGATGGGTTATGCTCAGAGCCCCATCAACAGGGAATACTCCTCCTTTTGCCAAAAGGCAAAGAGCAGGAGGGAGGGAAAGCTCAACGAAGGGCAAAAAAGCTCAGGGCACGCTGACTGCCAACATGCACCTTTTGAACCAGAGGGGAGCAGAGTGTGTGAGAACCTGAAAAAGCCCCACTACTCTACAGGGCGAGGTCTGAAGCGCCACATGATACTCCCCAGGAGAAAGGTATTTTTTACAGGCATGTCCTGCTGGACAGGAGCCAGGAGCATTTGCAGAAAAGGAGCCCTCCCAGGCTCAGCTCATTTCCCAATAAAACCACTGTTCGGCCTGATACCCAGCACCTTTTATCCAGACAGCAGGGAGCAGAGGGAAGATATTAAAAGGATGGTATCTAGTTCAAAATGCCAGCAAAGGGCAAGGTTCTGCACTTGCACTGCTCCCAGCATCATCCACATGACTGTGCTTCAGGCCAGCTTCACCAAGCAGTGGAGATGCACATTCAACTCTTAGGGAACTGCAGCATTAAAAGGGTCTGGTGTATTAGTCACCACACTTCTGTTTGTACAGAGGCTTGGGGAGCAAAAGCAAACAGAGTTCACCTCCCTTTCTACATCCCATTCTCCATGCCCAGTGCCACTGGGCTTGCCTGAGCCTGCAAACACCCTCAAAGGAAAGTTTAAGAGAAAAGGAAGAAAAGGCAGGGAGTACATTTGAACCCCTACTCCCTTCTCTAGCTGCTGTTATGTTTGGTTGCAATTCAACTTTAAAGGCCCAGGGAAAGCTCTCCCTGCTCAGGAGGATCCCTGTCATAAGCAAAACGTACAGCTGGTTCCCATCTCCCAGACACAGGGGACCTGCTAGCTCAGGGCTGCAATTCAGAGGAGCCTCATTGTCTGGGGAAGGGGTACATGGCGCCTGGAAGAAGATTAGCTCAAGCTGTGTACGGAGCCACCTGGGTTGTAGGAATGAAAGGATGGAGAAAGGTGGTGAGTAAAACAATACCCTGATCTAAAACGGGATTACTGGATTAAACAGCTCAGGCTGAAGTGTGGATTTTGCAATGAGGTAAGCAATTATTGCTAGTTAAGCAACTACACTGTTGTTTAGGGGTGGGTTTTTTTCACGTAACCATTTATCCACTCGTTTTTTCACTGCTCTTACCCAGTGGGCCTTACTGCACCACGGCTGCTGGAAAAAGAGAAGCCTTTTAGGGAGGCCTCTACACCCGAAATGTGCCTAGCAGCTCCTCCTGGTGCAACCGCAGTTCAAGTGACAAATACATCAGTCAACTTTTGCTCAGTGCTTAGAATATTTTAAGTGTTCTCAGCAGGGGATCCACCAGTATAAAACCTTATTAAAGCTACTTCCAACAAATGACTACACGTGTGGTTAAACACTTCAAGGTCTTGATGCTCACAGGTTACCTGACAGACAGAGCCTTCTCTCACACCCAAACACAGCAAGGAGTACTGTTGAGAAAACCAGGCTGGGGTTACTTCTGTGTCAGAGATGTTTTAAAAGAAAAGAAATCTGGGTGTTAGGTTTGGGATTCAACTGGTAAAAGGTATTTCAAACTATCCAAACTTCTCCACCTCCGAGTGCCTCATCAGAGCCACATACATATCCTTGTCCTGGGGGTCTGGGGCAGTGACAAAGAAGTACGGCAAGGGAAAAAGCCACCCAGTGTTCTCCTGGCTGCATTAGCAAACATGCCTTGTCCACCAATCCACCAAACTGTCTGAGACTAAAGTCTTCAGTCACTTCCTATGGTACAAATCCTACAGGACCTCTGGGAAGGCATTACCAACATAGAAGAAATGCAGCCACATGTACCCTGACAGCTCACCCAATGAGCACAAGGGGCTGATGCCTCGCTAAGCACATGTGCCCATACGTGTACACATGTGTGTGTGCATGCACCACCAGCCCTGGGCACAATGCCAAGGGTCACTTAGCTGCTCTGCAGCTGTAAAAGTGGGTAATTTCATGCCACCTCTGCCCCTCCAAGGGCATAGATCCAAACAGGAAGGTTTCCTCCATGCTAAGAGAGCTCACAGAACTTTTTCAGTTCATCTCTGCCTGTCATCAGTTGCCATAGGAGGAGTCAGCCCTGTCAGTCAAAACAGGAAGGGAACAGTCTGACCTGAAAAGATTTCAGCTGTTCCAGCTACATCCCATAACAACAGCTTATACATTTTAAGAGATCAAGAATTTTTATTATCATTAATTCCTTCTCAAGTTGCAGTAGCAAGATACACATTCCTACACCATGGAAAGAAGGAAAGGGACTATACGTCTTCCAGATAGGTCTTGTCTGAAGGTGCAAGAAATGCAAAACATTGTTTTAGAGGGAAGGATGTTTACAGTAAAGCAGGAAACATTTTCCTGCTCATCCGCACAGGAAAGATCTCCCATGTACAAGATGGGCAGCTCCTCAGCCACGAGCTCTTCTACAGGCATGTACAGCCAGAGAAAGCTAAAGCTCAGCAAAAGACATCCAATGACCTAATGACCTAGTGAGAGCAAAGACCCAGTAAGTAATGTTAGGTCTTTTAACAGCCATTATAGACATGCAGATGGACACGGCACAGGCAGCTTCAGCCGATCTTCCCCACCATGAGAGAAAAGCTCTGGACCTCAGGGAGGTGACCAGAGCCTTTGGGCTTTGTGAGCTCCTAAATGCATGCAGATGAGTATGGCAAGCATACTGACAAGTCCTGTGTCCTCTGTATCGTCTCTTGAGTCCAGAGGACAGTCAAGCCACCCTGGAGCAAAAGCTGCACCGACCGAGCCTTTCCACACCACCTCTCCAGCAAACAGCTGGGGGTTCTGCAGCTCCACAGCCACCACAGCACAGATAAGCAGTCATGATGGAGGTCCAATGGGAGCCTCATCTGAGACGCTTAAACTTAATTTAGCCTTGCTGGAAAATCCTCACCAGGACTCAACCCAGGGTTTGCTTGCCAAGGTGCTCAGGACCAAAAGCAGCAGGGAGGCTGGTGATGGCTTGAAGCTCCAGGGAAGCCCTCTCTGCAGGACATCTGGCACCTGCTTTTCCTCAAAAGTGTCTGTCTGCAAAGCCTTCTCATCTGGACAGACTCCCAGAACAGGCCTTTTCTATCAGATCTGTCCTGGAATTGAAGAATTTGCCATCTGAATCCCAGGACCAGCCTTTCATCTGTACCCAGAGCCTCCCAGGCACCAGAGCAACTCAATCAGACCAGCTCCTGCAGCACGTCTCCTTAGAGCAGGAAAAATTAAGGCAGTCAGGACTCAGCACCTCCCATCCTTTCATTTTGTCCTCTGATTATGCTCCTTGGGGAAGGCATGCAAGCAATCCTTTGGCTCCAGAGTGCTCCTGCCTTGCTAATGCCTTTGATTTGAGAAGAACAGAGACCTCTCAGGAGCAAACAGGTTGGACAGTAGAAAAGTGGGTCTCCTGGTTACTGGGCCAAGGACACTGGGGAAAATGCTACTTCCTGCCCCTCTCAACTCAGTCAGTATGCCCAGGCATTTCCCTTTTTCACGTGGGAAGATCAGAAAAGGGCAGATGTTTCTTTTCTGCCCATAGAAAAGAACAAAATCCCGCAGCATTGCTGCATGGAAGATGTCTCCCTTTGTTGCTATGAACTCACCATGGTGGCACTGTCAGCCTCAGCTACAACCCTATTGCTCAATTCTGTGGTTTGTGCTATTAAGGGATAGCAAATTACTCTGAGTCAAAGCCAGCCAGTTCTGTGTCCAAGTGCCTTCTCATCCAAAATCTCTTGTAAGTATTCACTGCTGTCACCACACTCCTTTCCAGCATCAGCTTCTTGCTGCATTTGGATCACCCTAGGGCTCCCAGCCTGCAGGATGAGAAGGAGCTGAATGCCACTTAAGACTAGTGAAAGCCAGGGGAAGAGAAATACAAGGGTGCCGGAGAGGCTACCAGCCAAAGCCAGGTCAAAGCACAAAGCTGATGCAAAGGTCTTGCCTCTAAGCAACAACATCGGTACACTGAGACACAAAGCCAGATGATTTCTGATGGAGTAGTTTCTACTGACAGCTTGGCATCACCTGGTTGCTGGTGACCCTGCAGTGCAAAGTCAGCTTTTGAGGCCTTCCAACACAGATGGACACTGCTGAGTTATTTGAGAGCACATGCAGCATCACCTCTGTGATTTTTTCAAGGGAAGAAACACCTGTTTGCCCAGAGATATTCATCAGTGCCTTCAGGTCTGCTTGCTACTGATCTGGAAGCTACAAGAGACAAGTGAACTAGTACTGCAAGATATCTCCAATATGACAGCCGCAAGGGAACACAGCCATACCTATCTCAGAGCCTTCAAGAGGAGGAAAAGCCCCTCCCAGACAGAGGCAGATTTCAGGCTCTCTACCCCGTAGCTCACTCTTCAGAGAAACCTGTGACCAGTTCCTGCTTTGTTCCCTCCTGAGCACCCTCAGGTCAAAGAACAAGAGGCACCAAGTGAACACAATGCTGCTTCCAACAAGGCAATATGGCCTTTGCTCATATCCATGTTTCTTCATTGGGATGTTAGTACACTGGATTTAGGACCAGCTGTAATTTGTAACCCAACCGAACCCTACTTCAAGTCTATTATTACCTGTATTAGAGAAAACAGGCAGTAAAAATTCAGACAGCTTGGATGTCACTATTGACTGGACCAATTAAGTCATAATTGCTTGATGGATAATGAAAGCTGCTTTCCAGGGAAGTCTCTTCTGCACCTTTCACTTCTGGAGCCATTTGCTGACACAGAGTTCACTAGAAGCACAGAAAAGTCCTATAAACTGCAACACACCCTGATGAGTTTCCTGATCAGCCACCTTGATATACAGCCAGATTTGCTGCAAGCCATTAACAGCCCCACCAAGGAGCCTGCTCTCCCAATTGGCTCATCCAGCAGTCTCCAATTCCTCTTCAAGCAAGAAGTCAGCCTTCTGCCAGGTCTCAATGAGGGTTACTTAGCCCTGACCCCTTCAGAGACATGGAGGGTCTGGTCCCATGCATACAGGCACCTCCAGTGCCTTGGCAGTTGCTGAAAGGCTCTGTTCACCTATTACCACCCATTTCCAGCATGGGGTGAAGGATTTCAGGCTTAAGATAGTCTATTTCCTACCCACATCTATGTCTCCTGGTTGAGGTTTCATGGCAGCAGGTCAAATCCTCATCACTTAGGGAACAAAAGAGAGGGGCTGGTCTTGATACTCCTCCTCAGATCCAGACACCAGGAAAGAGAATGGATGGTTCCCAATCACTGTGCTTCCTATTCCATTTTAAAAGTCTGGTGCAGGGTGCTTCTCCTCCTCCTTCTTGCATATCCTGGACCCCCAAAAATCCCCCCATGCTCTCTACAATGTGTCTGCATGAACTCCAGCTTCTCAACCACCTTCCTTCTCAAAGGCAGGAGAGCACTGAACATCTCTCCACCATGTCCTTCCAGCTAAAGGAAGCAGTGCTACTTGCAGAGAAATTGTGGGACAGTTTTGAGGTCTTCCTCAATTTAAAGAGGCCTTGCAGGCATCCCTGTCTCTCACTTCCTCACCCCCCAAGACTGTCCCAACCTGTTGTGGGTGACAGGAGGACTGAGCTTGCACCTTGCTAGACCTGGCAGCTCTACGGAAGCCACAGCAGATTCCTATGGGCAGAGGTCATCATGCAGCGCAGCTGGCAGGCAGCTTGGGAGGTAATAGGGCTGTGCCCAGGGTGAGGAAACTTTCAAAGAAACCCTTGCAAGTTTTCTTTGCCCACCTCCTAAGCTACCTGGGTTAAGATGAAAGGGGAGCTTGAACTGAAAGGGCCCAGCATCTTCCAGCCTGACCTGAAGTTTCAATTCAGGCACCTCTTTCACAATGGTGGCCAAACACTGGAACAGGGAGGTGGGAAATCTCCATCCCTGAAGACAGTCAGCATTCAACAGGACTGGGCTCTGCGCAGCCTGCTCTAATGACAAAGCTGGCTCTGCCCTGAGTCGGGAACAGGGCCAGAGACCTCTGCAGCATACTTCCTGCCAAAGCCAGCCTACAATTCCTACAGCAGTTCTGACACTGCTCACAGCACTTCTGTGGGTAAGGGGTAATGGCACTTGAAAGTCAAGCCAGGTTTTGAAAAAAAGGCATCACAGTCCCACCTCTGCACACTAACATTTAACTCAGCTACCACATATAAAGTTGGGAAGGGCCAAAGAGGCACTAGCTCCAGATCCAGTGTGGATCACTAGTGCCACCCAGCATCTTGCATACCTCCCCAGCTTGCTAAGGCTTTGGCATGGCCACATGGTGGAAGAGAACAGGGTTGATGACTTTAGATACTGATGTTCTCTATATACCCACATTACCAACTTCCTCTACCATCATGTAACCAGACACAGAGAAACCATCCTGTGACCAATGTTCAGCCTCTATGGCTCATGCAGCCACTGTCCTAACAGCAGGAGCCCTACGGGTACCAGGCCATGGATTCCTGTACATCCCCCCAGAAAATATAGGTAGCTACTGTCCATCATGCACGCCACTTGGTGCAACAAGCCATAAAAAGTCAATTAACTGACTAGAGACAAATGGCTTAAAGATACTTTTGCACTGAAATATAATATTCTTCAGCAAAAGCTCCAGGTGCTTTGTATCTGAGGTCATTCTCACATCAGCAGCACTCCCATTTCCATGGAACAGGTGGTGCATTCACCAGGTCTTCTGCTGAAGAAGCAATTTCAGATGCACACACAGAGTAACAATCCCATGCAAAATACATGAAGATGTCACCAACTAAGTCCTGCAGTGGCAGGCAACCTGAATGCCAGAAGGCAGCTCACCCTTAGGCAGGTAGCCATCCCCTTGTACCTCCCCCAACAGGCCATGCTTACTCTCAGCTCCTGAAGGTAGCACTGTACAGGGTCATAATCCACCACAGGAAAGAGGATCTTCACAGCAGTGCTGTTCTTCACCACACCCCGGGAAAATGACTTTAGTGGCTGGTCCACACTCTCCAGATGCCGAGGAATCTGGTTTGGATTCAGGTGGATTAGGACATCGTAGAAGTCCAAAGGAGGGCGAAAGACCATCTGCAGGGAGAGAAGACCACTGCTACTCAATATAGGACATAGGCTAGCAGGAGACATGAGAGAGGTTTCCCAAGTTCTTGCTTGCATTTTATTCCCTTCTGCCTAGAAGGCAGTAAACCAGACCCAAAATTTTTGTGAGATTAATGTCAGAAGTTTGCCAAAACATCCACAGGAAAAACATGGCTATGGTGGAGCCATGGGGAGCTCCAGCCCATACCGGGCACCTCATTTCTTCTGGGCTGAGACACATCCCCATTCCAGCATGGGCTCTGCTCATGCGAGAAGAACGCGACCCTCACACCCCTAAACCCCATGCAAGTGCTGTTAACAAGGACTCTGTTGAGAGCAAGGTTGTTCCTCCATGGACGTCTCCTGGTGGACAGACTAAATGTTCTCTGGACCACCAAACTGCACCAGAAAGGGCACATTTGATTGCCACAGCCCAACTGTACAGCAAGCTCAACACTTAGAAAAGGGAGCTGCTCCCTACCCACATCAGATAGCTAGCCAGAAGGACTACACTCTCTACCCTATTGCTTTCCCAGGTCAGCAGAAAAATCTAACTGCTCTCCCCAGGACTCAGGGATGGTGCCTGGAGAGGAGCTTTCCACAGGGCCAAGGTGGTCCTCTCCACCCCGACCACAAACCCCAGGAAGCCCACCCAAGTGCACGACAGTGGGGTGGGAGGTTGAGCAAGGGGCACACAGTGAGCTGAGACAGGTAATCACACCACATGTGGCAGAGTCCCAAAATGAAGTGGGCGGTCAAGAAGCTAACAGGAGCTGAATGACACCCAGGGGACACAAGGAGCTGTGTAATAATGGGATGGTCCTGCCTGTCCAACAGGAGTTGCCCCAGAGGGCAGCAGCATCTTCCATCAAGCAGAGGGTGACAGCAAGCCCCATTAATGGAGGGGAGCAATCCCAGACACATAAATATTTGGACTGGCAGGATCTGGCACTGTGGATGCAGCTGTATTAAAATAGAAAAAACTTGAAATTATGTGTACGTATTCATGGAATAAATGATGCGGAGACATGAACAGAGGCATGGGACATTGCCCATCTTGGAGCTGGCAGAAAACCCACCGCTTGAAGCTGGTTTATAGCCAGGCTGGGGAGAACACACATGAAGAACATGAGTGACCAGCACCAAGTCCCAGCTCTGGTCCACACAGACCCCCACTTTCCCACACAGCTGACCCAGCCCATGGCTTATTGAAGTCCCCGGGGAGCAAGGGAATGGGGCTCACAAATCCATGTCTGCATCTGCATGAGAGTGGACACATCCCCACATGACCCAAATGCAAAGACAAAAAAATCTTGGAGCACCCTCTTAGATACATGGGAAGAGGAAGCAACTCCAAGTTGCACTGGAAAGGCTTTTCCCTTCTCCCCGCCCCAAGCTTTGCTTACAGATAGGTTAGAAGCCCTGGAAACAGTGTCCCATGTTCATCCCTAAGGAACATCACAGGCCTGGGAAGACACTAGTATGGGCCGGAGGGATACTCTGGGGATGGGAAAGGATCCCACTGCAATGGCCAAGAGGAGGGGAGAGGGAAGGAGGACCAAGGAGGCTGAGTCAAGGGGTTGGGAGGATGCTACAGACATTGCAATAGCTCATTTCAGGAGGTAATCACCCCCAGCTCACACTGCACCTCTTGAATTTCAGTCTTGGGTCCACACTGCGACTGTAGCACACCAGGCACATCTCACATGTACAGTGTCTCATCCCTTCACAACCCTACCATCCTACCATCCTACACTGCTACCATCTCAAGTAGATCTCACCCCTGTAATACTTGCAGCACAAAATGCAGCAGAACTGAAACAATGTCAATAAATCCTTTCTATATTGTCTAGGCAGAAAAAAAAATCCACTATATGTGGTTGGGTTTTTTCCTTAGATAAATCTGTCATATCTAACCACTGTTTTGCTTTTTGTGTCCTCTCAGCTTTAACTGCCTAGGTCACTACTCGGTATGCCAACAAGCTCCCCTCCAAAACACAAGTAACTCCCTTCAAAGGGCAACTAAATATGTCTACATCTGCTAGGTCCATTTCAGTAATGGATGCTTTAACTTAAAAAATAAAATCACTGAGAAAATGAAGAGGGTTAAACTATATATGGCTTTGCTCCTCCACTCAAACCAAAATAACATCTTCCTGAACTGCCTGTTAGCACCCTACCAAAACCTCCGCCACCTTGGGCTTGGTTAGACTCAAGCACACAAGCCAGATTTGCACAGCTACACCAACAGAAAGTTTCCCAGAGGGGCCATTTGCTGCAGTCACAGATGCATGACTTATATATTTGGCACAGGAACATCGTGGGTTTGCTCACATCCCAAGAAAACCAGAGAATACAAGATAAATTTGTCCCAGTCACTAATATTTCATCCCAGGTTGCTATGCAGAGCTAGATCCCCCAGAAGCAGGGTAGCACAGCGGCGCACCAGCCTCTGCACTCCCCTCCTTGCTACTTTTCATCCCAGGGCAACCATGCATGGCCACAGCCTGAATCCTACTAACACATCCCAGTGATCATGACTGAAGACCAGTATGCTTTGCCAGTGCCTGAAAGCCCTTGTGCTGGCACCCCAGGGGGTTACCTTCACATCCTGGCTGTTTTGTGGGTCCATGAGCTGCTCCTCCAGGGTGCGGAGAGACTCTGAGGCCAGCACGAGAAGGCGCTGCAGGATCTGGGGAGGGAAGAAAGCCAGAAGGTGAAACCTGGCAGTCCTAGATGTAGCAGGGACCCTCCTCACCCATGCAGCCGTTGGAGCTCGCTCCAGCGCTGGGAGCAGGGAACTGCTCCAAGCCAGTAGCCACCATGGGGCAAGGACAGAGGGCCCAGCTCACCTGCACTGAGGGTCGCTCTTGGGTCCACATGGAGCTCCACCGGTCTTTGGGGGTGGCGATGAACATGACGGGGAGGCGAGAGCGAGCAGCCACAAACTTGTTCTTGATCTCTGTGCAGTCAGCCTCTGAAGAGGATGGGCAGATGGTTGAGATGCTCTGCCCATCCACAGCCCTCTGGCCTCCCCACCCATGTATTGCAGCCCAGAAAAGGGCAGTACAACAGGCTTTAATCTCTCCCAGCCCTCTGATCCCACAGACCACATGCAACCAGAGCTCCATCACCTCAAGCTTGCTCTGCTCTCAGGCTTCCCTCAGCATCCACCTGTGGCAAGTTTTGGAGACAGGATGCAGGGCTAGATAGACGTTTGCTCTAAACCCACCCAGGTGGGCCCAGACATGGCAAACACTGGGACTGATGCAGGCTGGGAACTCACATTATAAGCTAATGACAGAGTTTGTGTCCAAAGAGTTTTCTACCTATTTCCCCACCACCACTCCTCAAGGGGGAAAAAAAAAAAAAAAAGCTCTTTGGCCAAAACCAAATCCCATTTAGTTCATTAAAAAAAGCTGGAGGATAGAAAAATATCAGTTTCTAAAACCCAATTCTCTCCCAAGCAGCTTGACTTTTTTTTTTTATAAATCAGCTTTAAAAGCTGGGTGTAGCTATCTCCCTCACCCCACAACCACACAAAGCCAAGACAATCCCGAGGTCACTTCTGGCTCCTGGGGAAAGACAGCACATATCCGAAAGACAACCCACAGACAAAACACGAGGAAGAGGGCAGGACCATAGGTCTGTGTGGATGTGCCAATGCACTCCTTTGGAAGCCAGAAACTTTTACTAGGAGATCTTCAAGGCTCAGGAGGTAACAAAACCTGGAAGACTGCAGCTCTTTTCTTTTGCAGGTTTTGAAATTGGGGACTAGCAGATCATCTCCATGATCTGAGCGGCTCAGTGAGGCTCTCAAAGCAGACACGCAGCAGAAGGCTTTGAAGCTTCCTGTTCAAGAGCCGAACTGTTCTCCCAGCACAACCAAAGGTTTGGCCCTCCAGAGCCAGGGCAAAGCCTCAAGCAAAAAAGCCAGCTACAAAGGAGGAGAGGCCTTCAAAGACATGACCATGTCCAACACCACCCAGGTTCGTCACAGATTTCAGCGAGACCAGAAACAGCAGAGCATCATCACCAAGATCCACTTCTTTAAAGGCAGGCAGGGGGAGAAAAAAAACATCCTACAACCAAACCCATCCTGAAGCCAAGTTAAGCACAGCAGGACAGGAGCTAGGGAGTGGAAAATCTCCTTGCCCCTGGCAGAAGCTGTGATGCCTCCATGTATCCGAGACCCCTAGAGCCAGGTGCTGACCAAAAAGGGCTCAAGACCCTCACACTGTGGCTCTCCTGCATGCTGCCTGCTCACCTGTGAGGCCAGCATTCAGGTTGACAATCAGAGGGTTGTTTTTCCAGTCAAAGGTTGCCAGCAAGTCAAGGAAGCGCAGGAACCCCACCTGGGGAGAGCTGCAGGCAAGACAAAACAGTTCAGCACTCGCATTTGCTCCCCTGGCAGCAAGAGGAGCTGGGCTTGGGGGTGAGTTAGCGATGCCCAGCCCACACACAGCCCAAGAAGGGATGTCTGTAGTGGGAAAGGGAAGTCCAGGACAAGCATGAGGCAATTCCCCTTCTCCAAATCCCCAGGCAAAGTCCTTCCCCCTTGTTTTTCCCTCCCCAGGTAAAAGAAAATAGCAGAAAGTGAAACATTGCCCCCAGTTGCCCCATCTCCTGACGCTCTCCCCACCCAGATTCCTGGGGTTGGAGCAAGGGGGAGGTGGAAAGAAGGCTGCTCCCATCTCTGCTGCAGCTCTGAACAACGGCCAAGCTCCCACTGCGCCTCTTCTTCTGTGACACAGCAGGTATGCAAAACCAGAGAGCTGGGAAGACAAGAGCTCCTACTAGCAGGGTATTTTAGGAGACAAGAAAGCATTCTAGGCATCAGGCTGTTACTCCTGCTACTTTGGGGAAGAAAACTGGAGCCCGAGTGCAGGGCAGAGTAACCTTTTGGATCCACACAGAGCAAAACCACTCCTTTTAACTTCGTTTCACTCCCTCTGGGACGCATCCCATCCACCTGCCAGGGGCCAGCAAGCAATTGGCCCTGCAGGCTTATCTACCAACATTGCTACTCCATTCAGCTTTCAGCAGCCAACCTTTCGCCCTTCCCTCAGGAGTCCTCTCCAGGACGAAGGAAGGCTGTAGCCGCCAGCACCACAGTAAAATCCCTCGAGGGAATGCAGAAGCTCCAGCGTGCTGGTAGCCACAATGCAGCCCCTGCCCCTGCTTCTCCTGGCCATCACCCCCAGGATGAGAGGCCCCACCAGTCCTCAAGAAGGCACAAGACAACCCAAAGTTGTGCCACCAGCACCCAGAGGCCACAAGGGCACTTGCTCCCATCCTCACCTGCTTCCCCCCTTTCTCTGCAGCACAGACTAGGGGAAGCCACAGCCCCAAGCATCCCCATCTCCTCTGGCCAGCCACTTCCAACAGGGCTTGGGACAGCATTTTGACAGCACAGGGGCCCCACGCGCCCTGCTGTGCACCCTCCCAGCACCTCCTGCCCCAGCAGCATCCCATCCCTCCTCCATTCCAGGTAAGGAAAAAAGCACTACATCCCCACTGGGCCAGCCTAGGCTCCTCATCCTCACCTGGGCGGCGTGAAGGGGGCTGGATGGAGGAAGAGAAAGGCCACAAGGAGGTCCACACACTCCTCAGAGATGTTGTCGCTCAGGAGCTGCGCACAGACCCAGCGCTTGACCAGCCGGCAAGTGCTGCCGAAGACAGGGTGCTGCTGCTGGAGCCTGCAAGGAGGGAGACAAGCCACTGCTCAATCCATACATCCCAGCACCCAGAACAGCCTTTTGGCATTCCGCAAGAGAGAAGGGAGGGTCAAAAACCTGCCAGGAACATGTCCACAGCATTATGAGCACAGGGCACTCTCTGGGGTTGTTGAGATTTTGAGGAAATGAAGGGGAAATGCTGCCACATGCTCCTCTCTAACCATGCTGCTCTTTGGTACTTGTCCCCCATACCAGTGACCTCAGATGTGACAACAGGGCCAACCGGTGCCACCCCCACCCACATTCATCCCTCTGTCCTCCCACAGAACCTCTCACAAGGTGGGCTGAAGGGCCACTTCTCATGGCGAGCTCTTCTCCCCACCATTACCCTCCAATACTCAAGGGCACCTCCACACTGGCTTCCAGCCACATCCTGTGTCCTGGCCCCCCAGGCACGCCCTGCCTCACTCACCCATGCAGGGAGCTGGTTAGATAGGGCAGATGCAATGTCTCCAGCTCCAGCTGCCGAGACTCCTCTGTGTCCTGGTACTTCAGCATCCCTTCTGGGGTGACCACTTCCTTCAAGATCAGGGGCTCCCGGTGGTAGGCTACTTGGAGACGGAAAACGTAGCCGTCCTGAGATGGGAGCAGAAAGTGAAGCCAGGCTTGGTGTGCTGCACCTCAGGGACACAACAGCAGCATCCTGGCATCAGCACAGTCTCACCATGTTCTCTCCTATGCCCATCACCCAAATCCTCATTTTGTCCAGTGGGGGCACTGCCATAACCTCCCACCTGCCTCCTCAGTAACAAGTCAGGTCTGGAGAAGGTCCCCATCATCACTCTACCTTGTACACATCGGTGTGGGTGACCGCAGGTCTGCAAACCAACTGGTGCTGCTGCTGGAGGAGCTCAGCCAGCTGGAGGTGAAAAGCCGCCTTGATGCGCTTGATGGCTTCTTTGTCCTGTGGCCACTGGCCACTGCCTTCCATGTGGCAGATGACTGGGGGCAAAAGGACAGCAGGAGGCCAGTGAGCCCCATGCAGAAATGAGGTGATGGATGGGGGTGGCTGGGACTAGAGGTTACAGCAGGAGAGCAGGAGGAGCCAGGGCTCTGCTCCTGCCTGCAGCACACCAATGCAGCAGTAAAAGAGCCAGCATTGCTGCCTGCCTCTGCTTCCCCCCACCAAATCATCTCCTGCTCACATCAGTCCCCACTTACTCTTCAGCGGGGCTATGTAGGCTGGGCAGGGCTTCTCCTCTGAGGGAAGTAGCAAGTGCTTGGTCCTGATTCGGGTATGGAAGGAATAAATAGGCTTCATGGGAATGGGAGGAAAGACCTGAGAGAGAGCAGCAACCTGAGGACTAAGAACAGGGAGCAGAAAACCCAGGGCACCCTGCACCTCCTCACCGCAAACCTCCTGCCCCAGCAAAGCCCTTCAGCACGGAGGGCTTAGCCAACTTGTGCATAGCAAGCCCCAGGGACGGGGCAGCAAAGAAGAGGCACCACATTCCCCTGAGGGCTCTCAGGAGCCACAAAAGCAGAGAGTGACTAAGTCTCTCTGTCCCCCCTCACCCCAGGGCACCCCCCAGCTCCTCGCAGACCCCTATGCATGGGCCGTGCCCAGGGACACTCACGTCGGTGTACCGGAGGGCTGGATGGACACCCTGCACAGCTGTCACCGTCAGCGGCAGCCCCTTCAGATTCCAAAGCTTGCGGCTCAGGTCATCGTAGGAACAGACGACGCTGACCATGGCCTCCTCGCCCGTCCCCGACTCCTGCAGACATACAGAGAGCCTCTCTGTTCACCTCTCCCGCTCCTGCACAAGCATGCACCTTGCCTCCCTCTTGGACTGGCATCACAGCCAGGCTCCAAGAAGCCAGCACTGCCACCCCAGGGAGCAGCTTCTGGCAAGAGCACTCAGCAAAACGGGGAGGTAAGAGATGGAGGGAAGACAAGGGAAAGACTGTCTGCAGCTCCCCAGCAGCCACAGGCATTCTAGAGGCTATGTTTCAAGTGGCAAAGAAAATTATTTCCTGTGCAAGACACTAAGGCAGCACCAAATGCTGTACTGCCAGCATTCTCCCTAGAAAGGAAGAAGCTAAGTGTGATCTAGGAGTAAAGAGATCACATACTGTCAAGGTGAGCGCTCTGCTACTGCCTCCCCACCAGTTATCGCAACGCCAACAGAAGCGTCACTTAACAGAAAACCGCACCGACTACATCCTTAGCCAAGGCAGAGCTGGGAAGCATGGCAAAAGCAAAGACAGAAAATATCCAGAGCATGGCAGGAGCCCTGGAGAGGGCAAATGAGAAGAACCAAAAGAATTGCTGCTGTCCTTGCTGCTCGCATCTCCCCAAACCACAGCAGAGGAGCCTGAACGAGAAAGAGGAGACATCACTGGCGTCAAACCACTCAGCTCAGATGCAGCTGAATTGAGCTGCACACACCCAGCCAGCCTGGGCTTTCTGGCAGAGCAGCAGCACCCTCTGCAGGATGTACCATGAATGACAAACCCCCGTCCTGCCTGTCTCTAAAGCTGGGTGCACCACCCATCTTTCATCATCCCCCGTGCCCCTTGACCACCACAGAGTCCTTGGGCTGCCTGCACACAAACAGCTGGAGGAGCAGAGACAGACACCCCTACCCACCACCCCACGTACAACAGCGAGTTTCTCTGAGTTTCTCTTTCGTTCGAGGACTGGCAACAAGTGGACTCCTAAACACCCCCCAGGCTCCAGGAAGTGCATCCCCTCTCAGCATGGTGTTTATCAGCCCTGCTCATCACCGGCTAGCTTGCAGGGACACACACAGATTCTGCTGCCTCACCACACAACAGGCTGTACAAACCAGCATCTTATCCCAAACCTGACATGCAGCTCTGCCCAGACCGCAACTAGTCCTAGCACAGAAGATTCTTTCAATCAGTTTTGCTCCCCTTTGCTCCTAAGAAGGAGAAAGGAAACAATTTCCTCCTCCATCCAACAACCAGGTAAAAAGCTGGTTTTACCAAAGACCAGCAAAGCAGTGCCAAAGTACTCATGGCTCATCTCCAGACTTTAATTTCACAAGCTGGAGAGCAGAAGTAGGGAGGGGGACATTTCCCAGCCTCCAAGATGCATGTTTTCTGTCTCAAAGTGACATTTCTTTGTTTCAGCTGCACATTCAGCTGGAGCACTACATAGGTCTTGGTGGACATGATATAGCACTTTGCACCATGACAGGAAAGATCCTTCTCCTGGGTTTCCCAGCTGGACCTACAGGATGAAGGCACAGAAGTGTCCGGCCCATGTCCTGATGGATGCAGGATCTGAAAGGTGTAGCCAGGGGGACACAGTGGGACAGTGATATATCCTCAGACAATGTGGACATAGTGGACACAGAGACAGGCCACTGGGATACTTTCAGGGGAAAATGGGGTGTGGGGGCTGCCAGAGCAAGAGGACTTCAGTGACTATGCCTTGGTTGGCATGAAAGGCTTGACAGATCCAAGGAGAGCACTGCACTGCCCATCAAAGTGCCCACAGGCAAGAATTTTCCTTACCCTCGCTACCTTCTCTTGGGAACCAGGCAGCTGCCTCAGGGCCACATTAAAATGACCTCCCTACGGCCCTCCCCACACAACCCTTCCTTGAGAAACCCACAGCCCTGCTGGGGGAGCAACCATACCTTTTGCCCAGTCCTGATCACAGATTCAAGGAGGGCTCCATTGTAGCAGATGGAGGATTCAGGAATGTCCGCGTGGCTATGTAGAAGAAGACAACACAGCATTAGAGCTACGACTTGCCAATCCATACATCCTGACACTGCACGCTGTACCCACAGGCAAGGGTCAGTCCAAGGATGAGGAATCCCTCCACAGAGTAAGGTCATGGCGAGAAGACTCATCTCTGTGCGTTTCTCCCATGCCCAAGTTATCCACCCAAAGCGGCCCAGCAACGCATGCAGCTTCACAGGATTCAAAGCCAAAGCCATCAACATGCAGCCTTTCCTCACAAGACCGCTAACTGAGTCAGGATAAAGAGGCCCAGGCAACCCCTTCGTTCTGTGCAAGGGGGTCTCATTTTTTGGCAGAAGGTATAAACTGCTACAGGGAGGCTTTCCAATGCTGCAGGGAGACCCAAGCTTGTGAACCACTACAGGGTCTCAGAGGATTTCATGAAACATCCTGCAAGGTCCAGACAGCTTCTTTTCCAGCTCTGCCAAAAATGAGTGTCTCAATATCCCATCTGCATGTAAGGGCAGGACCATACTGCCTTCTTCCCCTTAGCATTACCATCAGCACAGGCTCCAGCACCATGTGCTTGCCCTCTCTGCCTTCTCTTGGAAAGCAGCTCCAGCATCAGGACCACAACTGAAAGGACGTCCAGATTTCACAAAGCCAAAAAGAGGCGCACACAAGGAGGGTCTGGTGGGGAACGTGAAGCTCAAGGGCAGCTTTGGCTGCAGTGACCATGAAACGGTGGAGTTCAAGATCCTTAGGGCAGAGAGGAGAGTGCATAGCAAGCTCGCTACCCTGGACTTCAAGAGAGCAGACTAGCCTGGTAGAGTACCATGGGACAAAGCCCTAGAGGGAAGAGGGGCCCAGGAAAGCTGGTTAATGTTCAAGGATCACCTCCTCCAAGCTCAGGAGTGATGCATCCCAACAAAAAGGAAGTCAGACAAAAACATCAGGAGGCCTGCGTGGATGAAGAATGAGCTCCTGGACAAACTCAAACACAAAAAGGAAGCCTACAGAGGGTGGAAACAAGAACAGGTAACCTGGCAGGAATACAGAGAAGGTGTTTAAGCAGCCAGGGATCACATTAGGAAAGCCAAAGTCCTGACAGAATTAGATCTGGCCAGGGACGTCAAAGGCAACAAAAAAAGCTTCTGTAGGTATGTTGGTGATAAAAGGAAGACTAGGAAAAATGTGGGCCCTCTCCAGAAGGAAACGAGACACCTGGTTACCTGGGACATGGAGAAGGCTAAGGTACTCAACAGAAAGTGCTTCACGAGCAACTGCTCCAGCCACACCACCCAAGTCACAGAAGGGAAAGGCAGGGACTGGGAGAATGAAGAAGCACCCACCATAGGAGACCACATTCGCAACCATCTAAGGAACCTGAAGGTGTACAAGTCCATGGGACCTGATGAGACGCATCTGCAGGGTCCTGAGGGAACTGGTGGATGATGTGGCTAACCCACTATCCACCACATTTGAGAAGTCACAGCAGTCCAGGGAAGTTGCCACTGACTGGAAAAGGGGAAACATAACCCCCATTTTTAAAAAGGAAAAAAGGAAGACCCGGGGAACTACAGGCCAGTCAGTCTCACCTCTGTGCCCGGCAAGATCATGGAGTGGATCCTCCTGGAAATTATACTAAGGCACATGCAAAATAAGGAGGTGACTGGTGACAGCCAACATGGTTTCATGAAGGACAAATCATGCCTGACAAATTTGGCCTTCTACAACGGGGTTACAGCACTGGTGGGCAACTGATACCATCTACCTGGACTTGTGCAAAGCATTTGACACTGTCCTGCACAACATCCTTGTCTCTAAAGTGGAGAGACAGGGACTTGACAGATGGACCACTCCATGGATAAGGAATTGGCTGGATGGTCGCACTCAAAGAGTTGCGGTCGATGGCTCGATGCGCAAGTGGAGAGCAGTGACAAGTGGCATTCCTCAGGGGTTAGTATTGGGACCAGCACTGTTTTAACATCTTTGTCGGCAACATGGACAGTGGGATTGAGTGCACCCTCAGAAAGTCTGCTGTCGACACCAAGCTGTGTGGTGTGGTTGACACGCTGGAGGGAAGGGATGCCATCCAGAGGGACCTTGACAGGCTTGAGAGGTGGGCCCATGCAAACCTCATGAAGTTCAGCAAGGCTAAGTGTAAGGTCCTGCACATGGGTCAGGGCAATCCCAAGCACAAATACAGACTGGGCAGAGAATGGATTGAGAGCAGCCCTGAGGAGAAGGACTTGAGGGTGTTCATTGACAAGAAGCTCAACACAACCTGGCAATGTGCGTTTGCAGCCCAGAAATCAAACCATATCCTGGGCTGCATCAAAAGAAGCATGGCCAGCAGGTCGAGGGAGGTGATTCTCTCCCTCTACTCTGCTCTCATGAGACCCCACCTAGAGTACTGAGTTCAGCTCTGGAGCCCCCAATAAGAAGGACATGGACCTGCTGGATCAAGCCCAGAGGAGGGCCACAAAGATGATCAGGGGGCTGGAACACCTGTCCTATGAAGACAGGCTGAGAGAGTTGGGGCTGTTCAGCCTGGAGAAGAGAAGGCTCCAGGGACACCTTATAGCTGCCTTCCAGTACTTAAAGGGGGCCTACAGGAAAGCTGGAGAGGGACTTTGTACAAGAGCATGTAGTGACGGGACAAGGGGTAATGGCTTTAACACAAAGAGGGTACATGTAGATTAAATGTAAGGAAGAAGTTCTTCACTGTGAGGGTGGTGAGGCACTGAACAGGCTGCCCAGAGAAGCTGTGGATGCCCAGTCCCTGGAAGTGTACCAAGGCCATATTGGATGGGGCTTTGAGCAATGTGGTCTAGTGGAAGGTGTCTCTGCCCATGGCAGGGCGCTTGGAACTAGATGATCTTTAAGGTCCCTTCCAACTCAAATCATTCTATGATTCCGATTCTATGAAAATGACCTACAATGTCCCCCAAAACATGAAGCTGACAACGGGGTTACTAGGGATGTGGCACAAGCCAGGAGAGTGGCAGTGAACCCCACACAGCTGCAGGTCCCCCAGCCTCAGCAGCTGCTCGGTGCAACTTACAGCTTCAGCAGGTGCCTGACAATCTGCTCAGGAATGAGGCGTTTCTGGCAGATGGTGTCAGCCTCCCACACCACTGCCTCACAGATGCTGCCATCCTGGAAACGCCGCAGCTCTGATTTCTCCCCCCAGAAGGTCCGGAAGTCCAGGGCCTGTGGAGAGACATTGGCCAAGCCAGGCCAGGGACACGGGTCACCACTGGGGCCAGCCGAACGACTCCCATGAGACCATCAGCCAGCCCTGTAGCCATCTGCAACCACAGCATGGCACCAGCTCTGCTCCACCCTACTCAGCACAAGCAGGGCTCCTCTCACCTCGGGATGATCAGCCTGCGGTCCCTTCTCCAGCGTGCTGGCAGCAAACTCGGGGACAAACAGGAGCCCAAATGTCAGAGGCCCGACATCCTTGTGTTTTGGGGGCTCAGCATCAATCGACCACTGTGGGAAAATGGAGAACATGAAACACAAGGAGAGATGAGGTTGCTGGAGCAGCAGCTGCTGGGATATTGGGCTGCTAGATGAACCTCCTGCTATGTGCTCTTGGGTGCCCGGATGAGCACAGACAAGGAAACCCTCATTTAGTAGTCTCCCCAATGAAAAAAACAATTGTATTCTCCCTGCCCCATTACTGGGCCAGCACTCCTGCCCAGACCAAGCCCAGACCAAGTCTCCCAGCTGCACCCCATACCCCAGTGCAGGGCCTCAGATCCCATATTCCCCACAAAGGGGACACGCCTGTCTCCTCCCCAGTGAGGAAAGGTCCCACCCCGTGCCCAGCAGTGCCACAAGGGACACAAGAGACCCCACATGCTGCGAAGGATGCAGTGTCATTGTCAAGCTGCACTACCTCAGGGATCTGGGGCAAGGAGTGAGCCACGAGCAGCGCTCTCCCAGCCAGCCCACGGGCCAGCAGCGAGACAACAAAGGGAAGGGCCGTGGCCACGTAGTTCCCACCCCGATCCATCAGCTCGTTCAGCAGCTGCATCTTCTTGCAGGCACCCTGCAGCTTGGAGGCATGCTTCAGGCTAAAAGAGAAGGAGAAAACCTGGTCACCCACCTCTGCCACCAAATCCTTTCTAAGAGAGAAATGCTAGAAGTAGGATAAAGTGGGGAGCTGACAGTCCTGGCCCAGGATGGGGGCTACAAGAAGAAACACTAGTTTGGCATCTCAGGATGCACCACAGGAGACATTCATCCTTGGGACAGTCATCATTCCCAAAGGCCAAAGCATTGCCCTCCTCCTCCTGGGAGGCTATCTAGACAGTAAAAGCGGAATGGCCAAATGCAAGAGGCACCCATGTCTATCTCAGAAATAGCAGGGCCACCTCCCAGCAGGCAGGTCCAAATTCACTCCAGCCCAAAGCCAGAAGCAGCCCACTCCTCTCTGAACAGGCTCCTCAGCATCACCCCACCAGCACAGTGAGACTCACTGGAAGACGTGGTCAAAGGCTCTGAGCATGGGCTTCGCGGTCATAAGCAGCACCTGAAAGCCATCCACCATCCGATCATCCAAAATCTCCATGGAGCGCTTGGCTTCAAACTGGACCTGAGCAAGGAGATAAGACAGAGCAAGAGCATGAATGGGAGGAGAAAAAGAAAGCAAATCCCTCCAGCAGGGGTCACCAATGCTCCCCCATTAACCACAGCCACCCCAGGTCCATGGTCACCAGCAGACCCTGATCCCAGACAGCCTCTGTCCTCAGCGTGAAGCCAAGTGACTGACAGCTGTCACTGCTGGTCAGACAGTTTCTCCTTGATATCCCGCCACCAAGGTGTTTTTTTTCTGCTCCAAAACAGTTACTTCTGCTAAACAGCTGCTTGGCTTCACCCAAAGGTGCCCACAAAGAGGAAAACAACTTTCCTCCATCATTCAAGCAAGACAGGTAAAGCAGCAGTACATCCAAGTTTTGAAATTCAGTTCCAAGCTTCAGAGCTGGAGACGGATGTTAAAAGCTTAAAAAGCAACACTGAGCCCCCTCCTCATGTCTAACATCCTCCTCCAAGATGTCTAACTACCCTCTGCCTGCCTCAGTTCACTCCTAAGACAGCATCTCAGGATGCCATCACAACCTGCTTGGTACCTGGTGGTATTTGCTGGCAGTCATATCAGCGCAGAGGTTCACCAGCCCAGAGGGATCCACAAAGACTACTTCAAAGGCCTGGTGGAAGTCATCCAGGACAGGCTGAAAGACAAACACAGTCCTTAGTGCCACGACACAGCACAGGCACCAGGGCACCAGCGCCTCATTGCCATCCGACACCCCTCTAACAGGCACATTCCTGTCCAGACAGCACGGACAGCCCAGCCAGACGCAGGCATGAGATGCCCCCAGAGGGTTCCTTACCAGGGATGCATCCACATCCTTCGCTAGGCTGATCCCCGTCACACTCAGGTCAGTGGTGGCTGTGGGCAGACAAGAAGGAACAAGTCACACCACGATACAATCCACATCTCCACTGGTGACAGTGATATATCTATGTGCCAGTAACACCATGGTCTCACAACACTAACAGTGCTACAATGCAATGCTGACCTCCATCTTGTGACAGGACCTACCCGCTCCTCTGCAAGCTGTTCCATCCAGCCCTGCTCTGCTGCCTCATCCCCTCCTGTCCATCCCACCCCTAGGGTCTCAGCATCAGAGAGAGAAAAGCCACAATTCCCCCTTCCCCCACTGCGTTCAGGCTTTGTGCAGAGACTCTGCTGACATCAGCTTTTTCTTGCCCAGAAAGGCCCCTGGAAACTCACCCAGAAACTGCAGGGTGCTCCTCAGCACCTGGTACCCACTCATCATCTTGACAATCTTGCGTTTCATCAGCAGGTAGGCAACCAGCATGGAGACCAAGAAGCCGCTGAAGCACCCCAAGCCCTGTGAAAACAGAGAGTGGAGTCAACAAGAGCGCAACCAGGCACTGCGAGCCCCCCAGAGCCCACCCTACGACTGCTTCTGGCCTCTGTCATCAGGAGGCCAGAAGCCTTGGGCAGCCCCCAAGCCCACCAGGAAGATGTTGAGGCAAAGCCTTGTACAAGGAACAGAGATATGGATCCTCTTGCAGAAAAGGCAAGAACTCAAAGTTCTTCGGGAAATGGGGCGAATACCCCTAAAAAAATCCTGAAACCAAAAATCCGCTACATAATTCCAGGGATCTGAAAGAAGCACGATTGTCTGGCACACAGACTCATTGCAACCCACAGGGTAGGAAGGAGGTCCATGAAACCTAAGACAGCTCAAATCAGAGTCACAAGCCCACCACACCACCCACCACAACAAAACCACCACCACTCCACCCCTGGGAAGGGAGAGCAGGCCAAAGGCAGGTTAGCCAGGCAAGCAGAGCCTGCCCTGTCCCCTGGCATAGGACATACCTTGCTGAGCTGCCGCTGGTTCAGCCAAACTTTGAGAAGGGCCAGGCCATCCTTCATGCCTGGGAAGTCAGTGGCTGCACTAGACAAGAAGTGCAGGTGGGACAGCAGCACCGTGTCGCAGAGGATGGAGTTGTTGTAGTGTGGGGTTGGGGGCTCGGGGGCTCCTGTGTAGGGAGACAACAGCACATTAGACCCAACCACAAACCTTCCATTCATAGAAAAGGGCTGCAGCAAACCCACCTCCGGGCATTGGGTGCAGTCTTTGGCTGAACCAAGCAGACTTGTGTTCCCCCAGTCCCAGGCCCTACCTTCTTTGGGGGTGCTCTGCTCCATGAACCAGGCTGTCCGGACATTGTTCTTGCCGGGGTAGAAGCGGCTGGGTTTGAAGAGACCGGGGGCAGGACAGGCATGGAGTCGGACGGTGACCATCTTCTCATCCTTGCCTGTAAGCACCAGGGGATAGATGTGCAGGAGAAAGAGATGTCAGAGATTAACTTGAGAAAACAGGGAGCATCGCCAGCTTGGGTAAAGGAAAAAGCTCCTTACCAGCAAAGCTCAGCAGCAGTAGAAATCATCTCAGAGCAGAGAGTGACGACATCCCAGAGCCAACAATAACCCTGAGGTCACATTGCTCAAGTCCAATTCCCATCTTCATCCCCACTGGCCAGGCCAGTTACCCCAGCACTCTCCTGCCTGCCCTGGCCTTGCCACACCACTGCCTGTCCCAGACCCAAACCTGGGTTCTGCAGAAACAAGCAGCACCCAGCAGCCCAGGCACCCCACATCATCTCAGAGAACACCAGGCTGCACACAGCTCCCTGGGGAAGGCAAGAGGATGGCAGGGAGCAGGGATGGGTAGCGCAGGGAGGAAGGCCAGTGCTAGACACAGACATGTTTTTGTAGGGTCTGCTTTAGTCCCTGAAGTACCTACAGGGTGGGCCAGCCAGCAAGGCCAAGGCTGGGGAGCCCGCCAAGCTGCAGAGGGGGACTGGGAGGGGAAGAGACCTTGAGGACTACGCTCTGTGTGGAGGGAGAGGACAACTGGGAGGACTGAAGCTCCAAAATTTATCACCAATTGTGACGACAGCCCCAAACTGACCCCTCTCCAAAGGGCCTGTTAGAAGGTATGAGATCACCACCACCCCCCTCCACCTAATGCTAGTACCCACTCACACCCCCCACCAGAGCAAGGCTCAAGTGCTACCTTGAGGTCTCAGCAGCAGGATGGGCTTGAGATGGTTGCTGTTCATGTAGGCAAACTTCACGCTGCCAAAGAGCTTCTCCTTGGAGAACTGCTGGGCAATGTGGGCCAGGTACAGAGCTCTCTTACGGTGGTAGCGCTGATTCAGGTTATCTTTATCCTGGAAGATTTCCTGGGAAGAGAGGGACAGGGCAATCCCACCTCACTTGCCTGCAGAGCTCGGTTCAGCCTGAGGCACTATACCACTCACCACTCACTCCAGTCCCTCAGGCAGCCCTATCTCAGCCATGTGGCTACAGCCCCAAGGAGCTCCAAGTCGGTCAGGAGCACTACCTTGCTGCTGGCTCACGAGGCCCTAGGATAGCAGGAGACAGGGTAGAGCCATG
Organism: Buteo buteo; assembly: GCF_964188355.1. Classification (NCBI taxonomy): domain Eukaryota; kingdom Metazoa; phylum Chordata; class Aves; order Accipitriformes; family Accipitridae; genus Buteo; species Buteo buteo. The sequence continues at coordinate 9,861,210 of NC_134204.1, forward strand.
CAGCCGAACAGGGTGTTGCTTCATCTCAAACCCCATTACAGCTAGTCTGGGCAGCAAGAGGAGAGAGTTCTAAAGGGGTAACAGCCTGCAAACATCACCCTCCTTGTAACACAGTCTTGGGAGCTGGGTACAAGTGCAATGGGGTACAAAGACAGCGAGCACCTATCTCCCCAGCAATGAGGAAGAGGTTCAGCCCAAGCAGAGAGAAGGAAGATCCTCATGAGAAACTAAAATCAAAGCACCTGAAAACTCTGATAGAGCGAGTGGTGAGACCACACTCCCCAGCTCCTCGTGGGAGTCACCACACTCCATGTCCAGATGCTGCAACCTCACTCAGGAATGGAGAGGACAGGGCAGGAGGGGAGGGGGCTCAGCTGGGCCCCAGACCACTCAGGAGCAGGCACGGCCAGACTCACCCGTGGCATGGTCACTGCCACATCCACATTGATCTCCGGCTTAATGCAGGTGCCCAGCAGGTAGCTGCCCACCACCTTCAGCTCGGTCGGGGGGACGAAGCGGAACTTCCCCTTCACGCTGAACGGCACCTGCAGGAACGGGACCTGCACACCCTTGGGGAGCCAGGCCTGGTCGGTGAGCTGGGAACAGACAGGACACACAAAATGTTCTAAGCATCACCAACAGCAGATGCGCAGGGACCAGGACCCCTCTCCCCACACAACTGCAGGCACCTGCACCCAGGGCTTAAAGAGTGTCCCCCGTGCCCCTCCAAGATAAAGCAAAGTAATATTTTTCCAGTTCCTAAGGGAGATAGTCCATGAGGACCTCTGCTTGCACAGCAACAGCAGAGCCTGCTCCATACAGGGGTCTTGCCACCTTCTCCATCCCTCTGGAACGTACTTCAGTTTCTGGGGTCTCTGGGATGGCACTCAGCAGGCTGCTAATTTCATGGAGGAAAGCATCAATCTTCTTCTTCTTTGTCTCCTTCAATGTCACCTCCTTCAGAAGCTCTTCAATCTGTAGGGGAAAAGGGGACCATCAAAGGCAGCTACAACACTGCACAACAGCTACAACTATGCACAATTGCTCCTGCCCTTTACCTTGTCCTCCAGCACCAACCACAAGCCTGGTGAAGAGGGCAGCAGGTGAGCTGGGGAACACTCCTGCACCTCTCCATGAGCCCTGCCTGGAGCCGGGAGTCCGGTCAGCCCATGGGCAGAAGAATAAGGCAGCTCCTGCTATCTCCTGTGAAGTGCTAGAGGGCAATCAACTCCATCCCCACCAACTTCTGTATGAGGTCCAGCCACAAAAAACCCTGATGTGATTCACATAGACATAGCTCCCAGAAAGGCTTTTTCTGTGACAGAGTATCAGCTTCAGGAAACAACCCTGCAGGTTCACACCATGAGGCAGACCCTAGAGATCCCACCACCAACACCAGCAGGTAGCCAGGAGATCAAAGCTGCTCCTCATAAAAATCACCAACATTACAACCACCATCTAGTTACCAGCCTGACCTCCTCCTAACACAGGCAGCCTGCTTTGCCCAGGACATAAAAAAATCCTCCTGTCCCATCCAGAAGCTGGTGAAAGACAGCAGGAGGACACAGCTGGTGATGTTACTTCCTCACCCCGGAGATGCAACAGTTGCACTTCCACTATATCGCAGTTATGTGCTGGGGGGCTTCAATTTTAATAGTGTAAACGAGGCACAGAGCCTGGTGCGGGACGGTACCAGGAATTACGGTGGAAATACCAGTAACACGCTAGGTGCCTTGTAAAGCCTGTGCCTTCCGTCCCTGCCCCGTGCCCAGCTCCTGCAGAGGAGCGGCCGCTGCCCGGATTCATCGGGCCAGGAGGGCTCAGCGGCCCGGGGTCTCTTCCCCAGGCGGTTCCTGGAAAGCTTCGGGTCCGGGATCCCGCTGCCCTCACCCCCCAGCTTTGCCCCCCAGAGACACTGAGCGCGGCCAACGGCGGCTCCCCGGGCCGGCGGGCCTCCCGGCTGACCTGCAGGCGGAGCAGGCTGGAGTGGAAGAGATCCTCCGTCTCCTTCAGCTGGCTCAGCTCCTCGCTGGTCGGCGGCTTGTAGAGCTCGGCCCGGCTTAGCTTCGCCGGCTGCAGGGCTCCGGCCTCGCCAGGGGCGGCCCTCTTCTCACCCCGCGGCGCGGCCCCGGCCCCGGCCCCGGCCCCGGCAGGGGGGTCCCGGCCCTGCGCCGCCGCCTCCGGAGAGCCCTGCGAAGAGAAGACAGGACGGTTCGAATACCCAGAGCCCCGCGGGCCCTACGGACACCGGCCTCCCAAGGCCCCGCCGCCGCCTCACCGCCATGGCCGCCGCCACCACAGACACACACACGCGCGCGCGCCAGGGCCCCGCCAGCCACGTGCAGCGCCCCGCACCCTGCTGGCCGCCCAGCGCCGCTCCCCATTGGCCGAGCGTCGCAGCACGAGGCTCCTATTGGCCGCGCCGGCTGCGCCCCGCCTTCCCGCCCCGCCCACGGAGGCGCCGACGGAGCCGAGCTCGCCTGAGCGGATTGGGGGGGGGGGGGAGGAGGCGCGTTTCCTCGCTTTGCGGCAGGTCGCGCGGGGAGCCGTACGGTTTTGCAACAGTTACGGGTGCTTGGCGGCAGCGCGGCTCCCGCCCCGCAGGGGTGTGGGCTGGGGGGGGGGTCTCCCCGCGGCGGGGGTCGCTGCCCCTCGGGCTCATCGCGGGGCACAGACCCAGGCTCGCCCCACCCTGAGGTGCTCCCTCCTGCCCCGGGCACCGCAGGCCTCTTGCTGGGACCCCCAACCCCCTCGGGCTTCCCCCTCCCATGGCTGGGATGGAGACCAGAGCTGCCCCCGCCGGCTGCCTAGGCCAGGCGGGCTGTAAGCCAAATCCACAACCTTTATCCCCAAAAGTGCAGCTTTCGGGGCAGCCCGGCGTGGTTTCACGTTCGGGCTGGCCGCAGGTGGGTGCTGCAAACCGGCTCACCCCACGGGACAAACCTGATCCAGGACCAGCATTACCCCACTGACCAGGGCCTACCTGCGGTGTCTCTTAGGGACCCTGATTTAAGCGGTAGCATGTGTTTTACATCGTGTTCAAAAGGGACCTTAAAATAATTGAGGAGGGGAGATTAAGTGTATCGAGGTTTAATAAACATACTAGACTCCAGTTTTCAGTCTGATGCAACTTCGTACTCTACACACGGAGAAAATACAGAGCTGTGTGGGTGTAGGGATTAGGTGGGTAACCAGTGCATGAGTGGGGCTCGGAGCAGCTAATGCCAGCTGAATATAAACATGTAAAACAAGCTGCAGTTTGCACAGTACACATGATTCTGGCAAACAGCTCAACCAGGTCTGGAAAATAATCCCTCTCCGGTTTTGAGCCTTGGGTGGCTCAGTGACAGAGCTGCCTTCTGTCGTGAGGATTTTCAAACAACCCTGTAGTGGGTTGACCCTGACTGGACGCCAGGTGCCCACCAAAGCTGCTCTATCAGTCCCTTTCTCAGCTGGACAGGGGAGAGAAAATATAACAAAAAGCTCATGAGTCGAGATAAGGACAGGGAGAGATCAATCACCAATTACCATCATGGGCAAAACAGACTCAAGGAAATCAGTTTAATTTACTAGCAATCAAATCAGAGTAGGATAATGAGAAGTAAAACTAAATATTAAAAACACCTTCCCCTCACCCTTCCCTTCCTCTCAGGCTTAACTTTACTCCCAATTTTCTCTACCTAAAACCCCCAGGCTGTGCCAGGGAAGGGGGAATGAGGGTTGGGGTCAGTTCATCACGCATTGTCTCTGCCACTCCATCCTCCTCAGCGGGAGGACTCCTCACTCTTTCTCTGCACCAGCGTGGGGTCCCTCCCATGGGAGACAGTTCTCCACAAACTTCTCCAGTGTGAGTCCTTTCCACAGGCTGCAGTTCTTCATGAACTGCTCCAGCGTGGGTCCCTTCCACCAGGCCACAGTCCTTCAGGCACAGACTGCTCCAGTGCAGGCTTTCCCATGGAGTCACGGCCATCTTGGGGGGCATCCCCCTGCTCCGGCATGGGGTTCCTCCCCAGGCTGCAGGTGGAGATCTGCTCCCCCATGGACCTCCCTGGGCTGCAGGGGGACAGCCTGCCTCACCATGGTCTTCCCCACGGGCTGCAGGGGAATCTCTGCTCTTCCCCACGGGCTGCAGGGGAATCTCTGCTCCGGCGCCTGGATCCCCTCCTCCCCCTCCTTCTGCACTGACCTGGGGGTCTGCAGGGTTGTTTCTCTCACATGTTCTCACTCCTCTCTCCGGCTGCTGTTTCTGTTCCACAGCAACTTTTTTCCCTTCTTAAGTATGTTCTCCCAGAGGCGCTACCACTATCACTAATTGGCTCAGCCTTGGCCAGCAGCGGGTCCCTCTTGGAACCAGCTGGCACTGGCCCTGTCAGACACAGGGAAAGCTTCCAGCAGCTTCTCACCTGCCCCTGTAGCCCCCCCCCCCCCCCAAAACCTTGCCATGCAAACCCAATACAAACCCTGAGTTACTTGACATTTTTAAGACACAGTGAAGACAGAGAAACGTTTCCTGCACCCAGAAAAGAGCTTTATTTTCCAAAGCAGCCTGGCTGCAGGCAGCAAGGCGGGGTTGATCCTGGCCAGGGCGAGTACAGAGCTGCCTGTACACTGCAGAGTCAGGGTCTGGTACTTCATGGTTAATTGGGGTGGACATCCTGTACGTGACCTGCAGAGACCACAAAGCAAAGCCGTGGCAGCCTGACCCAGCTTGGCCGGCTGCCGCAGGGGCTGGAACAGGCACCAGGAGCAGGGCTGGGCCAGCAGCGGCCTACGTGTGGATTAGCAGAGTGGGAGAAATACTCCCTGTATGTATGCCTTTACATATATGTGCCTTTACAAAAGCAACTCCAAACCCCAGGTCTGACCGGATTTGGGTTGTCTGGGGATTTAAAAGCCTACCCCATGTGTGTCCCTGAATGGGAGGTCACAGATTTGGGACTCAGATAATTTTAGTACACTTTCCAGCTCTTTGACTGGCTTTTGCGTAACTGTAGGCAGTTTAATTCACTTCTCTGTGCCCTACCATGCACCACTGTGAAGTAGGGATGTTGTGACTCCAGTGGGACTGTCCTTCTTTAGAAGCAATCTGCTCCCGGATTGCATCCCAGCCTGGAGCGTGTCATGTCCACGCCAGGTCCAAATCCTTCTCCCTGAACACTGACCACTCTTAGTTCAGTTTTTAACCTGTGCTGTGGGAGCACCATAAGCAGGATTTCTTCAAAAGCAAATGTGTAGGCATGTTAAGACAGAGGGTAGAAGATCACATATCCGTCCTGAAGGCAACTTTAGAAGTTCAGAGAACTCCCCAGTGAATTGGGCTGAGCTCTGTCCCCAACACAGGACCCCTAAGCCAAATCAGCCTACTGCTTGTGGGCTGTGCTCGCAGGAAATATGAGCAGGTTTGGGGAAAAACAAGCAGGTTTGGAAGAAAAATAAGCAGGCTGGGTGTTTGGAGGATGTCTGCAGCTGATTTTCTGTCTGCCCTGCAGGTCTTCGCTGCATCTGGCTTGCAATGGAGCGAGGCAAGCTCTCACCCTTACCTCTGCTAGAGAAAGCAGAACAATGCTGTGTCCACCTGTGCCGACGGCTGCCCAGATTTCACCCTGCAGAGCTTGTTTCCACACGCTGCTGCTGTGCAGCATCTCTGCCTGGGAAATCCCAGTGCCAAGTTCCTGCTCGAGACCAGGGATCATTTCTGCTCCCAAAAAAGGCTGGCATCAGCCTGTGTCACCTGTTCTGCTACCTACCTGGGCATGGCAGCCAGCTTCATTGCCAAGAGCCTCTCAAGCCTCACGCCCCTGGTATTTAACAACTTCCTTGCAGGAAAACGTGCTGAAAGAAGGGTGTCAGCCTTATGTCAACCAGGAGACCAGGACTCCTGCAGGTGGGCGTTTGGGTCCTGCTTTTCCAAGGAAAGTCTCCCAAGAGCTGAGCTGACCCATTGTTGTATTTGGGGACCATATCCTGCACGCAAACACTTGCGGCGGGGATACGGGTGATGGCTGTAGGTATAAGACCAGGCTGCTGGTCCCTGTTACTGTTCATTGCAGCTCCTGCCTGGCCACTGCATCATGGCCTCTGTCAGTCCCAGCCACAGCAGCAACATCCCCAACCCTCTCCAGAGCACCCGCGGAGAGGATTTTTGCTCATTGTAACCTCTGAATGGCTTCTTCCTCCATTTTGGCAGCCTGGGTTGGGTCCCATGGGCTGCCACTTGAGGCAGGGAGACAAACCCCCTTCATCCATCCATACTCCTGCACATGCTGCCCTGCACTCCCTTGCATCCAACATCACCTCCAAAATTCACTTCCAGTTAACATAGATGTTCAACTGCTGGCCAGTTCTGCAAGTAATTCTTGTGCACAGCCCCAGTGACTCCTCTGAGTACAAATTACAGCATCAGCTCCTAACTCAGGGGGAATTTATCCTCCATGTTCCCAAAAGAAACAGCTTCTTGGCTGGAGGAGCTCCCATTCGTTCCCCTTCCCTCCCGCCCCTGATGGAGCCAGGACCCCTTCACTCCTCTCCCCCATTCCCGGTTCATCACACCCTGTCCCCGCTGTGCCACACTGCTCCCTGAGATGTGATTCACTGCCCGACACCTCTGGGTGCTGTGGGCATGCCTGTGATGTCAGGCTCCCCTCTGATTTAAGGCGAGGGTAATTGCAACCCTGCGCAGGATTTTTAGGAAGGCTGGGAAAACCAGTTTGGTCATCCCCGGCCCCAAGGTCACGTCCCTGCGCTGCTTGAGAGCAACAGGGGAGGAAGGACTCGGTCACTTGGGGACTCAACAGCAGGTCCAGGGTGGGTCATTGGGGTGCCCATTGTGCAAAGCCCTCAGCATCTCCTCCTTAGCCCCTGCCATCCCCAGGACAGGGTGTAACGCCCTGCCGGTGTGGTGGAAGGGGCTTAGGGTCTGGGCCCAGCGGGGTTTGGATAATGGGGCAGTGCCTGGAGCCTCCCTGACCTCCTGCCACACCCCAGTACCCTGCATCCCTTTGCTTCCAGGCAAAAGCCCTCACTCCATAGGCTCCAGGACAGGGCACGTGCATACGCATACACATACAGACAGATACATGTGCATATGTGCATATATGCACACAAAAACATATACACACACAACTGCACACACACACATAGGTATACACCCCACCACACACGTACCTCTAGACACACATGCACATACATGCATGCCCACACATGTGCACGCATAAATACACACATGTAGATACATACACATATATGAACACAAACATACACACACATATGTACACCCCCACACACACCCTACACATACGCACGCACACATATACAAACATGCATATGCACACATACACAGGCATACATGTGGGTACATATGTGAGCACGTATACATACACATGTGCACACGCACACACACAAACTTATGCAGGCATACACATGAACCTACATACACACACCTACAGACACATGCGCTTACACACGCACAGCCACAGCAAAAAGCTGCCAGCTCTGCTGCAGCCAGGGGGGCCTGGGGACCTGGGGGTGCTGAGGAGTGTTTAGGGGAACTGGGGGGACTGAGGCAGGGTGGCTCCTAGATGTGCCACCCCAGGGCAGTCAGGCAGCCCGGCCAGCCCTGCAGCAGGGAGCAGGGCCAGTGACGCCTTTCTCAGAACATGTTACTTAATAATTTCAGCACCTAGTGAGTCATTAATTATGCCCCATCCTACAATGCTAATACTAATACTAAAAAAATACTTTACAGCATTCCACGCCCCATGCCCGCCCTCACAGGCATCACATGCTTCCTACCATCCCACCTTGTCCAAAAAGCCGCAGGGTGGCCCCAGCTGCCCGCCTGCTGCCAGGCTCCCGCTTCCAGCCATGCTTCAACCGGCTGCCTGGGAACCCCTGGAGAATGGGAGCAATCCTTCCCCTGACTCTGTCCCTGGCAATCTGGGGTTTCCTAGCCCAGGTGAAGCCTTTCCCAGGTGGTTTCTCACCAAGGGTGACCATCTCCAAGCTCTGTGTACCACCATCTTCTCAGTGTGGCATCCCAGAGCTCCTGGTTTCCTAAGAGGCAAGCCAGCATCAACACACCCCTGGGGAAATCCCACATCAACACCAGCTGTCCAGACACCACCATCAAAATTCAACAGTGGCATCTTACAAATGGCAAAACTCCCTCAAATAACATGCATACTCCTTTAAAACATCTACATCACACCACAGAAACCATGACACAGCCCCTAACTGCTGTCACATATACAGCCAAGCTACCCAAATACTTGATGCTGTGTCCTACACAGTCAACCCGAAACCCCAGAAGGTCCATGACCACCAACCCCAGGGCAAAACCCACAACCCATCCCTTTGCTCCATGCAAATGGAAATCACACATGGGCACACAGCCTGCTTCCCCACACTGAGACGACCTGGTGTGACAGGCAGTATCTGAAATACCTCCCATGAGACAACAACATTGGTGGGACCAACAGGCTGGCGCTGAGATTTTTCCTCTCCCCATTGGGTTATTTCTGTTTCCATCTGTACCTCACTTGTTTCACCTGTGCTGGTGGAGCAGGGCTGTCCTTTCTCCTGGAACACAAGAAGGGTCAGGGGCCATGTTGAACCACTGGTGGGGATCACTACTGTCCCAAAAAGGGGGAGTTGCAGAAGAAAAAGGGAGTTGCTGCTCCCCACTGTCCCTTTATTCTTAGCAAATGAAAAGCCTGGTCGTGATTTGTGGACATGGTTCCTGCAGGTTTTTTTTCCAGGGGACTCAAATCCCTTTGGCCTGCCAAAACTGTTTGCAGAGAGGGTGCTAGAACCCAGCCCGGCAACCTCCTGCCCGCAGGCTTTGAACCTGCTGAGCTGGCGGAGGGGCTGTCGGGAGCATGGGGAGGCACATGGCTGCTCCATGCTGCCTTTCCGGGGAGCATCTCTGAAAAACCCAAGCACATCCAAACCTCAGCCCACCACGGTGCAGATGCCCTCGACCATGTGGCTCAAACAGCTGTGCAGAAGTGCACACCCGTGCACATACACGTCCTTGCTCCCTCTGCTCCCACCCCAGGAATGCCGCTGGCATCACGCGCAGCTGGTGGAAGGGGACTGTGGTCGGACGGAGCTGCCGAGCAGGTTTAGCCGTCATGTTGACCCTGGCTCGTGTTCATCTGCCCTCCCTCTGCACTGCCTTGTCCCACCCTGGGGCCTTCCTGCACAAACACCGCTGCTGGGGAGCTAAACCTCAAGCTAAAACTTCAGCATGTCCCTGGGCTTGGCATCACCCATGGATGTCTCGCAATTCCACACAGGCAAAGCCAGCTCCTGCCTGGGGTTCTCCCCACCAGACCTTTGCATCCATCCCTAAGCCCCCTTGGCCACACCATCTCCACATCTGTTTTTTTTTTCCAAGCCCACTGTCACGGTTTAACCCTAGCCGGCAACTAAGCACCACACAGCTGCTCACTCATTCCCCACGTCTCCCAGTGGGATGGGGAGAAGAATCAAAAAAAAAAAAAAGATGAAACTCATGGATTGAGAAAGAACAATTTAATAACTAAAGTAAATTAAAATATAATAATAATAACAATAATAATAATAGTAATTAAAAGGAATATAACAAAAAAAAGGGAAAAAATAAAACCCAAGAAAAGACAAGTGATGCACAATGCAATTGCTCACCACCTGCTGACCAATGCCCAAGCAGCAATCTGCCCCTCCTGGCCAGCTCCCCCCAGTTTATATACTGAGCATGACATTCTGTAGTATGAAATATCTCTTTTGCTAGTTTGGGTCAGTTGTCCTGGCCGTGCTCCCTCCCAGCTTCTTGTACACAGGCTTGCTGGCAGAGCATGGGAAACTGAAAAATCCTTAACTTGGGATAAGTGCTACTTAGCAACAACTAGAACATCAGTGTGTTATCAACATTATCCTCACACTAAATCCAAAACACACTGTACCAGCTACTGAGATGAAAATTAACTCTATCTCATCCGAAACCAGGACATCCCCAAAAACCTGATCTCAGCAATAATGCCTCAAGCAAGGCCAAAAGACATGGTGATGCGGGGACGTGGCACTTCTTGTTGCCCAGCCAATCCCTCCCAGCAGCTTTACCCAGATTTGATGGGGTTTCTTGCTTCTTCTGGGGAGAGGATGTTCTGTCCCACCCCAGCAGTATCTGTATTTCATTGTAGGATTAAACAGTCCCTCCCTTTGGTTTCTAAAGTACTTTCAAGTGCTTCAAATTCTCAAGTATTAACACATGATAGAGTCATCTGTAACTCCCAGACAAAAATAATCTGGTACACAGGGTAATGACGTAAGAAACCATTCCTGTAGTGTTTGACTGTCCATCCCAAGTATGGCTATATCACAGAAACATGTAGGCAATGAGCAGTCTTCACAATGGTCAAGAAGTGGGGGACCTCATCAGGGTAAAGAAATAGGGCAAAGTAGATACTTGTAGACATCGAAGCTTCAAACAAAGCCCCGAAGGTTTCACCCCGGGATTCAGGCAGGCATCCAGCACATTCCTGGCAGCCACCAAAAGAAAAAAGGTCCTGGAGAGCTGGAGCCCAGCTCAGACACTGCCAGCTCCTCACCTGTGGGATGGGGTCAGAGGGATGCCAAGGTCCCTCCCAGATCTTGGGGACCACCCAGGCAACACAGCAGCATATTGATTAAAATGAGCCTCAATCATCACTCGTTGCTTGGATGGATGATGGTTTGTCTGCATGGGAACAGAGCTGCCACTTTGCATCCCCTCACCAGTGGCCGCAGCAGCTCTGGGGCTTTGCAAGGGTAAAGCCCAAGTTTGTGAGATGGTACAACTGCTGGATCCCTCTTCGGTGGGTCATACACTGGGAGGGTGTGTTATACACTCCACCTTAGACAAAAAAAAAAGCCTAAAAGGTCAAAAATTTCAAGAGGACTAAACTAATCCATACATATAGGTCAGGGTGGAGTGATTTTGACTGTCTAAAGTCAGTGGCTCTGGCAGCTTTATCTCAAAACTGTGGTGACCTGAATAACATGAAGATAACTAATGGGAACTTGATACTTTTCATAATGTACTAGCAGTGTTTTCGTTCCTTTTAAATCACCCATCTGCTTCTTGCATAGATTGTTTTGTGCCCTTGTTTTTATTTTCCAGTTGCTTTTGTTTGCTTTCTGCAACAGGCAAGAGAGCAAATTTATCTGATTTCTCGGCTGTTGCTGTGGGCTTTACACATAGCAACAAGGAGAAAAAACCCTTTTCTTTTTTTTCTGATAGTAAGAAACAACATGCAGCCTCCAAAGATCACATCAGAGACACTGGGAGGGGGAAAGCTCTGCCCCCTTTCCTCTTGCAGTCATGCCATGTTTTATCAGCAATGGTTGGTTTGCCTTGTCTGTCCCACCAAAGCTGCCCTTGGCAATCTCCCTGCAGTAGAATAATGCTCTGTTTTCCCCCCCAAAAATAAAAATTCAATCTCCAGGCAGGTCCTGAGACTAGAGGGAGTGGAGAGAGCCAGGAACATGCAAATGTGGCGTTTATTTATTCATGGATTAAACCTTTGAGTGCCAAACTGTCTGGTAATGCAAGTGCCCTCCTTTTCAAGCAAACCCAACCCACATGGCACTGGGCAGCAGAGGTAATGATTGTGATGACTTGGTTCACTGAAATCTTCAGGCACACCTGGCTCAGATTTAACAGCTCTGGCCCTTTTTTCGTTTGTCCCAGCCCCCCCATCTCAATGACTCTTCAAGACAGGTATGGTCCATCCTTGTTCACCTGATGGGCAAACCAAAGCAGAACACTGGTGGGGTTTGCCAGGGTGCAGGAAAGCTGAGTCAGAGCTGACATGGGCATTAGGAAATTTACCCACAGTTCTCCATTTTGCTCTAGATTCTCACAGAAACAGAGATTATGCCAACTGTGTTGTCTGTCTCTCTGCCCTTCTCATTCATGGTTTTTAACCCATGGGGCAGATGTGGGTGTTTCAGAGATGTTTTGTGGAATTAGGCATCTCAGCTGAATCACATTACTATCCACTCGATACTCCACACAAGAGGGTGCTATCAGAAACCAGCTTCAAAGATCTGCTGCTTCAGGAACATCTTGCAAAAGTCTTACCCTGTGGGTGTTGAGGCTGTTCTCCTGGGCCTCTTTGTCCACAGGGGTGAGTCCCAAACGTGTGGCCTTACCCTACAGGGTGCTTTGGACCTGGAAGGACAGAGGAGAGCAGCCTGACTTTCGGCTGGGATGAACTCCTCTTCCCCAGCCCCTACAGCCCCTGTAAGGCTGCTCTGTGAGCCAGAGCTGTTGTCGGCTGAAGTCAGAGATGGCTTCCCCATCAGGGAAGACCCCTTTGAGGTCTCCATGAGGGTCATTCCACCAAAACAAGAACTGGGCACTGGCTCTGGGGAATCTCAGCAAATCTTCTTTACTGCCCTTTAGCCTGGTTTGACCTCAAAGGGTAGGAGTTACCTGCCCTTGCTTAGACATCCAGGAGAGCCATGGACCGAGATGAGTCGGGGGAATACGGGGTGAGGCAAGCTGCCTCCCGAAGGTGCTGAAGGCTGCACAGGGAGCTGAGGGCTTTGTGCTGTCTAACATCCAGGTGGATCCAAAAATCCCAAGTGCCCAGACCCAGGGGTGGCCGGCACAACTGAAACTCCCAGCTGGATGCTCTGACTTGGATACCCCATCCTGCCCTGCTGTGGCTTACCAAGCCATGAGCAGAAGGCTTCCTTGCTCCCCAGGTGATGAGCCTCTGTCCTGAAACAGGCTGGTTACTGCACCCAAGTTTTATGCTGGAGATGAATGACTCTGCTGTCATTCTGGGTTTCCTTTGCTTCCCCTGTGCCTAGTGTAGGAGGAAACACAAAGAGACAGATCCCCCAAGCAGCAGGTCTTGCAATGTGCATGAGGACAGCAGCAGCACCCAGGGGAGAAAATACAGGCATGGGGCAATTTGAAGTCACCTGGGAGATGGTGGACACCTCGCTTTGGGGCATTTTCCTTTGATTTGTCTTTTAAACAATCTGGAGAGGTCTACCCAAGACTCATGGGGCTTATTATGAAAGGGATGGAGACAAAAGAGAAAATATCTTCAGATGATCATAACACCATAAGGTCTCTGTGTCCATAGGAGGAACAGCTGTGCAGGCTGGGACTCTTCTGTCCCTGAAAGATATCCACAGGAAAGGTTATGATAGAGCCTGCAAAATTACAAGGGGCAGAGTGTGGTTGGATAGAAAAGGACCAGCCATCATCTTCTCTACTGTGAGGATGAGGGCATCAAAAAAACTAGCCGGTAGCAGGATCAAAACAAACCAAAGGAAATGATTCTGCACACAAACAGGTCATTAGATTGGGCACCTGTTTGCCACAGGATGTTGCAAACACTTAAAATTTACCCAGCTTCAAAAATAGCTAAACAAGTTAATGGGGGAAAAATTTACTGAAGACTATTAAATACAAGGACACCTCTGACTCAGGGAGTCTGAGTCACAAAAAAATGCTGGAGGTCAAGGAAATATTCTGGGGAAGCATCACTTGTTCTTATGCCCTTCCAAGGGTAGACTTCAACGAAGAGAGGTGCACAGCTAGACAGGCCATTGGGGGCCATTTCTAGATCCAAGAATATAGAAGCACCCAGTGCTGCAACACGTTGTTGGTCATGAGAAGTTTTTTACCAACCTGCGTGAATCTGTCCCAAGATCTCACCGCTGTGCTGTGCAAAGCATCTCCTGGAGGCATGAGGTTCACAGGGAACATGTGGCACCTGGCAGGTTAGGAAAGAAGATAGCACCCAGTGGGACCTGTGCAGGCAGGTCGCTGGAGATAGGGTGACGGGGGATAATCGCTCAGTGCAGCACATTGATAAGAGCACCAGCTGCCGGCTCTCCAGCCAAGGAACCGAGCCTGAAGGCCATGAGATAAGGCAAGGGCAGAGGGAAACCACCCCCGCAGTAAGAATTTCTAAATCTCCTTTTTCATTCCCGTGATGCAGGAAAACAAGATCAAAAAGGAAAATATTCAACACAATTAAAACCTACTCTGAGCAGGCACAGCCCAGCCCGGCTGCCCCAGGCCCAGCTGCTCTGAAGGGGTGAGCAGGGCACAGCATGTGCAATATCTTCATGGTCTTCATGACCAAGATGCCCTAAGACTCGAGTTGTGAGAGCAGCGGTAGGAGCGGGATTCAGAGTCATCCCAATGGATGGTAGCACCTTTCCATCTTTTGGGCTGCTCTCACGTCTCTGTCTATAAAAGAGACAAGTACGTTGCACCTGAAACAGCCTCCAAGTTTTCAAGTTATCCATCACCCCCATATCAGTGTACAATCACTGAGTGGAAAGAATACCATCTTCACCCCAAGGCCTTTGCAAAGCACTGCCACCCCTCTCTGTGTGCAAAGTATCTCTTGTGAAGCCAATGTCAGTGCTGGCAGAGAGCCTCCAAGTCTTGGGTCTCACTCTGCAGCCACCTCCTATGTGAATAAAATGCTGCTGGCCACATTGCCAGCTTGATGCCCAAGAAACACAGTCAGGGACAGGATGCCGTTCAGAGGGACCTGGACAAGTTCAAGAAGTGGGCTCATGAGAACCTCATGAGGTACAACAAGGCCAAGTGCAAGGTCCTGCACCTGGGTCTGGGAAACTCCTGGTATCAATACAGGCTGGAGGATGAAGGGATTGAGAGCAGCCCTGCCGAGAAGGACTTGTGGGTACTGGTGAATGAAAAGCTGGACACAAGTCAACAATGTGCACTCACAGCCCAGAAGGCCAATCTGCATCAAAAGGGCTGCGTCAAAAGAAGCGTGGCCAGCAGGTCAAGGGAGGTGATTCTGCCCCTGTACTCCACTCTGATGAGAACCCCCGGAGTACTGCGTCCAGCTCTGGAGTCCTCAGCACAAGGAAGACATGGACCTCTTGGGAGCATCCAGAGGAGGGCCACAAACAGCATCGGAGGGATGGAACACCTCTCCGGTGAGGACAGGCCGAGAGAGTTGGGCTTCTCCAGACAACTGGAGAAGAGGAGGCTCCGCCGAGACCTCACTGCGGCCTTTCAAGACTTAAAGGGGGCTCAGCAGAAAGATGGGGACAGACTTTTTCATGGGGCCTGCAGCGGTAGGACAAGGCGCAACAGCTCTACCCTAAAAGAGGCTGGATGCGGACTAGATACAAGGAAGACGTTGCCTGCCATCGGGGCGCTGCAACACCGCAACGGCTTGCCCAGACAGGCGGTAGCTGCCCCATCCCTGCAGACATTCACGGTCCGCTTGGACGGGGCTCTGAGCAACCTCATCGACTCGAAGACGGCCCTGCTCACTGCTGGGGGCTTCGACCAGATGGCCCTTCAAGGCCCCTCCCCACCCAAACCATTCCATGATTCAATCAGTGAGAAGCCTTTTGCTTTCTCCTGCTTTGCCAAGCCTTTAGAAATACCTCCAATGATGAGAATGGCCAGGAGCTTTGCAGGTTATATATATTCCCATGTCCTGTGTTGCAAAAGCCCCAGATAAAATATTACTCAAATGGTTTTTATTATATATTAATCATCAGAACATTAAGAGTAACAGCAGGGTATTTTCATTGTGCTCTTTTATCAGATCCTTCAACAGCTTTTGTGAATTTTTAGACAGCAAGTAGATGTGAAAGAATCATATATGTGTATGTATTTCATATATATTTGAAAGACATGATCTTGATGATTGTAAACAAAAAGGAGAATAGGGCAGCAGAATGAATGGGACAATATATTCACATATATGAAATATAAGCCCAGAAAAATGCCCTACGATCAAATCAAGCTTGGAACTGGCTATGGAAGGAATAGCTTTATACTGTCAAGAGGACAAGCTAGGCACGATGTTACTAAACCCTACTTTCTAATTTCTTTTGCTCATAAGTGATCAGGTAAATGAAAATATGTCTCACTCTGGGGAAAAACTCTGCATTTCTGAAGCTGAGCATGTGTTCTACTGCCGAGGGAAGGATTTGAGTGTCCTGGCAATGCTCACCAGCACTGCACTTAAAGAAAAAAAAAAAAAAAGAAATACATTAAAAATGGATGCTGCATGGAGAACATGCTTGAAGTGGAAAAAAGTTTTTATCCAAGTTGTGTGGTCTTTGCGGTATTTTGGCTGCTTCTTTGCAAAGAGAAGGTTTCACTCCCTTTAAGGTGCTCACTGCTTCCTCTGGTTCGCATTTTGCAGTCCCAGCTCCATACATTTTCCCTGTGGAGGGAGATACTTTCAGGCCTCCGCTGCATGCGGCTTCCCTGCTTTGCCCCAGTCACCTCCCTCTCACACTAGAGGGACAGCAGGAAGGGAGAAATAGATAAAACTTGCCCTTTTTAATCCTTCCCACCAGCTGGCAAGTATATTCAGCTTTTTTTTCTTCCCCAGGGCGAGAGCAAGGAAAGGTCCCTTGATTATCACAGAGATAGAGAGAGTGCAAACCAGACAGGACTGGGCTGCAGCCAGCTCACCAGCTGAATGCCTCCCCTACAGCGCCTGTGATGCATTGCCCTCTCCCACCCATTTCCCACCCTGTACCAGAGAAGAAAAGAAGAAGATCATTTGAATTTAAAGCACTTCATAAATGAGGGTCCAGATGCAAAGGCTTGGGTTGGCTCTTAAACTCACTGCCTCCTACTCTTCTAGACTCCTGAGATGTCCGTGTGAAGACAAAAGAAACCCATTTGAGATTAAATCCACAGCTGATAGTTTGTGCAGCATCAGAGCCTTCTCCATCTTTAAAATTTGGATGCTCCTGCAGAGGGGACTGGCCCTGATGCACACCCAGATGCAAGCATGCAGCCCTTTGCAAGTGGCTCCCTTTCCGCTCTGCCAGCCCTTGAATCGACAGCCAAGGTTCAGAGAAGAGGACTAACCCACCCTACAGGCCAGGCAGAGGATGCTGAGATGTGCTAGATGGGACAAGGATATGGGATGTGCCAAACGCACCATGCATTGAGAGCTTCAAGTTGGTGCGGCCAAGAGGTTTCCTGCAGGATGGAGAAGCATGCAGGTAATTAACGGAAATTTCCTGGCATGTAAACAGGTCTGAAAGAGACGTACCTGGCCCTGCAGGCAGCTGTAGATGAGGATTGAGATGTTGGCACAGCAAAGTGTTGAGGCACAGCACCTACAGGGCACAGTCACCCTCTGCCCTGTCCACAGGTCCCCCAGGGACCCTCTCTCAGGGCTGAGCCCTCCAGCCACAGCCACAAAAGCAGGGCAGGGACATAACTGGTGTTGCCCCAAGGTTTGCAACAGGGTGCTGATGGACCAAGGGGGACGAGCAAGGGGTGGCTGGAGGGTACATGGGTGCAGAGGAGCTCATGGGGCCGAGGGGCAGACGTTCAACCTCCAGCTATAGCTGCCTGAGCCCTCATCTCTGCAGGCTGGCATTGAGGTCCCCATCTCTCCATGGGCTTCTCTTCTCCAGGAGGACATGTGAGCGCCGCTCTCCCACACAGACAATGCTGGAGGGTTTTGGTTTTGTGAGATCACACCAGTGGTTTTCTGGTTATTTTTTCCCAGACCCCTTAGAAGCTCTTCCCAAATTTCCACAGGATGGCAAGCCCCCAGGTGGAGATGACTGCTCTGTTCAGCGCATTCAGGCCAAGCAGCAAGGCTTCTCCAGACTTGTTTGCCTGTCTGGGAAATTTGCATCAATTACCCTCCTGGTGATTCAAGCTCCTGCAGGAAAGTTCAGCCTCCTCCTCACCATGCACGGGCGTGCAGAGCAGTTTGCAGGGCCGGTGCAATGGTCTTCCCCTTCTCAATGCTGCTTCACACGCACCACAGTGTGGTTTCCAGAGCTGATAGCTTAGCCATGCAGACAGAGGAGTGAAACATTGGATCTGCCACATGAGCCCTGCAAACAGTTTTTGAGAGGAACGTCTCATTTTTAGGAAGCTGGAGGTAGAGACTCTCAGGGAACATCTCCTGCCCCAACCCCTCTCTGGACCTTCTCACCCAAGGGATTCTCTCAGCCGTTCAGCCACCCAAGCCTGTTGCCTGTGTGTGGGGCTTGGTGCTTATGCTGCAGTTTGCTTCCTCTGAATCTGTTCATATTTATTGTGGGAAGGGTCATGAAAAGGCCAAATTCAGCCTTGGCAAAACAAGGTCCAGCTCAACTCACTTGGCCTTCCCTCTGTTTCCTAATGGAAACTCTTCTTTGTTGTCAGTTTTCAAGGCCCTGGGCAGGACCTGAGCTATGCATCTTCAGCTAAGCCTAGGTGGCCATGCATTCTAATGGAGCTACTGGAAGAAGATGACTGCATCGCTACTGGAGACGACCCCACAGAGACCACCAGAGGTACAGCAGCGAGTGAGAGCGCTTGTAAGCTCAGCTGGTAGTGGCTGATAATGTCCTGGAAGTGAAAGGTCTCAGCCCAGCAGGGATCATGGTGTTGATGTGCACCCAGCCCCTAAACCAGGAGCGATGCAAGACCCAGAAGAGCTTTCTCCTCCCCCTCGCTCTCCTTCTGCAAAATGCTGTCCCTTTGCACTGTGGCTTCTGCCCAAATACAAGGAGCCGGCTGCTCTGAAGGTAAAATTGGGGTCTGATGGACCCACTCAGGAGTCCACCAGGCAGTTGCTCTATGGGCTCCGGCAGCTTCACCCTGCTGCCAGTGCCTGCCTAACCCAGGTGGCTCATCCCCAGGAATGGGGACCATGCTTGATGGTCACCCACTCTCAGGGGAAGGACAGTCCTGCAGAGCTGACACTGCACCAGAGGTGAAGGTGAAGAACTGGGGATGTCAGCTTAGGCTGGTGCCTCTCCCTGACCGTACCCAGGGCCCAACACCAGCTCGTGCCAGTGATGCTGATGGCCATGCCATCTCAGCGACACCTTAATGCTTGAGACAGGGATGTCTTGTGCAGGAAGAATAACCCAAAATGCCAGTCCCCAACACAGAAACTATTGGTGGGACCGAACAGTATGTATATCTCAGTTACATCCCCACCAATAAAGCAGTAAGTCCCCCAGATTGCTGCTTTGGAGAGTGACAACAGTCACTTCAGGCTTCAAGAGAAACCCGATCAGGAGCCTCTGAGGACCACAGCATGTACTACTGCTGCTGCGTGCAGCTGGAGGACTGTCCTTGTAGCTGGCAGGTTGAACAGACTCTGATATTTCTGTGTACTGAGCCCAGAACGCGAGGTGCAAGATGACCTGAACAGTCAGTTACACAAACTCTTTGGAAATGCAAACCACTGTCTGATAGGCATAAGGTCACAGCGTCACCCTCCCCAGGCCCTGGAATCACAGCTGAAATAGCATTGTAATGCGCTTATAATTTATTCATCAGCTGAATGAGAGCAGCAGCAGGCGTTTTGATGACACTCCTTTATCAAACCCCTGTGATGGACTTCATCCATTTTAAAAGAGCAAACTAGAGTAGAAAGGCAAAAAAAAAAAAAAAAAAGACAACTTGATTCCATTCAAATTTAAACAAGCAGGAAAAAGGGCAAATCAAAATAAGGTTAAGAAGACCTCCACTAAAGATCTTTTTTTCCCCTTCATTTTTCTTCTGCTTTGTTCCGAATCTTCCAAACTTTGCATTTCTCTGCTAGTGGCTACTTTGATGCAGGAAGCTCCCATTAACCCAGATGCTGCTGACTGATGCTCAAAAGCATCTTTTCATCCCTGTGACGAGTTCTGCCCAAGGATTGGTTTGCCCCATTTTTAGGTAAAAGACAGCCAAAATGTGAATTGCAGACAGACTTTTATTCTCAAAGATTCACTGTTGCTTCCCTTGAGTACTCGGATGCTCTGCTCCCCAAATATAGGAACCTATATAGGTGCTAATGTGAAGGTAAGCGCTCTTGTATGCCCGTTCTCATTTTTGGGAGGCGAGAATCAGCTTGTGCAGTAACACTGTTGCTCACTTGGGCAGCAGAGAAGATAACTGCACTTTGATTTTCCTTGTTAAATGCTTGGGGAGTTTTTGGGGGAAATCTTTCCTTGGCAACAAGGCATTAGTGCCTATGCTGAGATCCTTCACTGTGGTGCTTGTCTGCCCTCTGATCCGGGACCAAGGTATCTGATGTAAATAAAAGAAGTAACCCCAGATTTCTCTGTCACTGGTTCCTCCAGTGCTGAGAAAGCAGCCTGCAAAGCCAGAAGTGCTGTTTCCCCTCGGCCCACGGGCAGCATGTGCTGCTGTGGTGGGAACGATGCACTGCCAACACCGGTACGGCTGGTTTGGGTTTGTGTGGTGGGGTTTTGGTAGCAGGGGAGGGGCCGCAAGGGTGGCTCCTGTGAGAAGCTGCCAGAAGCTTCCCCAGCTCCAAGCCGGACCTGCTGCTGGCCCAGGGTGAGCCCATCAGCAATGGTGGTAGTGCCTCTGGGAGAACAGATTTAAGAGGGGAATCTGCGGTGAGTAGGGGATTGTAATGTGAGAGGAACACCTCTGCAGACAGCGAGGTCAGTGAGGAAGGAGAGGAGGAGGAGCGGGGAGGAGGGGATGCCCCCACAGCCCATGGTGAAACCAGACGGCAGGCTGTCCCCCCCAGCCCACGGAGGGGTGCGGGGGAGCAGATGCCTACCTGCAGCCTGGGGAGAGAGGAGCCCGCGCCTGAGCAGGGGGATGCTCCCGAAGATGGCTGGGACTCCATCGGAAAGCCCGCACTGGAGCAGTCTGTGCCTGAAGGACTGCAGTCCGTGGAAGGGACCCACGCTGGAGCATTTCATGAAGAACTGCAGCCTGTGGGAAGGACTCACACTGGAGAAGTTTGTGGAGAACTGTCACCCGTTGGAGGGACCCCACACTGGCACAGGGGAAGAGTGAGGAGTCCTCCCCCTGAAGAGGAAGGAGCCCCAGAGATAATGTTTGAGGAACTGACCCCAGCTCCGAGCCCCTGTTCCCCTGCGCTGCTGCAGGGAGGAGGTAGAGAGAACCGGGAGTGGAGCTGAGGTGGCAAGGAGGGAGGGGTGGGGGGAAGGTGTTTTAAGGTTTGGGTTCTCATTATCCTGTTTTGATTTGATTGGTAGTAAATTACATTGATTTTGTTTTTTTCCCCAAGTTGAGCCTGTTTTTTGCCAATGACCATAATTGGCAAGTGATCCCTCCCTGTCCTTGTCTCAACCCACAAGCTTTTCCATATATTTTCTCCTCCTCATCCCACCAGGGCCGGGGCAGAGGAGTGAGCGAGCAGCTTCATGGTGCTTTATTGTCAGCTGGGCTCGAACCATGGCAATGGCCTTAGCTGGAGGTTTGCATCCAATCTGGGCAATGGCACTCCAGGAAGGAGATGGAAAAAATAATCCTGGCCCCTCTCTCTATCTTCCATATCCCCATAGTGGTCTGGACAAGAAGAAACGGGATGAAAATCAGGCAGGGTGGGGAGGGGCACATAACAGCTCTCTAACAGGTAGGTGAGCTGAGCCCAGAGACATGTTGACCCAGGAGCAAGCAAATCTCCACTTTGTGCAGTTTGAAGGACAAATATTAAAGAACTGGTTGGGCAAATATGTCTTGGGCTGCTTAGGACAAGCTGATACTGCCTTGGGGCAGGAAAGTGATGAGGTGGACCTCCAGATGTCCTGCTCTGCTTCTGTACAGCCCAAGGAATAACTGTCCATGGTTTGAGTTACAAGGGTCTCAGGGGGTGGGGGCTGTAACCTATGAACACAGGGGAGCTGAGCAGAGCTCCTAGCCCCTGCCCTGATCTTTGCCAGCACAGGAGCATCCATCTGAAGTGCTGGGGGTGAGACAGTGTTAAAGTCCAGCCCAGAGTACCCAGGATCCCTGCCGATGCCTTGCCAGAGCAGAGGAGCAGGGAGGAGGCAGCAGGAGAGGAGATGGTGTCATCTCTTAGCCCAGGCAAGTCCAGTTCCCTAGGGGAAGGAGCAGATGTCTCATCCTTGGAGCCACTCAGAAAAGAAACAGGATAAAGCACTGAAGAATATCATGTGAGGTGATCCTGTCCCAAGAATGTCATCATGTAGGTGGGACCTGCCCCATCTTCCCACCTCTTGTCCCCTCTCTCTGCCAGCTCACCGGGCAGTAACCCTCTAATGTGACACCAAGACAGCATTTGCATTTTCAAAGCTTCTGCTGTTGCTAAGCAGAGGAGTTAACTCTCAGTTTGTCATCCTTCATCAACAAGGCTCGCAGGAAGGAGGAAAGAGAAGAGGAAGAGAGGTATTAAAAATAGATGATGAGAACAAAGCGGAAAGGACTTGAAGAGAAGTTTTCATCTCAGATTTATGTCAGGTGCAAGTGGCCTCTTGAGGTCCAGTTTACAGCAACAAGCTCTGCTGTCAGGGGCTGGATTAATGGCACATGTAGCCTCCTCTCCTCCTGGTGAGAATTTCCCTTCCTGGAGCCACATGTTCCTACACCAGACCCCATTTCTTGTTCTCTGAGCCCAGAGAACAAATCGATTCCTTCAGGGGAAAAAAAAAAGGAGATGAAGAGAGAAAAACTCTACAGTTTGTGGCAGAGCACACCCCATGGACAGCCCCGCTTGCAGGCAGGCAGTGACCATCCACAGGAGAGCAGCTAAAGGAGGAGGAGGACGAGGCTTCATCCTTTCATATATCGGAGCTGATCAGCGGGGAGAAATGCCATATGATAAATCAAAAAGTTATGTCAGCCTCAGAGCAGCCTGGGCTAGGGGAAGGGGACACCAGGCAGAGCAGCTGAGCCTCCCCGGGACCACAGGCAGAAATGCAGGCAGGAGCCTCGGAGGGGACTACTCAGGCTTCAAAGTGCTCTGTTGCTTTGACAGTTTCTGTTTTCTGTGGGCAGTGGATGTTTTTGTAGGAGAGGGGAAAAAAAGTTGGGGGGAAAAAAACCAATATTCTCTCTAAAAGCAGGCCTGATGGAAAACTTTCAGCCTGCCCTATTGAACACACCACGGCTTGCTTTATTTTCTGTCTTGCATGATTACCTCTTTTGTTAACTTTCGAGACAGGCAGCAGGCGGAGGTAAGTCCTGAATAGCTCCAAACTTAGCCTCTCCCACCTCTCCCAGCATTAGGCTGGTTCAGACAACACCTGCGCTGGAGGCTGGCTGCAAGGAAGGTTATTTTGTTTACCACAGAAGTAGGGGCAATGTGATCCTGAAAGGGCTTGGCTCCTGCACATTGAATCAACCCAACATTTTCCTCCAACCATGACCAAAGCCATCTTTCACCAGTGAGGTGGAACACCCCATTAATAGAGCAGGTCATTGCTGTCTGGAGTCAACAGGGAAGGTCAGAGCATGGTCCTCTGGTTTGGATACATTATTAGACTTGTTAGCAATGAAAATGGAGCACACAGAGGGGCAGGTGGAAATGGATGCTGGGGCTGGGGTGTTTGGGAATGGTGGTGACTGTGACATTAAACCTGGGAATTTGGGAGATGGCCATGGAGGTATGAATGGGACTGATAGGGTTTACAGAGCAGGGAGCAGTAATGAAGCACAGGCAGCTGGGACTGGGCTGTTGGGACTGGGAAGGACTGGGAAGAAGCCAAAGACTCATTGCTGACCCACGTCATGGG
This sequence comes from Buteo buteo, assembly GCF_964188355.1. Classification (NCBI taxonomy): domain Eukaryota; kingdom Metazoa; phylum Chordata; class Aves; order Accipitriformes; family Accipitridae; genus Buteo; species Buteo buteo. Next base: position 9,884,697 of record NC_134204.1, read on the forward strand.
GCTGGGTGGGATGTGGTGGGCAGAGGTGAAGCACTTTCTCTCTCCCAGAGCAAGCACTGCTGAGAGCATTGTGCCTGCAGCCCTCCCAGATGTGGCCCAGATGTTTAGGTACTGAGATGGTTGGCCAAACCCAATGGTGATGGAAGTACCTACCTCCCGGGAAGCCTGACAGCAAAGTGAGAGCGTGACTCCTGGCCCACATGTCCTGCCAGTCAACCTGATCCCATAGTGACAAGGTTACGTCCATCAACCCAAGACAATGTAAGAAGGATGCAAAGGTCCCTGAATGCATCCAGAGGAGGGCAACAAAGCTGGTGACAGGGCTGGAAGGAATGTCCTATAAGGAGCGGCTGAGGACTTTGGGCTTGTCTAGTTTGGAGAAAAGGAGGCTGAGGGGCGACCTCATTGCTCTCTACAGCTTCCTGAGGAGGGGATGTGGAGAGGGAGGTGTTGAGCTCTTCTCCCTGGGATCCAGCAAGAGGGTGCATGGGAATGGTTCAAAGCTGTATCAGGGCAGGTTTAGACTGGACATTAAGAAGCATTTCTTTGCAGAGAGGGTGGACAAACACTGGAAAAGGCTTCCTAGAGAGGTGGCCGATGCCCCAAGCCTGTCAGTATCTAAGAGGCATTCTGACAATGCCCTTAATAATAAGCTTGAACTTTTGGTCAGCCCTTAAGTGGTCAGGCAGTCGGGCTAGTCGATTGGTTATAGGTCTCTTCCAGCTGAACTGTTCTGTTCTGTCCTATTCTATTCTAATTCTATTCTATTGACATAAAGGAGAAGAACATGGGTCTGAACTCCCACCAGAAAACACACCCAGCATGGAACTGCCTGGCTGCCAAGGAGGTCCTCTGACAAACAGCATTTCGGTCACACAAGCTTTTGTGATCCAGTTCTCCAGCTGCCAGGCTGAGGACATGAGAGCAGAATTAAGCAGCTTTCTGTAAATCTGCGCTCACTCCAGGGTGCTAAGGAGTGAGCGACGGTGTCTGCCCTGTGCCTGCAGGGAGGCACATGGAGGGGATCACATGCTTTTTTGCAGTGTAGCCAGGCAAGCTGGGGATGGACAAGGGATGTTCCTCCAGATTACCCGTACGGCAGTGAGCGAGAGCTCATCCCGGCTGTGGTGGGTTGACCCTGGCTGAACGCCAGGTGCCAGCCAAAGCCGTTCTATCACTCCCCCTCCTCAGCTGGACAGGGGAGAGAAAATATAACAAAGGGCTCGTGGGTTGAGATAAGGACAGGAGAGATCACGCACCAATTACCGTCACAGGCAAAACAGACTCAACTTGGGGAAAATTAACTCAATTTATTACCAAGCAACCAGAGTGGGGTAATGAGAAATAAAAAAAAAATCTCAGACCACCTTCCCTCCACCCCTCCCTTCTTCCTGGGCACAACTTCACTGCCAGATTCTCTACCTATCCCCCCAGCAGCGCAGGGGGATGCGGAATGGGGTTTACAGTCAGTTCATCACACATTATTTCTGCCGCTTCAACCTCCTCAGGGGCAGGACTCATCACACTCTTCCCCTGATCCAGCGTGGGGTCCCTCCCACAGGAGACAGTCCTCCACGAACTTCTCCAGCGTGGGTCCTTCCCACGGGCTGCAGTTCTTCATGAACTGCTCCAGCGTGGGTCCCTTCCATGGCGTGCAGTCCTTCAGGAGCACACTGCTCCAGCGTGGGTCCCCCATGGGGTCACAAGTCCTGCCAGAAAACCTGCTCCTTGGGCTCCTCTCTCCACAGATCCACAGGTCCTGCCAGGAACCTGCTCCAGCATGGGCTTCCCACAGGGTCACAGCCTCCTTTGGGCACCCACCTGCTCTGGCGTGGGGTCCTCCCCGGGCTGCAGGTGGAGATCTGCTCCACCGTGGACCTCCCTGGGCTGCAGGGGTCAGCCTGCCTCACCAGGGTCTTCCCCACGGGCTGCAGGGGAATCTCTGCTCCGGCGCCTGGAGCATCTCCTCCCCCTCCTTCTGCACTGACCTTGGGGTCTGCAGGGTTGTTTCTCTTACATGTTCTCACTCCTCTCTCCAGCTGCCGTTTCTGTCTGTCCCAGCAACTTTTTGTCCTTCTTAAATATGTTATCGCAGAGGCGCTACCACTATCACTGATGGCCTTGGCCTTGGCCGGCAGCGAGTCCGTCTTGGAGCCGGCTGGCATTGGCTCTGTCGGGCACAGGGGAAGCTTCCAGCAGCTTCTCACAGAAGCCACCCCTGTAGTTTCCCCCCCACCCCCCCAAAACCTTGCCACACAAAGCCAATACACTGGCTCAGGAGAAAACCTGTGCCAGTCCCCACAGGGACATTTTCCAGGGTGAGATGGGATTTTGCGAGGGCCTGTGCCCCTGATATACAAGCTGGAGTGTTTTACAGCCTGGAGGCAGTCGCAAGCCCTGGACCGGGTACCAGTCCATGCCAGTGCTGGAGCATGTTTCGAGAAGATGTTGGGCAACTCCCTGGGGAGAGCCCGAGAGACAGAAGGAGGGCTAGCAGAGCAGTCACAGGGACAAGGGGGAAGATGCCATGCTCGCCACCGGGCCAACAGCAAATATGTCCTGGTAACAGCTGGTGCTTGGGGAAAACCATCTGCCACCTGCTCTCCTCACCGGGCAAAGGTCTGGAGAAGGAGCCGTGGCTGCCAAGTGCCAGGTAGAGACTTCAAGGTCCACCTGCAGCGCAGGCTGCAACAGCTGCATGATCTCCCACCAATGCAGGGAGCCCTCGCTGTTGGTCTCGTGCCTTCAGGAAAGTCCACGGCTCTGGAAAAGGCAGGAGGCAGGTCTAATGGTCACCCATGCCCATGGGGCTGTCATCGGGATGGGAAAGCAGTGAGAGGTGATGGAGGCAAGGGAGAAGGTTAAAGCTACGTAAGGATGTAGGGATGATGGGACACGGCATCCAACCTGTTTGTCCAAGGAGCAGGAGCCTCCGCGAGGTGGACCAAGCCCTTCCACCTGTGGAAGGATGAAAGAAATGCCAAGCAGAAATGGGTTAAGATATCTCAAACACGAGGTGTCCAATGAATCCCATTCCCTTCTACGTGGTTAACTGTGGTACTCTTGTTATTGTCTAAATAAATGTCCTGACTCTCCGAATGTCGGCTGAGTTGCTGGGTGGAGTAACATCCCGCAGCAGAGTCCCAGTCTAATAAAGTAAGTATTCCCTGTTACCGGTTCCTGCTTTTCTGGACAGTCCCTGCTGACTGTCCCCTTGTTCTTGCTGTCTTCAATCTCTTTGTTCATTTAATTAATCTCTAAAGTGAACGCTCCTCAAACCCTCTCTATGCAGCGTCATCTCAGGGTCTTCTAACATTTCATCCCTGGACTGTATGTAATCCAACACCACAGATTTACATTAAGGCATTACACAATTTTCACTTTTATTCATACCCAATTTTTATTTGGCCCCAAGTCCACAGACAACAGAGATTTTCTTTGAAAAACTTTGACACTTTGGGGGAGACATTACAATTAATTTAGAATTCATTGAAGCCTTTCAGTGATTTAAATTATTCCTGTTATAACCACATTAATTCTTTAATTCAGGGAATACACATCAGCTTTTCTCTGTCAGGGCTGTTACATCCTTATTGTTTCTCCCGTCCTAGCTGAGATAAGATGTCCAGCTTGCAAGTGCATCCAGGAGGGGTATTTCTCTAGCATCTGGGTGGTCCTATATGGTACTGGGCAGCCACCTGCATTAACGTTTCCAGAAGCGAAACCCAGATTTGCACCATCTGGGGTTGTGCTGTGCTGTTTATCCTCCTGCTGCATAATCGCTTTCTTATTTTACTTTATTTTTATAAAGACTAATGTTTATGTTATTCATTAAAGACTTGCTAAGGAATAGGCGCTCGCTCCCCTTCACAGGTGGGCGCACCTCGCCACCTCCGCAAACGTGTTCCTCCCTGAACCGGGCCGGCAGATAGGATCGAAACCCCGTTTTCTGCTGGGAGCATCTCGCATGTCCGCGGAACAACGTGAAAATAACACGCGGGGTGGGTTGGGGGGCTGTCTAACCGCCCGTTCCTCTCCTGCTGCTGCTTGGGGGGGTTGCTGCAGGATTTTGGGGGGACCCTGGGCCACGCGGGGTCGCCCCTCAAAACCCATCCTTTGTACAAAAAGCGGCGCTTTCGCCACCCTCGGCGCCGCAGCGTGGGCCGGCCGTGCCCCGCCGTCCCCACCCGCGGACCGCCGCCCCCTCCGTCCCGCTGCCAGCCCAGCACGTGGCTTCCCCCCACACCCCCACGACCTCCGCCCCAGCCCACCGTGGGGCCGGGCCGGGCCTTCGCCGGACAAGCAGACACGGGCCTGGCCCTCAGGAGCTACCGCGGGACCGCCGCCCGCTCTCCGCCGAGCAGCGGGGAGACGGAGGCAGCGCTGCCCCTTTAAGGGCGCCGGTAGGGGCGTGGCCCGCCGCGCGGCGGGGCGGGGCGCGGCGCGGCGCGCTGAGGTCAGCGGCGAGCGGGCGCCGTCACAAAAGGAAGTGGCGGCGGCGGCGGCGGCCGTCAGCGCGGGGAGGGGCGGGGGCCCGCGGAGCAGCAGCAGCAGCGGCGGCGGCGGCGGCGGCAGGAGCGGAGCGGGGCGGCGGCAGCGGGAGCGCGGGGCGGCGGCGGGGGCCGCGCCGCGCCATGGCCCAGCAGCAGATGAGCAGCTCGCAGAAGGCGCTGATGCTGGAGCTGAAGTCGCTGCAGGAGGAGCCGGTGGAGGGCTTCCGCATCACCCTGGTCGACGAGTCCGACCTCTACAACTGGGAGGTGGCGATCTTCGGGCCCCCCAACACCCTCTACGAGGGCGGCTACTTCAAGGTACGGCCTTACCCCCCCCACCACCACCACCACCGCCGGCGGAACGGGCCTCCCGCCGCCGCGGTGGTCCCGGGGAACCGCCGCTGGGGCCTGCGCGCCTCCCTCGCCGCCTGCCGGGCCTCTTTGTCGGGCTCGGAGGGGGCCCCGGGGGAAAGGGGGAAGGGGTGGGGGGGCGGCGGGCCCGCGGCTGCCGTCGGCCCCTCCGCTTCCCTCCCGCGGGAGGGGGGTCGGGGGCCTGCGGCGGGGCGGGTGGGCAGGGAGGCCCGGCTGCCCCTCGGTAGTGCCCCGCCGGCTGCCCGTCCCCTCCGGCGGCGGTGGCGGGGGGACGGGGAGGGTCTGTAGGGGCGGTCTGGCTGGGGCCCGCTGGAGCTGCCCTCCCCTCTCCCTCGGGGCGAGCTCTGGGGGAGCGGGGGGCCGCGCCACGGCCGCCTCCGTCCTGTTATTTCCCTGCTTTCCCCCCAAAGAAAGGCAGGCACCTCATGGCAAGGGTGCGAATTCCTCCCTTCCGCCCCACGTTGTCCGCTCGGCTCTGGGCTGCCTGTGTTTGTTTCAAAGGAAGGGGCTTCCCAGCCATCCCTCGATCGCTTCGCTTGGCAGCACGGGAGGATCCTGTGTAGGTTGATGAATTCAGGGTTAAAAAAAACAACCAAACAAAAAAAAGGTAATTTTGTTTTCCTCAAAACCTCGTGGGCTTCAGGACTGGTGTTCACGATGATTCCCCCTCCGTTTTCCTTTTCTTCCTCTCCAAACTTTTAGAGGGCAGCCTTCAAAGGGCTACGGCAACACATAATTGGTGAAGGTAGATAAATGCTTTCAATTCCTCTCTCAAGCTTCCTGTTAATCCAAAAAAACTTTTGTGGGTGTTATTTCCCCTCTTGTAAATACAGTAAGCAAGAAATCTGGCACTGCCATCCCAGAAAGGAACTGAAGGGAGCTGACTTAAATTCTTAAAACAACTGGAAGAGGAGGAGGAGGAATTGCATGTTTTTCTTAAAAGCAGCAATTAAAAAAAAAAAAACTTGGTGCCTGCAGAAGGTACTGCATTGGGCACACCCCTTTGCACTTGATGTCCACTTGGGCTCTGTCAAAATATTGTCCCCTTCAGCTTGCTTCTCCCAGAGTTAACTGTTTTAGTAGTGGCTCCTGCATCTCCCATTCCATGCCCGTTGGCTTCTGTCAAACTGAAGAAATTTTTGGATGATCTCTTTGCTTGGCTAACATGCATCTTCAGTGCCTCTTGGCCTCTCCGGGTCAAGGTTTAAGAGCTTTGTTCCACAAAACCAAAATAACTTGTAGCTTGGGGAATAATAGATTTGAGTCACGTTCAGCTTGACCTCATTGTTTTGAAGGAAGGGAAGGCTTTGGCACAAGACTTGTCTTTTGTAATGAGTTGGCTGGCTTACTCATGTAGGTGTGATAGGTATATTCTTAGACTCACCTCCATTATTACTTATTCAGGAAGTCACTCTAGTCTTTGGTTGGTAACTGGGTCATTTTTACATCCAAATGGTCTGGCGACCTCTTCCTGCACTTACATTGCTCATCCATTTTTTTCAAAGAAATCACAATGGATCAAAATATTTCTGTTTGGTCTGGGAGCTGTCTGGACTGTATGTTTGTGATGGTTCCTGGAAAGAAGCTGGAGCAGCCTGCAAAATAATCTGGGGATGCGTGTTAACAAGTGTAGATTTAGGCAAGGTTGCCAGTTGCCTTGCCTCAATATTATGAATGTGCTATCTTTTTTGGTACTTGACATCCTTGAACTGTCATGCCTTTCTTCTAAACTATTCTGACTGATCCTGTGGTACTTACTTTGAGAGTGGGAGCCTAAGGTCTCATGATGCCTTTATTCCCTCTACAGCAGAGGGATTCCCTTCAAGCAGCATGGCTGGAGTCTGTTATGTGTTGTTTCTGTCTTGTCTTTCCTCCATGAGGAGCTGGGCCAGGTGGTTTTTTGTTTTGGTAGCATCTGATCTTTGGTTGTGCATCCTAAGTTCTGAGCCACTGAAAAAGTGGTCTTAGACCCTCATTCTCTCCCTAGGGAGAAGGAGTCTTCTTGTCCTGGGAAGTGATGTTCTTGTCTTTCTTTGTATTAGGCCTTCAGGTAATAAACCTTTAGATGTGTTAGACTTGGCTTACTGAATTGTTTAGAGGTAAGATTAATACCCTAAACTTTATTTGGTGGGGTCACTTCTATGTTATATTCATAGTATATATAAGGTGAGCGCTAGTTGAGATCAGCATCTGGTTTATTTTTCAGATTTCTTGGCTTGATGAAATATCTAGCTTCATCTTCTTTTGTATTTTTAGTTTCCTAAGATGAGGTAAGCAGGATTAGGAATATGCAATTACAGGATATAACTTTCTTTAAACTTTGTGACGATGAGAGTTTGGGAATTTTCTTCCAGTTGAGGTGTGGTTTGAGGGTAGGGACTGGAGGGAAAGTACGAAGGCTCCTAGTTAAGCTCGAGTATAAATATTTTGAGGAAAACCTGTGTTTAATGTGACCTTAATAAAGACTTTGTTAGTGATGGTTGACTGAGAATACAAATGCTTGATTTGTGCTCATGGAGCTCTTGGAGCTGGTAGTATCAGCTTTTGGCACCTTGTTTATTCTTGGAGAAATATGACCTTTCTCTCTGGGTTGTTGAACTAGCTGAATAAACTGAAATGAGGAAAGTGCTCTCTTTGCACCTCCTCGACAGGAGCTACTGCTGTTAAAAGCTGGTTCAACATTTCAACAAATTGTGGTTTCAGTTGTTAATCCTGTAACTCTAGCATTTGGTAAATTGAAGCAGAAAACAAGAACCCCTGGCTGTTTGTTTAAATGGTATGTTATCAATACCTTAGTGCTGGCTGCAGTAAAGTCAGGGACTTCTTAAAAATTCAAGCACAGCATCTAAGCATGTTTTATCAACTAGTACAGCATGCTCAAATCTGCTGCAGTACTTCACAGTTTAGGACCTCCCAGCTAGATGGAAAGGGCAGCAGCCTTCAGAAGCAACCACTGTGTGAAGAGCAGCTTGTATCAGCAAGGGGTAGGAGCACTCCTGAACTGCAAGCCCCCCGCTATGCGATGAGCTGAAGGTGCACATCTGCAGTGGAGGTTATATCAACCTTTGCCTTACCTAGTGACTTTACTCCTGGTTGTACTGAATAGCTGTGCAATGTTTTGGGCAGCCCTTTGCTTAAGTTCCAGATTACCACCCCTAAGGAAGGAGTTGAGCTATTCCGTGCACTGGTTATCTCTCATTCCTTGTTGTCAAGACAAAAGTAGCTCAGGGTCAGTGATGTTAAGTCCTCTAAAGAGGTCCAGTGGTAAGAGCAAACGTCTGTCTTTCAGCTGCTGTCAGCAAGAAATTGCCAGTTTGACTAAAGTTTGTGGCAGAATCAGTTGTGTTGGACTACAGGTATTTGCCTGGAATAGGTTGTCATTGTTTAACCCTGGCTGGCATTAAGCACCACACAGCTGCTCACTCACTTCCACCTCCACCCAGTGGGATGTGGGAGAGAATCAGGAAAAGTAGTAAAATTCGTGGGTTGAGATAAGACCAGTTTAATAGAACAGAGGTATAATATAATAATGATAATAATAAAATTAATAAAAGAATTGGAATATATAAAACCAGTGATGCACAATGCAATTGCTCACCACTCATCAATGGATGCCCAGTCAGTTCCTAAGCAGCGATCCCGCTAGGCCAACTGCCCCCAGTTTATGTACTGGACATGACATCACATGGCATGGAATATTCCTTCTGCCAGTTTGGGTGAGCTGCCCTGGCTGTGTCCCCTCCCAACTTCTTGTGCCCCTCCAGCCTTCTTGCTGGCTGAGCATGAGAACCTGGAAAATCCTTGACTTGGGATAAGCACTACTTAGCAACAAGTGAAATGTCAGTGTGTTATCAACGTTATTCTCATACTAAACCCAAAACAAAACACTATACCAGCTACTAAAAAGACAATTAACTCTCTCACAGCTGAAAGCAGGACATTGGTGAGCTTGATTTTTGGTCCCGGACTCATTCAGAGTTTGTTTAAGGGTGAAAGGTGGGTAGGCCTTGTGTGTCCAAGATGTTGATTTGCTCACAGCTGATTCAGTTATTTGTGCTTTTTTTAAGTGACAGAGGAAAGATTTTTCTCAGAATGAAATGCTTCATGTCCAGGTCACAGATAGTGCCAGTTGCTTCTTTCTTAGGTCAGCTGGGAAGGACATGGTGTGATAAGGCAGGTCTGTAGATCAGACTCCACTGGGCTATGTGGTAGTTCTAAATTGGTCTGGAAATGATGGGAATGTGTTTTTTCTGGTTTCACAAGCAGTGCCTGAGTAATAGAGAACCAGACTCTGCTGTAATCTGCAGAACTATGTGTGAGCAGTTCATCAGTGCCAGCTTGATGCCATAGGCATCTTCTGTTTGGCTGAGCAGGTTCTTTGCTACATGACAGGAGAATGTCTTCACCTTTAATTTTGGCAGCTGATACTTAAATGGGGACCACCACAACAAAAGTTATTAAGCTGTAATCTGGTGATGATAAGTGCTAGCTGGGGTAGACTTCAATGGCTGAGGGTTGTGTATGGTGAAACTTCCACCATCTCAGGTGACCGTTGTGTCTGTGTCTGCCTTGAAATCCAGTGTCTTTCTTTGATGCTTGGGCCTTCAGAGCCTGCAGGTTGATAAACCTCTGCCCAGTGCTTTGATTAAGCAATGTTTTCAGGATACTTGCAGAACTATTAGAAAGCGTTTACTGGTGGCTTACTCAAAGCTCAGTGTGTTTGGTGCAAGTGCACCTTCGCATCACAGCTTTTGATTGTTTTTAAAAAAGGAAATTATTCTTGGTTTTATAGTTGAATGGTATTGTTGTGCTGGGAGCCAACCTTTCAAGGAAGGTGCAAGTGAGAAATTATACAAACAGAAACTTCATTATTAAACACATAATGCTGCCCAGAAGGATGGTTTGACCAAGTGTATTGGCTTTGTGTGGCAAGGTTTGGGGGGGTGGGTGGGGTGGTTGGGTGTTACAGGGGTGGCTTCTGTGAGAAGCTGCTGGAAGCTTCCCCTGTGCCCGACAGAGCCAATGCCAGCCGGCTCCAAGACGGACTCGCTGCCGGCCAAGGCCATCAGCGATAGTGGTAGCGCCTCTGCGATAACATATTTAAGAAGGACAAAAAGTTGCTGGGACAGACAGAAACGGCAGCCGGAGAGAGGAGTGAGAACATGCAAGAGAAACAACCCTGCAGACCCCAAGGTCAGTGCAGAAGGAGGGGGAGGAGATGCTCCAGGCGCCGGAGGAGAGATTCCCCTGCAGCCCGTGGTGAAGACCCTGGTGAGGCAGGCTGTCCCCCTGCAGCCCAGGGAGGTCCACAGTGGAGCAGATCTCCACCTGCAGCCCGTGGAGGACCCCACGCCAGAGCAGGTGGGTGCCCAAAGGAGGCTGTGACCCTGTGGGAAGCCCATGCTGGAGCAGGTTCCTGGCAGGACCTGTGGATCTGTGGAGAGAGGAGCCCACGGAGCAGGTTTTCTGGCAGGACTTGTGACCCCGTGGGGGACCCACGCTGGAGCAGTGTGCTCCTGAAGGACTGCACACCATGGAAGGGACCCATGCTGGAGCAGTTCATGAAGAACTGCAGCCCATGGGAACAACCCACGTTGGAGAAGTTCGTGGAGGACTGTCTCCTGTGGGAGGGACCCCACGCTGGATCAGGGGAAGAGTGTGATGAGTCCTGCCCCTGAGGAGGATGAAGCGGCAGAAATAATGTGTGATGAACTGACTGTAAACCCCATTCCCCATCCCCCTGCGCCACTGGCGGGGCATAGGTAGAGAATCCGGGAGTGAAGTTGTGCCCAGGAAGAAGGGAGGGGTGGAGGGAAGGTGTTCTGAGATTTTGGTTTTATTTCTCATTACCCTACTCTGGTTGCTTGGTAATAAATTGAGTTAATTTTCCCCAAGTTGAGTCTGTTTTGCCTGTGACAGTAATTGGTGCGTGATCTCTCCTGTCTTTATCTGTACCCATGAGCCCTTTGTTATATTTTCTCTCCCCTGTCCAGCTGAGGAGGGGGAGTGATAGAACGGCTTTGGCTGGCACCTGGCATTCAGCCATGGTCAACTCACCACTCCAAGTATGCTGTGTCAAGAAGCATGTTTAATGTAGAGCAAGAGTCAATATTAAAAGCTCCTTCAGAGGTGTTTTAAGCTGGGTAGATGAAAACCAATACACCTAACATGAAAGGAAACAAGAAGAATTAACTGCATTGTTACAGTTGCTATTTGATAGTTCTCAAGGCAATTTATTTCATAAGGTATTTTTGGTACTTGAAGGAGCAAGTCTTGACATGTAAGTTGGAGGGGGAAAAAAGCCCAAGTGTTGTGATTAGTTCTCTCTTGTAATTTGGGGGCTAAATACTTGTCAAGGCATTGTTTTCCTTGCTTTTTTAACTAATTAACTGTGTGCTGTTTAAAGTTCTGAATTGTTGGATCAGCTTCTTTCAGGTGATTTGATTTCAAAAGAATTTACAATAATGTGGGAATAATTTTGTTTAGAGCAGGAAATCGATATGGAACTTACTTATGGATGAGTGATGGCAAGAATGAGCACCATGTTTAAATGTTTAGTATTGTAGGCTACTTCCCAGAAAGCTTAAAATTAAGTAAATAGAAGTTTTTAAGCACTTAGAATTATGTAACTGTTAGAACATTTAACTCCACAAAAATATTCCTTGGTGCCAAGGAAAAAATGTGTGGTACTCTCAGCACAAAAGCTGCCTTCTGCAGGCCTCTGCGTTGCAAGGTGCTACAGAGCTTCTTTCTCAATGTACTTAATCTTGTATTTTTGTTGCTTTTAGGTATCGCTGATGCTAATAAGCAGAGGTGTAATGCAGCAAAGGGATTTGGAACTGCGGGTGAATAGAGCCTGGAGTTGCGTGGTCTGGGTCTGAAGAGCTTGCATTCAGAGCTGGCTATCTCCAAAGTGAAAGAGCCACTAAGCTGTCTGCAGGCAGGGAGGCAAGAAACTTCTTCTGATGTTGGCTCACTGATCATAAGCACAGTTATGATCTCTGTCAGGCCTGGGGAATACCTGATTGACCCTCACTCTGCTGTTGCATGTAGTTTTTTGGATGGCTACTTCTGTGGGCCCCAGAGAATCCTCCTGACAGCTCACCCAGCTTGTAGCCTGTTTAGGACAGCAGTCTATCCTCAGGAGAAAAGGGCAAGGTAATGATAGTAGCCAGCTCCTAGTCCTTTCCCTAAGGCTCCTCTGATCCAGCTAGGGTTATTGTCTACACTCAGAAGCACAGATAATGATTTCCAGTTCTGATACTGCCTGAAAATGCAAGATGATATGCAGTTAGGTTCTGTTGTATGGCAGGAGGAGAGCTGTAGCACAGCCCACCTCTGTTGTTAGAATAAAAATGGAAAGCTTTCCATTTGGAAAGATTGAGCACTGTTGGTTTGCATAAGTTTTCCATTGTTTGGCTGTGCTTCCATGAGTTGCACAGAATGACCCTTGGATAGGGTAGAATACAACATGAGGTTTTTTAATTCGATAACGATGCAGAGAACTTTGCCTCTTGAAATTTGGTGCCTGTCTGTTCAAGAGAGAGTAACTAAAAGCTTGTAGGTAGCTTTAGGTCTGGTTCATATTATAGGAATTAGTGCAAACTTTTGACTCTATAGTGTTAGTAGGGCGTTCTTTTTAAATTTTGTGTAAATCCTTAAGATCTCCAGTATTGCAGTAATGTTACACCACTGTCTTGAGTGTGGAACCACATCTGTAACTTCTCAAAAGCTCAAACATGTTTTTACCTCACAGTTTTGAAAACCATGCTTATGCTGCCTGCCATTTTACATAGTGATGTATTCACACTGGATATCTTCTCTTTAATAGCACTTTAGGTCTACTGCGTTGTCCTGGTTTCGGCTGGGAAAGAGTTAATTGTCTTTTTAGCAGCTGGTATAGTGTTTTGTTTTGGGTTTAGTATGAGAATAATGTTGATAACACACTGATATTTTCACTTGTTGCTAAGTAGTGCTTATCCCAAGTCAAGGATTTTCCAGGTTCTCATGCCCAGCCAGCAAGAAGGCTGGAGGGGCACAAGAAGCTGGGAGGGGACACAGCCAGGGCAGCTGACCCAAACTGGCCAAAGAGGTATTCCATACCATGTGATGTCATGTCCAGTACATAAACTGGGGGCAGTTGGCTGAGGGGGGCGCAGATTGCTGCTCAGGAACTGACTGGGCATCCATTGATGAGTGGTAAGTAATTGCATTTTGCATCACTTGTTTTATATATTCCAATTCTATTATTATTAGCATTATCATTATTACTATTTTATTCCTTTCTGTCCTATTAAACTGTCTTTATCTCAACCCGCAAGTTTTACTTTTTTTCACTTCTGTCCCCCATCCCACTGGGTGGGAGGGAAGTGAATGAGTGGCTGTGTAGTGCTTTGTTGCCAGCTGGGGTTAAACCATGATGTGCTTGATGCTCATTTTGCATCTAGAGGGTAGGAAATGCCAGAAAAAAAAGCTTGCAGAACCTTAACTGTCATCTTTGACATGCAGTTTGGCTCTGTAGTTTATGGCCATCATCAGGTGTTCATAGTAGTGAATAGTGTAGACTAAATGGTGGAGATTTTATGTTGAATTTAAATGTAACTGAGTTAAAGTTGGAAATGTAGCAGAGTTACAGATGGACTGCAGTGTGGCTGGACTAGAGATTATGTGACTCACAGCATAGTAGGTCCTTTTATAATTTCGGCTGCACATGATCAGATGCATGCATACACGTATGCACGTGCACAAAATTAGCTTGCTATTTCCAGAGTGCTACTTCATTTTTAAAACCTTAGTGTTTTATCCAGCATTATGAGCTAGAGGAATTGCAGTTAATCTTACTTAGCTTTTGCCGTAGCCACTTACTGAGAATGTCTCATCTCACCAGGCCGGTTTAACAGTAATAACTGGCATTGTGTACCCTTGCCTGAAGCACTATTAGCCAAGATGAGCCAAATTGATTGATCGCCTATCTCCAAATTTTCTGAAATGTTTAAAAATGCATAAATATTTGCCCAAAGTGGCCTACAAGTAGGAGAAAAATGATAAAGCTACTGAATTGGGGTACATGTAGGATATTTTGGAATCTTGCTTGACTTGAAGACACGTGTCCTTAAGACTTCCTGGATGTCTGTTTGTTTTAATTGAGGCTATCACTTGGAAGACAAGGGGAATGTAAAGGGGCTGTCTTAAGTGGGTGACATTTTCAGATATCATAGTATTTGTGATTAACAAAGAGAAGGCTGCCTTGCAGGCAGGATGTGTCTTACTGCTTAAGGTTTTAGTACTAAAAGCATGACATGATGTTCTTCCATTGGTCTGTTTTGTTGTCTTAAAATTATAAGTAATTTAGAAATTCAGGTAAAGGACTTTTGCTTGGGAGATGAAAATTTAAGTTGATAGCAGTAGGCACATGCTTGCAATAGCTATGTGACTCTTCCCCAAGTTAAGGTATGTATCCTAGTTAAAGTATTTAAAACATGTGTTTTAATATTGACTGTAGCAAAATATTTGGAGGGGTTAAGATGTAAAATCCTTTGCCGGAGTATTGGAACAGTGTAAGGACCAGTGTTTAGCCAGTTGTGCCACTTGGGTCAACTCTTGTGCGATAGACACTTGTCCATTGTGCAGAAATTCTTGTTTTTAAATTAAACCTTAGGCATCTCTGCAGCTAGAAATCTTCTGCTCTTAGACCTACACAAAGGTTCAAATAATATTATCTTTTGCAGCACCCTTTTTGGCCTTAGCGAAACGAAAGCCATATGATGGAGTAGCTTTGACTTACAATGGATTCTGTGAAGACACATTCGTTCTTGCCTAAAGTCTGCTTGTATAAGCCTCTGATTCATGGATGTAAAACTACACTGGTGTGCAAGTGTTTGCTTATCTTGGCTAGAATAACTATCTCTAAAAGCACTCACCTTTATTAAAAGAATGGGCTTCTTATAATGTATTGAAGAATGGGCTTCTTATAATGTATTGAAGAATGGGCTCCTTATAATGTATTGAAGAAAACTGAATTTCATCTCAGTGCTCCTGATTACTTCTCTTCCAGAATAGTAACCGTACCCACACTTAGTAGCTGAGTGCCTTTCAGTGGTGCATTAAGCAGTATAACTTGAGAGCCTAATGTCTCTTCTGTACCTTTTAAGTGCCTTGTAGCTATTATCTAAATCCCTTTTAATTTGTCATTTCTGTGGTAACAAAATGCCTGTACCCAAATGTTTCAGGTGAAGGTACATGGTACTTTTCAGTTAAGGTAGAAAGAAAAGGCCTTGTCTGTTCTTAATTACATTGCCACTTCAGTGGTATTTCTGCCTAACCTCATTTTCTGTTGTTGTTGCCATGTTATTCAAAATGCTAAGTAAAAAAAGGCATTGAGGTTCAACTCTTGTTGAAAACTTAGTGTTCAGATTCAGTGGATGATGGTAACATTCTCTTGTATAATTGTCTAAGTGTCAAGTGGCTGTTTCTTGGGACAACCAAAGTCATGTTTAAACAAATCTCTATGGAGGACCTGTTGTCGCTTCTTTTTTTGAAAGAACTTCTAAATGAAAGTAGGCATTTTATATTGCTGTATGATATCCACTGGAGCATATAAAAATGAAAGTTTTGAGACCAACATATGGAATGATTTCCATTTCTCAATGTCTGCCAGAAACCTGAAAGCTTATGTGCTTCAAAATTTGACTAATATGCTTTCTGTGAAATTTAACTGTGGTTTTTTTTTTCTAAATCCTGCTGGTAGCAGACTTTAATTTGTATAGAAGAAGCTTGGCTGCCTTTGGCCTGAAATGCAGTTATAGTGGCACTACTGGGGGAGGCTGGATAGGTGGGGTAGACTTCACTGAAGCTGTGAACATTTGGGCTTTTACATTTTGGAATCAGCTGGATTATTTTCAAAAAATTGTTAATACTCAAGTTTGGTTTGACCCTTGGACGTTTATGGGCAGACTCATCAGAAGTTAAAGACCAGCCTCGGCAGGGTCATTGTGGCATGTCACTCTGGAGATCTAATTTAAATGGCAAGAATAGCCAAGTTCATGGTCTTGAACTGGTATCATCCATGGCTATTCTGCAGCTGGAAAGAGATCATAGTTGTATTGGCTGCTCCTAAGGATGGGGTAAGAAGGCAGCTGCTGGTCTTGGCTGCTTTCTTCTGGATGTTGCGGAATAAGTCTGGCTTCTAGTGCTGTTAGAGGTGATACTCTGATTTCACTGATTCAAAGCAGCCCACTTAAGGTTCAACTTGGACAAATCATTGTTAACTTTCATCCAGTTTGCAGGCTTATCCCATACCTACTAAGTATTTAGTTGTTCACTTTGGTTCATGTCTCTGGTGTGAGTGATGTGCTTGTGCTTGGGTTCTTCAACCAGGAACCATATTTTGCCTGCAAGGTACAATTAAGTAACATGCTGGCAGTCAACAAAAGCTGTGAAAAGCCATGCTGCTTAATGGTAGCGTCCTTGGAGACCACAGGTAGGCTGGCTGCTGTAGGTATGTGCTGCCTAGCTTAGCCAGGAAGCTTCCTGCTGGGAGTTGTAGGTGTGTTGCTAAGTGGTAGATCAGGTCAGGTTGGGGTAAGGGTAGGCAGTAACCATCCCAAAGCATGGCATTCCCTGTTCCCAGGCCTCAAGAGGATGCAATGAAATGTCACATGGGCATGTCTTCAGCACGTGCACCATACTTGAGATCTTGCCTGCTGTCCAATTAGCTAATGCCACATGCTGTGGTGTCAGTTCTGTGCAATGGCAGAGGCATAGAGAAAGGTTCTAGTATGCTTGGCCACATAAGATGTGTCATCATGATGCTACCAGGCCTCTGCATCTGTCTTGGAGTCTCTGGGAATCCAAGCCCACTTTGGGTGTCTCTCTATTCCTTCATCTCTTCTCCTATACTGGACTGACTGTACTTTGGGGCATGCCTGAGGGCTGACATAAGGTCACCATGTGTGACCTGATTATTGCTCCTAGTGTCTCAGTCTTGTTCTGTTTCATGTTTCCCTCTGCAGGTATCATCTTTGAGCATGTGGATGACTTTCACCTATTTCCAAGAGAACAGTGAAGTATTTTTGACCTACCTACTTCTAACCAATACTTCTAAGATGGCTAGTTTCCACTATTAAAACAAAAGTAAGCTTGCTAGTGATGCTAGGGAGAGCCTGTGAGTTACACTTAAGCAAATCTAGCAAAGCTCTACTTGGAGGTTAGTGTACAGAAAGAAACTCTTCAGGTGTTGACATCTGCATCAGTTCTGTTGTATCTTTCTCTTTCATGCACCAGTTTATTTGGGATCTCTTAGCTGTTTTGTTCAGCATGCATTAGTTCATAGCTGGGAATTCAAGTTCGGGGTTTTTCATCCCTTATCTTCAGTATAGAGCAGTGATTTCTGTACTCTAGGAAAAAGACTAGATACAGTATGTTTCCTGGAATAAACTCTGTGTAATAGTGGGGTTTGTATTGTTGTCATCTAAACTCTATTCTAAATCTCTTTCTATTAAAAAAAAATTACTGTGAAGGAGATGTTTTATGGCAGATGAACATGATGGCGGCACTGGGTGAGAGATTCCCTATTCTCAGAAGAGACTTCAGTTTTGTTATGTTACTTTTATGTGATACGTAACTGGTGCAACTGTATGAATGCAGAAAAACTGAGGATGACAAAAATTAGTCTGAGCCTAAAGCCTACTATTAATACTTGGTTGGTGCATTGAATTTGGATCTTAATTTGCAGGTTAGTAACTAGATGATGTCAAGTTGAAATGAGAGGGTTATGGGAGATCAGCTTCTTCCAAGAAAGGTTTGTGTCTGTTGCTAGATGCTTTTATGGCCAACCAAATATTGTCTTATGCTAGCTAGCAGCCAACAAGCTTTTTTTGGTACATATTTAGTTGAGCTTTGTTTGGTAAAGCTATTAAATATTGCTGTGTCACATTTACTCTGAATGTGAATTGCTATGATCTGATGTTAGACTCGGTGAAACGGATGCACAATCCAGAATTCATCATCTGTTAGGGCCTTTGTGTGGGTGAAGCGTGGCACTTGTCGAGAATAGTCTGCGGATGCTACACAAACAGGATGAGAAAGCCAATGCAATGCATTGTTCTAGATCTGTTGGTGAATGTAAGAGGCGCTTATCTGAAGGACATAGGGCTAGTATTGGAAGAGTCATGTAGAAGTACAGGGGCTTTGTACAGCTTTGAATGTAAGGTAGGGCCAGAATGTTCCATGACAATGGTAAGAGGCAGTATAATTTAGAGAATAGGATAGGGACTAGAAATCTTTTATCAGTAATGGGCTTGTATTCATTATCCTGGATAAAACTAACATTTTTATGTAAAATGGGTATATCTTATAATAGCATAGTTGACTAAATCTGTAGGTAGGAAGCATTTTGCTTTATAAATAGCACATGGGAAAGCTTTCTTTCAAAACAAATTCAACTTGTATGTTTACAAGTACAGTATTTAAATTTAGAATAGCTGAAGAAATTGTCAAGTGAGTAGCTTTCAGGCTGCTTAAGTGCAAAAGCAAAGAGATTTTTGGAATAAGAACTTCTGCTTATTCCTGGTTTTTAAAAATAAAAACCTGAGCAATTTCTTGAAGTGCCCCAGCACAGATCCTGATGTACTGACAAGTAGCACTCCTCTGCACAGACTTTGTCTGTGAGGCAGCTGCAGCAATTTTCTATGAGCAAAAAATAAAGCTGGGGTTGTGTAACTTAACCTGGGGGAGGAGGGGGACATTCCTAGTGTTGAAGAGAAAGCCATCAAGTCAAGGCCTGGGTATGTAGGCTTGCTGGGGGAGATGTATGCTATGCAGGCTTCACAAATAATTCTCAGAAAGAGTGTATCAGGGAGAATCTGGGTAAACTTCTCGTTGGAGGAGGCAAAGCTATGCATTGGCTGCCTCATCATTTGAAATGTCAGAGGGATCTGCACTGATTTCAGAGCTACCCAGCTTTTTTACCTCCCACCTCTGGGATTTCTTTTTTACCATCTTAATTGCTCCAGCTCCTTGTGCACTTCTACAGCCACCCCAGGTCTTCTCTCCGGCGCTTTGAAGATTAGGTTCAAAATAAAGCCTCTCAGCATAGTGAAACAGGCATGTGGGATTTGATGTCAAATGTGGAAGTGTGAACTGGCTTGCAGCTCCATAGCATGGCCAGGGAAACAGCCTGGCATGGTGCTTCATGGAGCCAGCACTTTCGAAGGGCAAGATTGGTTCTAGTAAGTTAAGACGAGGTTTAAAGTGTATTTCTGACATGCCTCTGAGTTCTGTTGTGCTTGTCACCCAAAGTGCAATTACCCAGGCTATGCCACAACACTGAGCTTAAAACACGTGGGCAGAAAGCCAAATTCTACACTTAGCAAGCACTTTAAATAGAAAACTACAGCACAACTGACCTGCAGGTACCTTTCCTTTTATAAAGAAAGCTGATGTTTTTTAACTGCAGACGCTTTTTTGCTTTAATTATAAATGCATTTATAAATGCTGTTGTATAACACTTATTTGCTAAAAAATTGTTTGGTCACAGCTTAATGTCATTGCCATGTAGAGTTTGAGTTTCAGGCAGAATATAAAGTCTTTTCCTGCTCTAGTTTTGTTAGCCTTGTATTAATAGGTACAGTGAAAGGAATACTTGGGGCTTTTCTCCAATGACACTGTCAACCATGGCAAAGCACCAAGGTTCGCAGTACTAAACCATTGAGATAATTTTGTAGTGTTTTACAGTGTTTAAATGTGTGTGCATTGCAGCAATGGCACATTTGACCTGTCTCAAGCACAGTAGTGGTCTGGTAGCTACAGCATGATATTTAACACCAGTTGTGAATTGACCTAGCTTACGAGTTGGTTTTGCAGACCGTGCTTAATCCCACGTTGCCATGGTTAGACCGCTACCAGTATCCGCGCTAATGCAAAGCTAGTACAGTTGCAGCTGTAAATCTGTAAGTCACAGTAGTGAGGGCCATGGAGACAAACTTGGGAAGCTGCTCTCTTATGGCTTCAAATGGCGGTGGTACAAAGATGCTGTCAGCTTTGTTGGTGGTAGAGCTTAATCAAACCTGGCTTAACTGTTTGTGTTGGTTTATCCCATATTTTATATGATGTAAATTCTGATCAAAGCTCTTGTTGTGTTTGAAGTTGTGATGCCTTCTTTTTTGGGTCTAACATAGATGGATTAGGGGAGGGGAAGTGCTATGCAGGGTCTTACTTTCCTACTTTTACTGTTGTGAAACTCCTAGAAACTGTATTATATCTTCTGAGAACTTAGCTGCTTGCAGACCTCAGCTGAATTGGCCACCAGATTTTGTGGCTGCCGTGGTGGGAGAGTCTGACAGCTTAAACCTCACTTAGTTAAAACATGCATATAGCTATGGGGATTATCCATTTAGTAATTTCTTTGTGAAGTTCTGTGGTGTCTTTTTAAAAAGACATGTATATGGGTGTGCATTTCAAGGCCTAGCTGAGTTTAAGTATTGTAAGAAGTACTGAGTCACACTCTGCTTTTCTTGGTAACAGAAAACAAAATAGAAGAAGACTTCAGTGAGTTATTGAAAGCGACAGCATAGGCATGCGTAAACCTGGTTTGGATGTATACCTCTGTGATCGCATCTTCCCCTTCATTGCCTCAGTGCCTTGGAATTTAAACTATCAGACTTCTTCCAGCTTTACACGAAACCTCACTTCTCAGGATATAATTAAAACAAATCTGTTCCTATGAAAGGAACTTGAGATTCTTAGGACAGAAGATCTCAAAGGCTACTAGAGTTTAAAAAAAAAAAGAAAAAGCCAGATTTCACAATTACTGTTTCTGGCAGCTGATTTCCTAGAAGTCATGGTGAATGGAAGGGAAGCCCAAGATAGATGAGCTGAGGTGCTGGTGTTGATGAAGCCGTTGTCTTAGCAACTGCAGTCACTTAAATATCTCTAGGAAAATAGCTAGCAAATGTTAAGATTGAGAAATGGCGACGGGTTGATAGAAGAACCAGGAGCAATGAGCTTGAAGTTTATAAAGGGAATTGATTTGACTGCAATAGAAAATTGCTGTTTTCAGTGGTGGGATTCTTGAGTGATGTAACCCTGATGGTTCATCTCCAGTAGTGACAGTGTGTCTGGCTGCCCTCTTGCTGCTTGAAGCAAGATCCTTGGGGAAAAAACACTGACCTCTCAGGGTATATTAATTTGCAGAAAAGCGGCTGAATGAATGCGGTGTGAATTCAGGTACTACTGGAGTGCTTCATTTTGCAGCCTCACTGTTGGTGTAGTCATACAAATATTGCAGCAAAACCCAGTGCAAAATAAACCCTGCATGCAAGCAGATGTAAGTATGAGAATTGTATTCCATGTCAGAGCTAAATTGCAGAGGCTGCAACTGTGGGAGGAGTTGGTTTTGGTCCTTGCGGTGCTTGTTGTGGTGAGAAATTGAGACATCTTATCATGTGTGTTTTGCTAATTGTGATTGCACATGCTGTTTTGTGGTTCTGTAGGTAAAACTGCTAAGTTTTAATCTTTTACTTTCCTTATGGAGCACTTAATTCTTTCACATTGGCACAAAAAGCAAACCTCAGAGAAAGTCTGACTGAATAAAACAAGTGGAGTTTGAGCCAATTGTTTCCTGCTGCCACAAGCATATTTGTAACTGCCAGCTATGACAGGTATTTCTACAGGCACTGAATCGTAAGCAGAACACCAGGTGCTCGGAGAAGTTACAGAAGACTAAGTGTATGCTTTCTGCCTCTCATCTAATAGCTGGCTTCTGAGCTTCTCTTTGTGTAGTAACTTGTGAAAAGTCATAGTCAAAAGCTTCTTTCACCTTGAGGTGGAAAACTCATAAGCCACTTCTTGCTGCAAAGGGCAGTAAGTGGTGAAAGCTGGTGGTAGGATCAATTTCCTATCAAATTTTTTCCTTTTTTTTCTAGGAAAAATCCTACCCTACAGATACAGGAACAGTCACAATATATGCACTTTTTTAACTTTCATGTTTAAAAGCTACCTGGCTGTACTGGCAGTGGTTAGGGTAGTAGGCAGATTTGATGTTTCTGTGATGCAGATCCAGTTTGGCACTCTGGTTATTTCATTCAAAGCTTTGATCATTTGACCAGCTATTTCTGCTTAGCCACATTTTTTAGCATGTGCAAAACCTCTTTTAACTCTCTCCACTAGCAGTGTAAACTAGTGTTAACAATTAATAGTTGATTGGACTTCTGAAGCCTTGCCAGATTAGAGGGAAGTTGGCGAGTGACATCAGCTTCTGCAGAACTGAAATGTTAAAGTAAAAAAATTGCAGTCCATGGTGTAATGCAGATACTGTTGGTAAGTTTTTTTTTATTTGTGAGTAGATTTTGCTGAAGGCACAATGGCAAAAATACCTATTTAGGTTTTTCCTGCTTTCTGGCTTATAACATTTAACCTCTCTCACATCTCCCTCTGACCCTTCAAGGTGTTCTTACGCTGAAAGTGCTAATCTCGGATACAGGACTTTAGACTTCTTAAGGCTTCTGAAACTTCATGACACTGGTCAACAGATGAAGGTCCACAAATCACCTTTGGAAGTAGTGGTACATTTTCCAAGTATTTTCTATCATAGGCAAAGAATATTTAATTTAAAAAGTGAGGGAATATGGGATGAAACCTGGATCACCTGATATAAACTCTTTGAATTCTGTACTTACAGCAGATTGCTCTGCTGTTTGGATCTGCTGTTCTTTTTTATCTGTCTACTTTACTAATTTAACAGCTATAAGTTCCAAAAAGGCCTGGTGCAATCAAAACCACGCTCTTGTCAAAATGAAGCTTGATATAGGGAGCTTCATAAACTAGGCACATGAGTAGTCTGGGTTTTCTGCAGAGAGCATATGGTAGCTGACACTTCAGCTGGAGATGACTTGGTAATTATAGCTCCTTTGTCTGAATCCCTCTGCCACTTCATGGGGCTAATGGCAAATTACGCTGCTCTTGTACATGCAAGGAAGGCAGACTGCTAAAAATATTTGGTTTCTGCACATCTTTAATTCTATCAGACTTGCACTGGGCCAAAAGCTTGGAATCCAAGGTATGAGGTCAGAGTGGTTAAACTCTTCTAAAATGAGTGAGTAGTCCTACCAATAGTAACGAACCTTCTTCTGAATGGAGAAGGATCGCGATTCTCTAGTTGATCTGGTTTAGGACAGGACAAAGCAAGCCTGTTGCTAGAGACCTTTAGGGTTTTTTCTCTAGCTTCAGGTAGTAGCTGGTTACTGAAATTAACAGAATTGCTTGCTTAGGTGTTTCACTGTCATGGTTGGGGTGTTCTGTTGTGATGATCTGGCTTTGAGGATGAGTCTCATCAACTTCTGTGACTTAAATGTCTCAATTGTAGTTTATTGTGTTGCAAGCATTTGTGAATATAAATCAGGTAAATCTGGCCTGAGTCACTTTTATTCCAAGATAAATGTAATATACAGTTGAACAAGCTCACTAGAGAAGCTTAAACCTCAGCAAGTGAAATCTATGTTGATTTTGGTTTTTGTAGGCTGATCCTTGGTGTGATTTAGCTAACAGTTGCTAGAACAATGGGCATGCTTTCTGCTGCTCTACACTAAGCAAAACAATCAGAAAGAACAATTTATCTATGATATAGTGGCTGATGCATGCCAAAAGGCTTGGTATTCCTTTAATCCTTTTATAAACTGTTTTATCCTAGCTAATGTAATTGTGGATGTTCTTATTACCCATACAATGCCTAATCCCTTTTGAATTCTGCTAAACTGTTGGCCTTAATGTTGCTTAGCAATAATTAGCAAAATACAGGTGGTTTGTGTCTTGCTTAATTCTTGATCAATTTTTTGTGCTGACCTGTTATGCTTTTATGTTGGTAATATTTCCACAGCTGAACAGTGAATCGGAACTGGTTCAGACAGATACTCCCATCAGCCTGACTGCCAGCCCTGAGCTTGGATCTTTTCTTAAGTTTGTCTTCAAAGCTCCTGTGTTGTGTTCCCACTTGACATGGCAGGCTTTTAAGATGACTTGATAGCCTCCTTCCCAAAGTGTGGAGTATTTTGTTGGAAGCTTCACATTCACAAAGAAAACAAAGCACCTGTGTCTCTTGTGCAAATTTGTGGGTTGCACTGCTGTATCCCATTCTGCTACTTTCAGTTTAACCATGCTCTTCTTGCACGTGGCTATGATAAACGGAGAATGGTAGGTGGTGTTCAGACATTTTGAATGTCTGATCTGGACGTGGTTTAGTTTTGCTGGGATACTGGAGAGGCCTTCACTTTGAGTTTGATTCGTTGTTCTTCCTTTCTCATATGCATTTGTTCTAGGCAAGTTTAGTTGTTCAAGGTCAAAGTTCTAATTCAAGTTAAGGAACAATACAGGTTTCTTAAATAATCCCAGCTATGTTTTTGTTGCAATATTTTTATCCCATATGATCTTGCCTTGTAACTCTATCACAGTTTTAGAGCAATCTGTGGTAAGTAGGGTAGAGAACTAAAATTGTGCAGAGGTGCCTGAAGTGTCAACAACTTCAGTACAGAAGAGTGATATGAAGGGCCACCCCACTTAAGTGCCCAGCTTTGTAGTGGGACTTGGTTTGGCCATCTCTTATCTGGGGACATCTGAGCCCTCCTCGGGGCTTTGGCTTATGGAAGAAATTTAATTTGTGGCTCTCAGCCAAAAGAACTGGTCAGCCTTGGCTTATTGCTTGGAGATGTGTTCAGTTCCCCCTTCACCTTGGAGGGACTAAGCCCATGCCTTCTGGGTTTTTTTGGAGTAACATAGTCATCAGGCTGTGAGTTTATACGGAGGAATCCTTCCTTCCCCTCGTTGAAACTTTTGCCTTCTGGGCTTTTGGCTGCCTAGTGGGGTAGAGCCAAAACCCAGCCAGCAGGGAGGGAATGTGCCTCTGTAGCTTAAGGTGCTCAGCTGGAAGGAGGGGATTGCTCCTGTTTATCAACTTACTTTCCAGTGTGAAATATTTATAATCTTGACAGCTTTTTCCAAGCTCTGTGCTCTGAGCAGGCAGGGTCCTTTTGTTTTCTGGCTTGGGCTTTTGCATTCCTGTCTGGGCAGTGGCCTGATGCCAAGGAGAAATCTGAAGAGAGCTGTGCTTAATGCCCTTTAGGGTAGGGCATACACCCAGAAGGTGGAGGATGCAAGTTAAAGTGCCTTTGGGCCAAATGCCCCAGTGCCAGGTGACTGAATAAGGTGTCCCAATTTAGCTTTTTTTTGAGGAAAATAGGACAATCACCTGAATGAAGTGTGTGGTAAAAGTGGTCATGTGCAGGATTTCAGGCTCTGAGTCAGCCTCATACACATACCTGTGTGTAACCTTGAGTACAGTGGTAAATTCCCAGAGTTCAGTGTTCAGGACAAGTCAAGGCATTTCCTTTGTCACTTCTGTTGGGCAGGTCACCAAACACTACTGAGAAAGAACATAACACAGAATCCTGAGTTTGGACCTGATGTTTCCCAGGGTGGGTCCCTAGTCAGCACTGGCTCCTGAGGTGCACTTCGCAAGCTCCAGACTTGTCATGCTCACCCATGCTATGCTTATTGTGTCACTCCTGTTCTAGCAGTGTCCAGAAAATCAAATAAGCTACTTGTAAGCAGCTATTAATTATTCTCTTCTAGAGAGTGCAGGATCCTTTTTTTTCCCTGTTTAAACTTATGTTCTTATCTTTTTTGGAGGATAATTCTGTTACATATGGGGTAAAGGAGGTAGCCTGAACCAGTTCCTGTTCTGTGCTTAGTGCCTAGTTGTGTATTTATGGGAGAAAATCTTTCAGTGTAACAGGAAGATGATTTGAAAATTCATCCTTATAAACACTTTGTCATTGGCTGACTTTTTTTGCATATTCTTAAGTTTTTCCAGTGATATTTTCTCATTAGTTTGCTGTAGTCAGTTTTCCCTTGGATGAAGCTGTGATTTTAAAGATGACATTTCACATTGGAAGCAACTTTAATGTCCTATGATAACATGTACAAGAATGTCAGATCAGTCAGTGTTTAATTTGCAAATTAAAAATCTTGCTGTTGTGGCTTTTTGTGTTAAACTACTGAACTGTAAGGATAATGAACTAGTGATGCAGACTTCCATGATCATTAATCTGATATTGCACTAGCTGTGTTTAAAAGCTAACTACTCACACACAGTAAAAAAGCAAATGAGCTATGTGTTACCTTAGCTATAATTAGATATGCTGCCTTGTATGTTTATTTTGGAGATTAGAGCAGAAGCATAAAAACCCCCTATGATACAGGCTGCAATGCCTAGTGCAGAAGTGATTGTACAATGAACACGAACTCTGCACATATGGCTTAGTGCACAGTATGGGTTACCCTGCTTTGGATTTGCTGAGGATTTTTTTTTCTGCTGATAGGAGAATGACAGCATTTTAATCCTGATGGCTGCAGCTAGTAAAATGGCCCTATGTGAAATATGAAATCTGGTGTCCACAGACATAGCACCCTGAAAGGTTGGGCATAATTGCGGCAAACATGGAGGAGCTTGTGCTGCATATGACATTGCTTGGATATTCCTGAGGTCACTTCCCCAGCATCCAACTCCTTGATTTTTCCCTCTGAGGAACATCAGGACTGTTGAGCCTGAAATGCTGTCCCACTTGCTGTTAATATGGGCTGTAAACAGCCACTGTGTTCAACCTTTGTATCTCTGCAGGCTTTCTATACTGAAAAGATGACATTACTTTGCAGAGCAACACTAAACAATAGTTAATTACATAGATGTCTTCCAGATACTTGTTTTGAAATACTTTGAAGCCACAAAATATACTGGATCTGTAGCAAAGCTGCCTGTATATTTGTTTCTAGTGTGAGAACATTCTTGCCAGCAGGAGGAAGTATTTTTTCCTACAAAGCCCAAATTAACTCGAAGGTTTTTGGTTGGTTGGTTTTGGTGTTTTGTTTTTTTTTTAAAGCATCTAGAACTGACTTTGTAGCTAGTGGTCCAGTGTTAGTTTCAGCATCTGCTGCTTCTTTCTCTGCTTTTGTATGTTGATACTTACATTGAATGATGCCCTGTTGGGAAGAGGCTAACTGAAAATATTGCCGAGTCACTTGAGCAGCAAACAATCTGGTACTCAAATGAGGCTAATCTCTGCATAATGAGAATAAAGGAGTGTATTTTGAAACTTGACTCCTTTTGCAGGAGGTGGTCAGTTCTGTTGGTGTATTTTAAGGGCGAGATGTGTTACTGCTTGTGTAATGCTCAGTACGATGAGGCTGTGACTTGCTAGGTGCTCTCAAACCTGCAAAGTTAAACCAGCTTACAAATGCAATAAGGGATTTGCAGCTACTAATGAGCTGCAAAAATGATGGTTATTGTACAGCTTGTGGTATGGTAATATAAGTAAATAAGAGCTCTCTTGAAAGCCCAGCATACTCTGAAGGGTGGTGACAAGTGATTTTTCTGCTGTAACGAGGCTGTGTAAGAACTGGCTTCTGGTGAGCGCTTTCTTCTTTCACTCTCCCAAAAAGTTAAACATGGAATGTTAATGACATGCTCTGTAGAGTTACATGTGCTGCTGAAGCCATAATTTTAAAATCTACATTGTAAATCAGGTGATCACTAAGTCTGGTCAGAAATTGCTGGCTTGGCTATCTTTATCACTAAACAAGCAAGTAGGTCACTAATTTAATTTGCTTAGATTATTATTCTCTGCTTCCATCCCCCTGCGCTACAGCTGCCGAGATATTGCTTGGGTATTAGGATGGAAAAGGAAGGAAAACCCTGGCTATATTTTTTTTTCTTCCCAGAGTAGAAAAGTATTGATAGAGTGTATGTATGCATGCATGTATGCAGTTTTCAAATCATCAACAGATAATTAACACTTAAAACCACAATTGGCTGTATACAAAATTGTCTTGTCATGAGTTTTCTATTAGGAAAGGTAACAGGCATTTGTGCAGAATTTCAGTAGTAGCCAAAGGCTCCTGGTTGGGATTTTTTTTCCTGTGTATGCAATCACACACTTGTTGAAAAAACCAAGTGGCTGCTTGCTCTGAGTGTGTCCTGCCTAAACTGTTCACACTTCAACTCCAGAAATAAAGGTCTAAGTGGTCACTTCTTCCAAAATAAACCATTTAAGTTAAAAATGAGGGACTTGATGGCTAGTTTGTTACCTGGCTGTACAAATGGTGGTGCCAGCTATGGTGCCAGGAAGGATGGGAGGAGGACCAACCTATGCTGTGATTTGTGCTGGTTTGTTCTTTACTTCTTGCTCAGGGCTTATAGTGTTTGGATGCTAAGGTATTTCTTAAGCTATAATACTGTGGATTTATCAGACCCATACTTGAGTGTAAGTAGTAGGAAACAACAGTTCCTCCACTTTTAGTTTTGGGGGGTTCAAATGTCAGTGACAATGACGCTGTCGTTATTCATCTGGTTCTTAATAATCTGTTTGATGTAGTAATTCTGATTGCCGCTTGTATCCTAATGTGACAACACATTCACTGTGGTGCTCAATGGGGACCCTGAGCCGTCCTGCTCAATCTCTAACTGGTTAGCTGCTCTTACAGTACCTGCTAGTCCTCACTTTTTTTAAAGGCTATAAATCTAAACAAGCTCTAGGACTGTTTTGCCATTGAGCTTCCAGTGCTTTGCCTTTTCCCTTAGCAGTTGGTACACTGCAGCCATTTGTGCACAAGCAGAACTATACACATGAGCTTCATAATAGCTGCTACTTCAAATGGCTGTAGCGGTGGAGAGAAGGCATGCTGGTAGTGAGCAAGCTTGATACTGAGAAGATACCTGATGTTCTTCAAACATAGCTGGTGAAGGAGGGCATCTTCATAATGGGAAGAATACAGATGCAAGTTCAGGTTTCTGGAGATATTTTGAACTTAGTTCAATAGAAATTTATCAGATAGCAGTGTAGAGACTCTCTACCATCATTTCTCCCGGACAACTGTAACAATGAAGTTTGTAAGGGTGCTGCTTCCTCTTTGCAATACCTTCTTGGAATTGAAATCTTGCCTCAACTGAGAAGCCCAGGCTGCATCTTTAATCTTTTAAAACTAGTTCCCACCTGTGCTCACCACCCAGTACCCCTTGAGCTTCCTCACTGCTTTAATGAGTTGACTGTAACATTTTCTGTTATTTTAAAATGCTTCCTTGCTGTTGACAGGCTCTTCATGCTACAGCACAGTGAAGCTGACTGCATGGAAAATCAGCCTGAGAGAATCTCCAGATCTGGTTTTGGCACTAATATGAGGTTACTTCCAAACAGTTGATATTTGAATCAAACTGTCATATTTTAATTTGTTGTCCTTCCCAATACTGATTTATGCACTAAATCACAATTGCTTATGTCTGCTCTGTCCACTGTTTTGTTCCTGATACTGCCTGGTAGGTTTTAATAAAAAAACTTAATGAAGCCGAACTTCCATTGTGTATTTTGATGGGGAGGAACAGAGCAACAAAAGAAAGGCTTTAAATATGGTTTGATCATCCCTGGTAAATGAATATAGGCATTTGTGCAAACAATTAGCAGCATGTGCAGATGGAAATGCTGAAAGTAATGTGTAGAGTGGCAGCCTGTCCCCCAGAGATGGACACCGGAGGCTCACCTGGAGTCTCTGCAGAACATTTTGATTGAGAATACCACAGTGCAGCTTAGTACTCCTCATCTTTCATGTTAGCAGGAAGGTAATTCACTGAATTTTTCAGTTAACCTTGTAAATCTTATTTCCCCCACAGCCTTTTTTATTTTGCATTATAACAGTTTGGTGGGTACCACTTCAGCTGTGTAGCACATTGAAAAATAATATTGGGCTAAATATGGCTTTCTCAAAGCATTCTCTGAGAAGAATCCAGGAGTCTAAATGCTGACTTCTGGAGTGTGGGTAGTCAGTTTGGTGTTGTCTTTGTATCTTTCCTGTACATACAGATAAATGCTTCAAGACTCTGAAGTGGCAGACTAAAATGGCACACATAGTACCTGAAATAAATTTGGATTTTTAGACTATTCTAGGCTGTTTAGACTTATTCTAGAAGCTAATGACATAATACTTCAGTTGGAGGAGAGACCAGGGCTGTTAGGACACTGAAATTACAAACTAAATACTACCAGGTGGACAACTTTCCAGCTGATGCTTTTTGCCTACATTTTGGGGAAGGGCTAAATGTGTTAATGAAGTTAAGGAAGTTTTCTTCAGTTAGATGACCAAGGGGTTGCAGGGAGCAGTTCCAAGGAAGGTAGCTGAGTGACCATTTAGCTTGTGATACCCTGGCATCATCACAAGCTCCCTTCATTATGCTACTCTGTGCAAGCAACCTAGGTTTTATACTGATGTCTCTGCAAATCTAATGTAGTAAGTGTCTGACCTAGCTCAAACATTTCTGTTCCTTGACTCCCCAGACATACCATTCTTCTGCATGTGCAGTTCATGCTGCAGATTCTATAGAGGAGCTGCTGCTCTGCTTTACAAACACTACTTAGCAGTTGTGGAAATGCTGGTTATTAGAGCTGGATTGCGGACATTTTTGCCATAGTACACAACTTGAACCAAGCAGCTGCAGCTGGTTTCCTGGGATACCAGAGCAGAAGCCACGAATGGATTAGATGTTGTTCCCCTTTTGCTCTTGGACTCAATTGCCTAGGTTGTCAGTGTTGTCTAATCAACTTACATCGGAGGTTTGTTTGAAGTGTACATTATTTGGAAAGGATTAACAAAATCAATATGATGTAATTTATTTTGTAGCATGTGAAGTTGAAGGCTGGTGATGCAGTCAAAGGCAGGCATCTTTATCATTTGCTCTGCTTTCTGTGGTAGATGCAGGTCATCTACTTGTGTAACTCCCAAGTATCCTGTTAGGAAGGTTAAGGATTGCTGATAATGCTGTATACAGTATGTCTTAAAATGAGGCACAGGAGATAACTCATCAAGCATTCTGATACTTTTTTTTTTACCCAGATGGGTTGTATGCTGTCTTTCTTTAACACTGATGCTGAAAATTAGCAAGCTTTGGCCTGAGCACTTAAAAAGTGTTGGGAATATGAAAAAGTCCCCTGAAAAATGCTTGGAGGTTCTCTTTTCACATAATGAATACTGAACAGGAGCTTTCAGAACAAAACTTGCATACTTCCTGTAACAGGAATTTATAGGAAATCTCTTGCCATTTGTGGTGGTAATTGGGGGGTGGAGGGATGACTTTTCCAAACTTCAAAGCATAGCATGTTAATTTGGAACTGTATTGAGTGTCTTGAATTGCAGACTCTTTGAGAGACAGATCCTTACCCTACTGCTAAAACCTGGCAGTTGGTTTGAATGCATATATTTAATGTTGGTGCTATTGATAATGGACTAAAGTTAGTACACTTTGAAGTTCTTCAGCAGCAGTGTGGCCAAGAGATGAGGAGACTAAGCATCAAGAAATCTGTAGCTGAAGGCAGTCTGTTTGGGAGAGGGAAATCCTTGTTGAGAAACGTTTTTTCACTTCCTCTGATTCTAAACCTGACTTGAAACAAAACCATATATAATTGATATTGTAGATGCTATATGTGGATTCTGCTACTTCCTGGGATAGTAATGGCTTTGATTTCCCCTCCTGAATTCACATGACAGTGATAAGTTTGCTGTCTTGCTCCCCAACAGATTTCAGAAAGCACCACTTTCTGCTGACCTAATTGATGCCAAAGGTGATAATTAAGTTTTCTAAAAAGCTTTGAAGGCAGTCCTACTAGAGTAGGTATTCAAGACTGTACTAACAGGTGGGTGCAAAGTGGGAGTTACAAGGGATTCTCTTAAATTTGTATGATTGCTTAGCTATTGCCATGCAGGGGAGGAGAGCTCCTTTGTTACTGCAAAGCATCCTTGTAGTAAGGAGATGCTCATATTAAAATATAAGCGTTGTATCAGGGTGTATTCAGGTGCACTAAAGTTTTTTTTTTAAAAAAGGCAGGGGATTACAGTTTTATCTTTGTACTTAAATAAATTTGTCTGTTTAAGAGCAATGTGAGTATTTTCTTTAAAATTAACAAGTTCAAGGTGGTAGTGCTTATGTGACCGTTAAAACGAATGCTAGCCTTGCTATTCCTTGTCCATGGGTTTGGTGCATAGGAAAAGAAGCTGCCATTTCGTTGAACCACTTTGTCATTTAAAGTCTAACATTGTTGAGTTTGAAGTGTTTGGCATTAAAAAAAGCAAGCTTGTTGGCCTTAAGCTTCAAGTAGCATGGTATAAACTTCTGCTTTCAGTGGGACAGTTAAAGGCTGAGGAGTTTTGGACATCTGCAGAATATTCTGTATTGCACTAGAACAAACAACATCGGATACAAATCAGTGTAATGCTGAGCAGGCAGGAGTAGTTTTAAGGGTCAGATACTCAGAGGCCTTTAGAGATAGTTGTGCTGCTTGGTTGAGCTGTTTGTGTGCCTGATGCAGATGATGTGTGGTGGCAAGGCCAAGGTCACCGATTGTTGATCCTTTCTCCCTGTGAGCATGTAAGTGTATTTTGCGCTGATAGCCCAGAATCCTGCCTTGGTGTACTTCATAGGCATTGGTAAGGCTCTTCCAAAGAGGAGCATAATCTGTGTTTCACAGGGCCAGTTCAGGGTTGGAGGGATATGGAGGCAAAGTGTACTGATCTGTGAAATGCATAACCTTTGTGGTGCAGCAGGGACGGCTCCTGGATCTGATACTCGACTTCCCAGACTGCCTTCAGCGCCAGTGAAGGTTACAGTCTCTGAGAGATACCATTTTGCTTGGTTGAAAATGCTTTTCCTTAGGGGCTTATGTAAACTGGGACAAGGTGGGATAGGAGGAACTGAGCAGTGGTTCTAGGGAATAATGCTGAATCCCCAAGAATGGGAACAAAGGGAACACTGTGGGGTTTTTTTCAGGGAGAGTGCTTGGAGGCAGTTCCTGCAGTTGTCCCCCATGCCACCACCCTTGTAGTGCAAGTACTTCCTCCATGTGTTACTTGAACCTCTCTGCAATGTGACGGGGTGCATAACCTGAGATGGTTTTTGTGAGCTGTTATGTTCCATTATTGCCCCTTGTATTGCTAGAGACTTTTGAAACTGAAAATATACATACAGCATAAGGCTTTTCTTAGACTAAAATTTCCAGCATGTAGCTGCCTCTGTACAGAAACACAGAGAAACACAGAATAAAGCAGCTAGAAGAAGAGAGTTGACTTCTGTATGTCACCTTGCAGTGTTCTCCCATCCCAGTCAATACTGTGATCTCCCCCAAAATCTGCCAACAGATACAGAGCTCTTAAATATATGTCGTTGCATGCTTGCTTTACAGTAGCATCTGGTGAACTCTGTTGGGTTTTTTGTTTGTTTGTTTTTTCCAGGAAATTAATTCCATGCAGGAATATAACTGTAACCAGGTAAAAGTATAGCTTTTTAGACTACATAGGGGGGAAAGAAATGTTATTTGACTTCCAGTCCATTTGCCGTATAATTTTCATCCAGAGATCTGACACAGGAGTACGGTTTATTACATACATAACTTTAATATGTGATCGTGCTTAGCTTTTTAAATATTATTCACTAGGCAGAGAATGCCTTGAGGGCTATACTTTTTATTTCATTATATCTAGGTCTCCTAAAGCAAACCCTGACAAGTGGCAATTACTTTAAATGTACTGTTCATGTGTAGATAGCTTTTAAATTAGTTTGCAAACAGCTGTATAACTTTCAGTAGTTGTCCTAGTTTTGACTGGGGTAGAGTTAATTTTCTTTCTAGCAGCTGGTACAGTGTTATGTTTTGGATTTAGGATGAGAACAATGTTGATAACACACTGATGTTTTCAGTTGTTGCTAAGTAATGTTTATCCTAAGTCAAGGACTGTTCAGCTTTCATACCCAGCCAGCAAGAAGGCTGGAGAGGCACAGGATGTTGGGAGGGGACACAGCAATGAGAGCTGACCCAAACTAGCCAAAGGAATATTCCATGCCATATGATGTCATGCCCAGTTTATAAACTGGGGGGAGTTGGGGTGGGGTAGGGGTGGGGGCAGATCACTGCTCAGAGACTGACTGAGCATCAGTCCTCAAGTGGTGAGCAATTGCATTGTGCATCGCTTGTTTTGTATATTCCAATTCTTTTGTTGTTGTTGTTGCTGTTAATATTATTTTTCCTTTCTGTCCTATTAAACTGTCTTTCTCTCAACCCATGAGTTTTACTCTTTTTTTGTGTGTGATTCTCTCCTCTATCCCACTGGGTGGGGAGGAGTGAGTGAGCGGCTGCGTGGTGCTTAGTTGCTGGCTGGGATTAAACTGTGACACTGGTATTTGAAAAAAAAAAAATTCAACACCAATCCTGTTAATGATTTGATTTTGGGGAAATTTTACTCTGTGTATCAGATGGACTTATAAGGAGGAGAGACACCTGTAGTTGCCAGACAAATCTTTCATCTAATAAAATCTCTGAAGTACTTTGACAGTGTCTAGTCTGCAATTGTTGCAAAGTGCTGGAACAGCATTAACTTTTTCAGTGTCTGAACCTTTTAACTAATGACAAACTGGCTGTTTTTTTTTTAGTACCTGATGCCAGATGAGCCTTTAAGTCCTCCAGTTCTTTAAGGTCACTTACTGGAACCTAAATGGTATGTGAGTGGATACAGGCGAATCACCAAATGTGGGTTTTCTTTTGTGCTAGGCTAAAGAAAGAGTTACATCAGTATTAATGCTTATCAAAAAGTGTAATGTTTCAGGGCTTACTGAAAGAGTGAAACTAGCTTTCCAGTTTTTGTGCCACATCAGTGTGGCTGCAACAGGTTGCAAGACTAGAGAAACTGCATAGTTAATGATACCTGCTGTCAGGCTTGCCAAATGGAGTGCAAACAGAACTGCTTCCAGTTGATTCTGCCAAACACAGTTCATGCACTGGAAAAGCCCTTTTCCAGCAGCAAAACATTCTCTAGTCTTGGTACCTATGGAAGATACTGCTCTAATGTCTGTGTAAAGTTGCTCAAAGGATGTGTTTCTGCAGTGCAAATCTTAAACATCCTTACCTTCTGTGTGCATAGACACAATTTATTTAAAAATAGTGATCTACCTGTGTCATTATAACTTGGTGCAAAACTCAGGCACAGACACTGTTCCCTGTTCTAGGAAACTTTCAGAATTCTTTATCCAGTTTATGTACTAAATGTTAACTGCAAGCTGAAGAGGACAAGAAGCAAGCTGTCTTGTTCTCTTTATTGATTCAAGGTAATGTAAAAATTGTAGGTAGAGCACTATTTAAATCATCCTACTTGATACCAAGTGTGTGTGTGTATCTTTCACATGCTGATCACTGGTAACCTGACTGGGAGTAATGCATCTATAGGTTAGCGTGAGTACCACAAGGCTGTTCGCTTATACTTAAGCATCTGTTAATTCATAATCATATCTACTTTATCACCACTAGAGGCTCCTCCAAGTCATGCTTTGGATACGTTTGTGTCAGGAAGCAGCTCATGCTTTAAGGAGCATGCAGATGTCTGAATCTGTCAGTGTAACACCTCTTTACAAGCAATGAATTTTTTAAAATCAAAATAATCAGTCATTCCCTTGATGGTATGGTTGAACCTGAATCATCAATTTGAAATAGCTACTCATCATTAACTCCTGATGAACTTCAAAGCAATGTTGACTAGAAGCTTGTGTTGCTTGCTAGTAACTGGAAGAAACAAGCATGAAAATACTTGTAATGATGAGTGTGGGTGAATTTGCTTTTAACATCAACATATTTTATCCCAGCATAGATGAGGCTATAATTACCAATACAGATTATTTTAGGGTTCAGACACTTCCATGTATGTCTGGGGTAGGTTTCCCATGGCAGGGCTGCACTTACACTTGTATTCTCAAAACACTGTCAACTTTTGCTGCAAACTGATTATTACTGCATTGTAATTTGATAGGGTGTAGGCATCTTGCATCAGGTGCAATGTGTCTGAGATACAGGCTGTGATCAAATAGCCTAACAACATTAAGACCAAGTTGTCTGGAATTAATCTTGTAAGAGAGGAAAGAATATAATTATGGGATTGTGGCTAGCACACAAATATGGATGAATTTTCTGTTCTTTGCCATTCCTGGGTTTTGGTAGCCTCAGCTTATTCCATGTACAAGCAAGCAAGTCCTGTGCTCATGTCTTAGGTTTTTTTGCAGAGGTGTGGGTATCATTTTTCTCTCTATAGAGTAAGAGATAATCCAGTTCCCAAACTGACCATGTGGATGCTGCAATTTTTGAGTGTGGCAGCATACTGGAGCACTATACTGGAGCTATTGGAGACACAGCATGCATTTTTGTAGATTAAGCATCAGTGATCTCTAGTCACAGAGACTTACATGTGATGATCCTATTATTTAGAAAGTGGAGGAGCTTTTAGATGAGTCTTTGCAGGAAAGCAACATAACTTGTTTCTGTGGAGGCTTCGAAATAAGAAGGTGCTATGTGGCTACTGGCATTCACATGAGGACCTATTGGAAGGCTGTTATTTATTATCTGTTTCCCTAGCATTCAGCTAGTGTTCTTAAACTTCAAGACCTTAAAAAGGAAGGGTGAAGCTGAAAAATAAGTTATCCAAAAATCACCAGAAGGGTCTAAGTAGAAAGTGATGTCTCACAGTAGAAGACTTGCTCTGTCTTGGAGTTCTCTACTTTTTTTTTTTCCTCGAGGTATCACCTGTTCCTACAAATATCCATAGCCATAGATGCAGCACCTCTTGCAAGAGCTCTTACTGTCAGTCTGCTACTGCAGTTTAACTTGTTGCTCAATGTAGACTGCTCTGTTTTTTTCCCCACTGTCGTGCTTGGAGGCTTTTCTTCATCCACACTCCAGTTCTCACTAAAGGCAGACTGTCAATATTCCATAGATCTTGTCTTCTCTTTGCTGGTGTGCCACTTATGGGTGATCACTTCCCTGTCACACAAACAAAGTTTTTCTAAACTTAAGTCAGATATGCCACTTCAAATCAAGAATAATATTTATGACATGCTTAAATAAAGGAAGAATTTAATTTCTCCCTAGTTCCTTTCTTGGTACTGGTAGGCAATACTGCATGGTGTTGGAGCTATTTAAGGGTTGCTTTTAGTTGCACAATTGTACAAACTTACTTTGACTTTCCTTCAAGGTCCAGCTTTTTGTCCAAATGATCAGATTCCTTGCCTGTATGCTCGTCTTACGTCTGTCTCATTAAATTTCTGTCTTGACCTTGAAATCCTCTTGACCTGTGGTATTCTGAAGTGGTTCTTCCTGACTGCTACTCTTACCCTGTATGCCTTCAAACTTAACATAAATGGTTACAATTAATTAGATACAAGCTTGAATTTCAAGGATGTTTGTTCATGTACCAAGCTTACCTCGATTGCACCGGTTCTGCTTTTATCAGAAGTATAAAGGGTCCCTTAAATATCTATGCCGCACTGCAGATGAATCAACCTGCTTTGTACCCTTTTGCTGGCTCTTTCAGGAGATATTTCAGCAAACTGGGATTCTGGCTTTATCTAGATGTCATATTAGTCATTGACATGGCAACTAGTTGGAACATAGGTAGAAATATCAATGCTAGCTTTCACTTAAGTTTTGTACTTTTTCTTGTATATCTATCTGACCTGAAAGGTGTCTTTTTAAGCATCCATGTATTAATGATGATCAATAACAACCATTTTGTAGATGGTTCTCATCTAGCCATGTGTAATTAGCTTTTTAAATGGAACATGGTTGTTATAGCAGGGAGGTGACTTGCTGATGATCTGCAGGA
The DNA here is from genome assembly GCF_964188355.1 of Buteo buteo. Taxonomy (NCBI): domain Eukaryota; kingdom Metazoa; phylum Chordata; class Aves; order Accipitriformes; family Accipitridae; genus Buteo; species Buteo buteo. Next base: position 9,922,277 of record NC_134204.1, read on the forward strand.
GGTGAGGACTGAATGTGAAGGGACATGTTCTTCAGTAGCTATTTCCTTAGGACCACGTTGGGAGCATAGGTCTGTATGGTACTTAATACAAGGCAACTCGAGATGTGATTTAAACATCAGTAGTGTTTTGGAGCCAGTAAAGGCCAAAACAGTTGAATATCTTGTCCTTGTGACTACAGCAGCAGTGCTGTCTGATCTGCTTTTTTTTTTAAGCAGATGTTTGGTGTAAAAGCTAGTCTTCTGCCTGGTGTAATGCAGCTGTTAACACATAAATTTGCATAAGCTGTACTCTGGCAGAGTAGGGCTGGCAGCTGATGCTTTTACCCCCTATCCCAGGCAAGAGTACTTTGTAGTGTGAGAAGTTGCAGCTTAATATTCTGCAGGCCTCATTTATCTGCTTCTGTGTTTTAATTTTTTACTTAAGGTGGGTGTCTGTGTTTTGAAGTCATTAAATGAATTAAACATATCATTTGAACTGGGCTCCCTTTCCTTAGTAGGCCAAAAATTAAAAATAAGACTTTAGCAATTCAATAATATTGTGGAATTTGGGGTGGTTGTCTTGTTTTGAAAAACTAGATCTGAGCTAGGATTCATCTTTAATTCTCATCCCTTGCAGTGCAGTTTATGGGCAACCAAGTCATTGCTGCTCATGAGTAAAGCTACACTGTAATAGTATGAGCTCCAAATCATCTAAAGCACAAGGCAGGGGTGAAAAGAGTTAGAGAATGATAGAATGCTGAATGCCTCTTGAATTTGGCTCCTCACTAGCAAAAACCACCCAAAACCTGTTACTGTAGAAACAATAGCGTTAGGAGCAAGGATGGGTATGTATCAGCTAATGCACTTATTTTAGCTTAAACTTTAAACTTGATCTGTTTGAAGCAGCCTATGATAATGGAACTGACAGTGCATCATTATGCAAAAGTGTGAAAATATGCTTTTCTGCCTTGAATGTAGGCTTCTCCCTAGCAAATACCTTCTGACATTAGTGCTGGTTCCTGCAGTGAATTGGAGGATGCTGGGCAGGGAGGCAGCTTGCATATAGGTGTATCAGACCTCACCGGCTCATACAGGATTATAGACACTTTGCAGATGGGTTATACACTGGGTTTATGCATAATACAGTTTTATCAGTATAAGATTATAAATCTAGACTAATACAATGCTGATTGTGTCTCCACACTAGGAGATGGTGCTGCTGTATTTAGCTCTTTGGTTGCAAGTGGTACAGCCCAGCAGACTTTCTTACTACTGCTGAGTAAGTGTTACCCATATCTGCCTAGATTTACTGCCTGTAACCACATCCAAACAGGAGTGTTTATGATCAGTAATGCAGTGGCTTAAAAATAAGTAGAAGGGCTGCATAAGTGCTTAGGTGGCTTCTGTGTGGCAGCCGGCATAGACAAGATTTTGACTGCAATTCCTAGGTGCTGCCATTCAGTTTCTAGAAACATATCCCTTGTTTAAATGAAGGCTGGTATGCCAACTTGAGAAGTCTCGTCAGAACTGCTGCCTGCTGCGCTGAGAAAGGCAAAGTTGTGTAACACTGCAGCACAGTACTATGGTTTACACTTACAATGCTATAAATATTCCTTTCCACTTGCTGCTTATGAAAGAGGTGACTGCACGAAGACCTGCCCTGTGTTTTTAGCAGAACATGTGACTGGCTGTCCCTTGAGGAGATCTTTCCTCTTGCATCCAGCCTGGCTTGCATATGAAGAGAATCAAGGCAGTTAGTTATTCACTGACTTGTGAATGGTGCTTGTTTAAAGAATTGTCTACAAATAGTTAAATCAGGCTGAAGGAAAGGTTGTTCATATATTGAGCTAGTCTGGACATCTCTTCACTCAGCAGATGTAAATGGTATGGCTTGCTTCACCAAACAGTAAAGCAATCTGCTGTGTTTTGGTGAGTATGCAAATGGGGGAATGAATAGGTGAGTTTATAGAAACTCTGTCAAGACTGATGCAAAATGCTGCTAAACTGGGATACACTTTGGTTGTGATTACTTGAATTTAAGCAAACTAAACTATAGAATTGACCAGGATAAGTCTGAAGTACATCATAACATCTCGTGCTCAACCATTCCATAGATATGCCTATGTGTACATCTGCTTCATCTTGAAGTACATTACTCACCTAGGTCATAAAAGTTCAAAATTTGAGATTGAACAGGATGCTGAAGATGTTGTAGGCTAATGCAGTTCTTAATAAAAAAGACAATCTTCTGGACCCTGACAGTGGAGGGAGATGCCCAGAGTGTCAACCCTGTACAGACTTCACTGGAGGACTTCCACACATAATGCCAGAGATGCCAGTAGTGTAGCATGATACCTTGAATAAGCAGCCTCAAATATTCCTGCCGCTGCTCCAGCAAAACTCTATTGTTTTTACAACTAGAAAGAGATGGAAAACTGCTTTTTCTGAAGACACAAACTATTTCTAGAACAGCTACACTCATGTTAGAGCTTTACCGGTTCAGGTACCAGCATCCTCAGTTATACCTGTAGTAGGGCTATTTCAAGTGCCAGCTTCTCCTCTAAAGCAGAGACATAAGAGGAGATGTATGATTTGGAGTAAACTTTAGGTGCAGTATCACCATCTTTGGCTCCTTCAGTAAGTATGAGACACTACAGGGAGACTTAAGTTTCACACATTGGGAGTTATTCTTCCTATTTTGTTCAAAGGGGGAAGTCAGTGTATTTGTAGAGATATAAATAAGAACTGAGTCATCTGTTTCTGCCCAGAAAAGAGTCACACAGACTAGCCTCTGCATAACACACACCCAATGAGCCTGATTTCAAGTCATACAAGGCATGTACAGTCTGCGAGCAACCAACCAGAAGGTGTCAGACCCAAGAGCACAATCTCAGCATGAGGCCTTCAGTGATGGCAGAAGTTTCCTCACGTCTTGCCTGTCACAATCTCCAATATATTCAATCTTAATTTCTTTTTCTCAAAATCAGGCCTGATTCTGGAGTGAAGGTTGTATTGGGGGCAGAATCTAATAATATTTCAGCATGGGAATTCCTGGGAAAATACAGAAACCTCAGTATGATGTCAGCTTTCTTGTGTGGGAATCTGAAATTGCTTTAGTGCTTGGCTTCTGTTGTCAAAGCTCAGTAAAGCTGTTGGGCCAGCAGTTTGCCCTATGGGCAGGACCAAGTGGTTCTGTTTGGTGTTAGGTCTTATATACATGCTGGTAGTTGCCTTTTCTGTGACGAGGTGGCAGACAAATGCAAAAATGGAGTGAAAATGGGAAGGTTATAGGAGTACTTGGATGGCTCAGGATGCCACCATTTCCAACTCGGTATCTCTTGCTAGATGCTACATCTTCTGCAGTTGTTGTAATGATGGTGTTGTCTGTAGCATCATGTAAAGTCAAACTGACAATAAGAGTAATGGAAGTGAACCTGGCAGTTGTTAGCATAATTAATGTAGATGAGTGCTCCTGTAATCTGCTCCTTTACCTGAGCTTTGAGGGCACTGACCTTCAGTTTTGGGAAAAAATTGTCAAAGTGACACAGCTGTGTCTTAGGGGTTTATACTAAGGAGTTCAGAAGCTAGCCCTGTCTGGAAATGCTCTTGCTTTGCCATTATCAGCCTGGGACATAGAGCCGAGGCAGGAAAAACCTCTCTATCAAACCATGGGCACTGCAGGACTGACCTGTGCACAGCTGGAGATGGGCATCTGGCCCTGTGCTGGTGGGACCATGCTTGGTTGTGTGACTGGGGAGGGCAACAGCTTCAGGTGTGTGCAGGTGGCCTCTGGCCAAGGGAAACTTCTCATTTGGCTTCCATACTGTCCCCAGCAAGCTCCGCACACAAGAGCGTTAACAGCTGCCTTGTCTGAAGCTGGGAGCTCCCTGGCTCAAGAGCATGGACAATGAGTGTTTCAAGCCAGAGCCAAAGTGGTTGGTGCATGGTTCAGACTGAATGGCACAATTAACTGGGCAATACCATGGACTGTCCCTGCAGTACAACCAACTTCAGGAAATAAATATCTTCTCTAACTGCTGAACTGCTTGAGATCCTAAACACGGCTGACTTGTACAGGCTAACTTAGTCTTGAGATGAGTAGCAGCTGCTGTGAGCAGTTACTGTTATGAAGGCTAGAATCTCCACACTGAACTTCTTAGGTTACCAAAAGAAGACAATATTAAAAAAAAAAAATCCTTTGGTTTCTTTTGAGTAATGTTAGAAGAAAACGGTTTGGCTTCCAGGTACTGCTTCTTCTAACTTCATTGTTCAGAGCAGTTTTATTTACTCAGATCCCTTGGGAGATGGCCCAGGCAGCAGGAGTGTAAATGTATGAGATCACAGGAGCTTGGATCTAGACCAGCTTTACGGGGCTGTAGTGAATTCTCCCTGTATCATTCAGCTCAACTATGGTTTCATGTCTATTGTTAGTCCCGATTTCAGCTCTAAGGAGTAAAATACTAATAGGCGTGTGAAAGCCCTTTCTTTAAAGGTGTAATAGTAACTTTGACCATCATATCCAGTCCCAGCTTTATGAACATACACAAACAGATAAATAGTGAATAACAATTTACTCTTAAAAGAAGTTTTGGTAAAAGGAAACCTACTTTATACCAGAGCAGTTTCAATTGGAAATGACAGCTTTTAGTAATGCCCTAGATAACTAAATTAGGAAGTGTATACAAGATACGATGTAGTGTGAAACAAGAATGGGCTCCTGCCTGTCAAACCAGTCTCTGATTGTGTAACTGAACCTCACTTCTTGATTCATCTTTGCCCTACTGACTTGTGGCTCTATTTTCTTTCTTGTTTAGAAGCTGCATGTCCTTTTTATGAGATCTGGTTCATTCTTCACATTCAGGTCTTTGTGATTTAAATTCCTTGTGAAACAGTGTAGGTAATAGAGAATATAAGGGGTTTGCTGCTGTTAATGTTCATATGGCCATTGTAGCAGCAAGGGAGTTTTCAGGACTCACAAGACTTAATTGACCTGGTCACTCATCTTCTAACTTGGATCAGAGATGTGGTCCTAGTTCTCCAGGAACACAACAGATGTCAATAAACATTGATACAGTGCTGCTAGGAAGCAAAGCCAGAACTGGGCCTAAAATACCAGGCTAGTGCCTAGCCCTGCCACAAAAAATTACTTATGTCCTAAGTCATAATATCTGGAGCTGAAATAGCAGTGTTGGTCCTACATTCATTTTTACCTTGTCAAATAGTTAATGCAATGTGGCTAACTTTAATGCTGAATGCCCTCTGACCAGTCTGGGTCAGCTGCCCTGGCTGTGTCCCCTCCCAACTTCTTGTGCCCCTCCAGCCTTCTTGCTGGCTGGGCATGAGAAGCTGAAGAATCCTTAACTTAGTCTAAACACTACTTAGCAACAACTGAAAATGTCAGTGTGTTATCAACATTCTTCTCATACTAAACCCCAAATGTAACACTATACCAGCTATTAAAAAGAAAATTAACTCTCTCCCAGCTGAAACCAGGACATACCTGCACATGGAGTCAGTAGGAGCTTGTCTGTGGGCTGTAACAGATAATAACAAAAAAAAGAAGCACAAAATAGTTAAACTCAAATGCTTCCTTTATATCTGATCTTAAATACATGATGCTCATTTTCACTGATGCTGCATTCTCATAGGGCTTGCATTAAGCTTGTGATGTTTTAAAATAAAAATTATCTTTAACTGGCACTTCCAGAAACACTAAGCAGTCGCAGTTTCTGTTGGCCACTGTGAAAGCTGCTGGTGTTCCCGATTTCCCCGTATCAGATGGTAGCTTTTCAGGAAATGTGTGCTCTTCCCATCCATGGCCTTTCTGCAGTAGGCAGATAGGATGGATTCACCATTCCTACCCTTGCTGCCTAAAAAATGAGAGATCTAGGTTTTGTCAGTTTGGGAGGAGTAGAAGAGATCCTTGTCAGACTACAAAAGTGTCATGTGCAGCTAGGCTGGAATAAACACTGAATTTCTATACAGCTGAAGCTAGGAGGGAGTCCTGCCTGCATTAGTGCTCCCTACTGAGAGGGAGATGATACTAATATGTAAGTGTCAAGTCAAGTATATGGCAAGATCTCTAGAAACAAAGTCACTGTACTAATTGTTCATAGCGACTGAATCAGGACTTAACTCAGTGGTTGGTAGAAACATTAGGTTTATATTTTCAGTCAAATAACTGGCATGCATAGATTTTGCTGTGGCTTTGCCTTATCAAGAGATGGAAGAAAAATAACAAACCTGAAGTGCAGTCACTAATGATGCACAGGAGCAAGGCAGTAAAACAGGCAACAAAGTGACTGTGTGGTAACAATATTCTTAAAATATGTGTCGTGGTGTAACTTAGAGGTTGAAGTTCTTGTGCGGTAGCTGTAAATGCCTGTAAAGGGCTGAATCTTTTGCCAGGCTGGTCTATTCAATGTAACACCAGAGGAGTTTATTCTTTTTCTAGAGCCTGTAAGTATGACTAGTTAAAAATTGGGGAAGGAGGGATATGGGTTGATGACTGTGGTCTCCACCTTCCTAGCTATTGAGTATGTTCAGTGATGTTGAAGAGGCATGGCAGGCAGGCAGCTAAAATCAGGACCCTGAAGCAGGATATCTCTGTTCAGTTTAAGCTCAGCTAGAGGAGTCAAGCACATGGTGAATGCAGTAATAGTTGGGTACTTGTAGGTAGGGGACTGAGCTGCATCTTAGTTCTCCTAAGTTAGTTGGGCTGTAACTGAGCTAGCAACAAGCTGCCCTAAAACTCTGCCACTCTCCAGTACCTAGCAGCCTGGCCGAACTTACCAGAAATAAGCTCAGATAGCTAGTTTGACTGAACATCAGTGAAATTGTAGGGAGGAAGCCTTTATGTGAGCTCTAGTTAAAAAATAAGTTTATTAGCCAATTCAGTCTTTTTGTCTCTTAACGTGTTTAGAATTGGGCTTTTAGTGGGGATGGGGGGGAGACCTATAATTGTGGCTGTTGCTGCGTCTTTGCAAGCAGTCTTGCAGCTTGTTTTGGAAATTCTTGGCTTGCTTAACCCACTCAGAAACTCAAATAGCATTCAGTGAGAGCAGAGTGGGTTTATGTAATTTTCCATGATTTCTCTTACAGAAGAAATGCAGAGTAATTCTCTGGGACCTGTTTGTAATGCCCTGGAAAAGCATTTGGTTTCACTTTTCAAATTCTGGATGATCTCAACATAGGGACCTGAAAGTGATGCTTTTGTTTGTTTTGAAAAAATCCCTGCCTGTAATGCGGGGTTTCCTAGTTCAGTGGCTTTTGGCTCTGAAATTGGGTTTGTAGAGAAGCTTCACTTGCTTTATGCTCCAGTACAGCATCTCAATGTGCTAAACAGGCTAGTTAGAAATGGCTTATCAAGAAGTAATGTGTTTCTGATTTCTCTAAATATGTGACTGGTTACAGGAAAGTTTGGGTCTCAGCTGCCTCCACATGAGAAAAAAAGATTTCTCTCATGTCTATCCACTTGCGTTTTCTGGTGCCAGAGCTCAAGAGGCATCCTTCATGGCAAAACATCAGCTTTATTTAATTTTGTAATGATTGTTAACTGCAGACAGGCAGATAGGCTTTTTCTATTAAAGTTGTGGCTGTGAAACAGGATTTAGAGGTTTAAAACAGTCTGCCAGGATCTACAGCTTCTGCATGAGTCTGCATCACATACAGAGACCATAACTAGTCCTCCAGGCTCAGCCTTTGCAGTGGTCTTCTTGAGGCGAGACCCTCAGGGTTAGACAATTCAAGAGCAGAGGACTTTTACTGAGAGGAATGAGACCTGCACCCTCAGTTCCTTGACCACATGTGTGGGATATAAAGATGGTAATGCTGGTACACTACTGGCAGTATGCTTTTTTTGGTCACCTAGAAACTGTACCTGTGTAGAAGACACATAGGTTCTGCCAAAAAATCTGGTAGTTACTCAACTCTGAGTTTTGTTATCTTTTGCATTTTTAATCTCGGTCTTTGGGCTGTTTTATGTTTTTGATCTCATGAAACTCTCATGGGCTTTCTTGGGAAAACCCTGGTGGTCCAGAGGAGTCCGCAGCTACATGATGCAAGCCCTTGAGCTGAAGTGAATCTGCTCTCCCCTGGGTCAATCTCAGCTCTGCTCCCACTGCAGGGTGGCATGTTGTAGAGCCAGGCATTTCCTTGCTGCAGCAGGCACTGTCTTCTGAGGTGGTATGGTGACAAGAGACATTCACTTGCTCTTCTTGGAGCAGTGCCATTTGTGTAACTGACCTTAAAACATGGGCTAGGATTGTTTAAGCGGATCATAAATCTTTTGGTGGTGAGCATGCTATGGCAAATGACTGCAGGGTGAGGACTCTGCTGTAACACGCCCACATACTGTCAGTGAGCAGGCGTGCACAGAACGTAAAGCCATGTGAGCTGCTGAATTTGTTTCATAAAGGTGAACAGAAAACCTTCTTTTCTTGGCTACCTGGCACTCTGGTCCCACAAAATTTGGGTTGCAAGGCAAAGGCATATGCTGATCTGGAAGTAGAACTGTAGCCAGGTACTTAACGGCTCAGTAATCCAATTTGTTTGGTTACCTGCTTCTGTTTCTGGGAATAAAACTTCCCATACCTTGTCCTATTGAATAAGGTCAGCAGCCCATGTCCAAGTGGTGTGGTTAGATACTGAAGTGGAAGGGAGTGGCCTGGGATTCTGCTGTCACCATGTGCATCTTGTTTTGGGGATCTCTTCTTGCATTCTCAGTCGCATGTGAGCCTGACTGTGGTGCAGGGGCCAGGAGATGCTTCTCTGGAGATCCTACGCTAGACTGGTGGTGGGACTTTCTTGGCAGGTTGAGCAGTGTTAAGGGAAGGGTTTGTGCTCCACATCAAGCAGCGTGTGAGTCCCCCTTTCAGAGGGGAGTGTTTTTGACGCTTAATCAGTTGAGATTCAGCCATCTTTCCTACTGGCTGGCTTTTCTGACTGCTGTGAATGGCAGGACAGCACAGAGAAGTTAAAATCCAGAGCTGGGATCTCTGCACTCTTCCCACAACTGACTCAGCTCATAGTCTTGCCCTGCAGCTGGCTGCTGACCACTGAAAGGTAATGTTTGCTGTTACCGCCCATCAAAATTTGGTTCATCAAATTGCACTGATTTGTTAAACAGACACAGATAGTATTCAGAATTGGGAAATGCTTGCAGTAGCTAGACATGTAGTATTAGGGACACAGGTAAATGGACCAGCTTAACTCTTGCCCAAGAAAGTAAAAAAAACTTTGGATCTCAGTAGAGAAAGTATCTTAAGAAATTTTTTTCTGCACAGAAAGAGTAATTTAAAATATTTGCACTGACAAATGTAGAACAGGTCTATTCACCTTAGCAAACATTTTTAGCCTGCTTCTGAACCAAGAAAGACAGCAGTAGTGTCTTGAGCTCCAGCTTTTCAAATCTGTTTTACCCTGTTTAACAGCAGTTGTTGGATAGTGCTTCTTAAATTAGGATGTGGTAGATGTCTTTTGGCTTGTTTTCCGAGCTTTACCAGCCCAGGTCCGTCCTGGAGTTCAGCTTTTTTTGTTCAGTTAGTGTTTTGCTCATTAAAAATTGTGTAGAGTTACACTGTGGGTCCACATGGGCACTGGTATATAAAGTGAACAATTTAATGGCTTTAATTGAAATAGTTTTTTTTCCAGTTTTTCACTGTGATGGTTGCTGGTTGATCTTTCTCTTTTTTTTGTACTGTTTCATAACTAAAATATTTTGCTTTTTTCCAGGCTCACATTAAATTTCCTATCGACTATCCATATTCACCACCTACCTTCAGATTCCTGACCAAAATGTGGCACCCCAACATTTATGAGGTATGATGTTTTTAAAAAACTTTCTCAGGCATGTGAAAAGGCTTTCTACTGCCGTAAACTTCTGGAAGATACTAAATGTTTCTAGCCATAACTTAAGTGGTTAGCCGTTGGTGTTAAATGTCAGCTTCATGGTTGAACAGGTAAATCTAAATGTTGTAGGACGTTCTGTTCTTGCAGGCAGGGATGGAGCTGTTCTGATACCTGCAGGTGCAGCAGGCAGGCCCAGCCAAAACACCATGCCATGAGTGTTGGCAGTCTTAGGGGATTCTTAGGTCAAGGCTAGTGTGTGGGGTCTTACCTTACTGTGATACTTAGGCAACTAGTCATTGTTTGTATGCAGTTCAAATACACTATAATTTGAGTATATCCTACAAAATTGTGTGCTGAGTCAAGAAATAATGGAAAACAGTCTTCCTGCAGCAGTCAGCCTGGGAATGAAAGGGTTTGGACTGGGGGTGCCCTGACTGCAGAAAGAACTGGCGCTGGACTGTAGTCCAGCTTCAGGAGGAGTCATGCACAGCTCAGTCACTGGGAGCTGGGACCACAGTGAACGGAGAGCTCTGCACTTAATGTCCACTAGCCAATTTGAAGTGGCCCTTAGTTCAGTGCATGTATGGGTCACGTTCACAGGGTAATGCTGTCAAGTCTGTAATTGGATCATGGTGCAACTATATAGCAGGTCCAGAAGGGGAATGATTTTATGTAGGAGCAATTGGTTCAAATTACCAAATTTTGCAGAGCTGTATTGGAAAGCTGAAGGCCTGTTTTGGCTCAAAACTTGATTTTAGTGGAAGCCAGTCAAATTCTTGCTAAACTTTTGGATATCCTAGAGACGTGTCAGCCTGCTAGGAGTACTGGTTGAATAGTTTGAGGAGCTAAAGGCCTTTCAAAATGTGCTGGTTGGTACAGCTCTGTCAGCTTATCACTAAGGATAAGCTAAGGAGGTCCTAAGGAGGTCCTGCAGGCTTCCTTTGGACCCCTTCAAAACAGGAATGTCACTTCTCTTCCTTGCTGTGAACAAACGATGGCTTCAGTTGATGCCTTGGGTTTGGAAGGCCTTTTTCTAACAAGTTGTTGCTGCTAAATGTCCAGCCTGGAATGAGCGTACTTCAAATGTCATGGTGAAAACCGCTTAGTTATAAATGGCCAAAAGCCTCTCCAAACTTCAGTGCAGAACAGGATAGTAATTGGCTTTAATTACTGGATGCTCAGAAGGATTGCCCTAAGCCCAGGGACATCCTGAAATCAGTCATCTAACAGTCTTCTGACTTGAGTTTTGGACTTGGCACAGAATCTTGCGTGTAGCCAAGGATGGTGTTTCTCTTTAAGGCTCTATTTTAGTTACATGAGAGTTTGATCTATAAATAAAGACAACATTGAGACCTGCAGATTATTGCAGATCCATACTGTGGATGTTGATTCTGAATCCAGAAATTCTCATGCAGGAGGTGAGTGGGAAATGGTTACTGAAATGGTATGTACAAAATGAGTCTTGGAAGGGACCTCTCCCAGTCCTGGTGGGAAAGATAAAAAATTGGCTCTAGAAACAACTGAAGGTAGGAGAAGAAACTAACCTAAAACTTGATGGTATATTTTGGGATTACTCTTCAAATACTCCAGCTCTCAGCTTTGTACTTTGTGTTCGTAGCAGTATTTCTTGGAGCTGGGGGAATCTGAAGCAGCTTGCAGGCTGTTTTGGAAACAACATTTAAGCAATGAAGATGAGGCAGTGGGATAGCTCCAAATGAAACTGAGAATAAATCAGCAAAGGGCTTGAGGTTTGAGGGTTTGTCAGGAGCAGTAAAAAAAAATCTTTTAGTGCAAGGAAGATGAAAGAAAGTAGCAGTTTACAAAATCTTTTGGTGGGACCAGACGGAGAGGTTGGAGCTGACGTTCCAGTTCTGAGCAATGAGACTTGAGTAACTTGTGTGTTTTTCCCCATCTCCAGTTTCTTAGGTCATCTAGTTGAATTTTGGTAAAACTGCATTCACTTGTTCTTTTATTTTTATGACATAACAGTTCTGGTAGAAATATAGGCCATTTCCCATTGGCAGATGAATACTCTATCCTCCTTGTTTATATCTTTCAAAAAAATGTATGTAGGGAAAGGCTCTCCCCTTGACTACTCTGACCCCTAAAACCTTGTGCTGATCTTATCAGGCCCCATGATACCTTTACCGTTCCAGACCCTATAATGTGCTGCTGCCCTGCTTGAATTCCCAAATATGGAACATTGTTGCAAGAGGGAAACTTCTCACATCCTTGCTTCCCTCTATATTTTCATATTGCTGAATCCCTGCTCCTCCATGTGCTGCTGACCTGATGGCTTGAGGAACTTCCCCCAAGTGCTGTGATGCTTTTCTTCTGGCCACCAGCACTGTATTGTCCCAGGAGACAGTTAAAGGAAAAACTGGATAAACTCATGGGAATTATTAATAAAACCAGAATAGGCTGTGAACATAATCTAACATTAGTAAGGCTAAGTTCACCTTAAAATGGTATTAAAAAATATTTCTAGATTGCACAAGCCTGTTGGAGTCCTAAAAACTGTTCCTAAAAACTGGCAAACTGTTCCAGCAACATAAGTGCATGCTTGGGTATTCAGCAGCTCCAGGTGCTATGTTGCTGTGTGTAGTTGTGTTCTTGACAAAAACCTGCTTCAAAATGATGAGGGCTTGCTAGATTAGCATACCTCACAGGGTTAGTGAGCCACTGAAATATGGATACTGCTTACAGGCGTCCAACATTGAAGTAGGATCTCGTTTGGCTATAAAACAAATGTCATCATTAGTCGAGGCAAGTTGAAAAGGGCCCTTCAGGTGAGCTGCTGCTATCTGTAGCTGTGATCACTGTCTGGGCTCAAAGGCACGGTTGCTGTCGCTGTGAGCAGCACTGCTTTGTGCTCTGGGTCCTGTGTGTTGAGCAGCATTGGAGGGTCCTCAGGGTGTAGCTGAGACCAGGTGCGTGGGGAGCTGCCAGCCTGCAACCTCAGACAGAACTGATCTGCAGCTTCTCTCTTGTTCCTGTCACCAGCCTGTGCCTTGGATCAGGGTGACAAAGGACAGCGTGAGCGCTGCCCATCAGCTGAGGCTGTGCCACCTGAAGGTGTGGGGCTGCCTCTAGGGACTTGTAAGTCATCCCAGCAGCTGGCTGCAAGAGGCAGCAAGCCAGCAGGACCTGGAGAGGCCAACATCTGCTGACTGGCTTCGTCCCCCATCTGCACCCTCACCCCATCCTGCAGTAAGGCATTGGGGCTCCATGAGTCCCTGGAGTCAACTTCAGTGGAGAATATCAGCTGTGGTGAATACTGCTACGGCACTCCTACAAAGTAGTCATGTCAGAGTGCTGTTGCTGGTTGAGAATTGGTTTCACAGGCTTCTTAAAGAGCTTATAAATGGTAGGCATTATGGAGCTTTAAATCTATATTGAGGCTATAACACTGGTGAGTAAAACACAGATTGAGGATTATGTGGCTGTATGGCTTCCATATGCTCTCAGAGTATTCTTTCTCTTGCATGCTAGAAGGGATTTTCAGTGAAACCTTGAGAGAGTATCTCTTGCTTCTTCACCTGATATTTCAAACAGCTGTGTCCTAGAGGAGCAGTGTAAACCTGCCCAGTACCATCTGTTCAACCTCCTTGTGTCCTGGGAGAAGCACTGTTTTGATGCCTGAGCTAGTGGAGAGTGCTAAACCCTTCAATTCAAAAATTTCTGTAGCTAACTCAGCTACCACTGGGAACTAAAAAATTTTTTAACCCTATGTTGGGTCTCCTGTGACTAAAGGTCACTTCTATCACTGTGACAGTACTTGCTATCTGGAGACCAATTTAGTTTTATGTGACTTTATTGCTATTTTTGCTTGCTTTGCTACATTCTTTAATCCTCTTGAGGTTGTTTTGCACCAAATTGCCGACTAACCCTGTTTAGCAAGGGAAACTTTTGAACATATAGAGTAGACCTAGGAAGAATTGAGAACTGTTTCCAGTTCTTGCATATTTTTACTGACACTTGGGGTGTTCATATCAACAAGATTAAACTGCTCAGAGCATAGCCAGAGTGGTGGAGTTGTGTCATCAGACCTCTGCCTCAAGCCAGGCTAATCTCAACTTTTGTTTCTGTCTTGCAGAATGGAGATGTATGTATTTCAATTCTTCACCCACCTGTAGATGACCCACAAAGTGGAGAGCTGCCGTCTGAGAGGTGGAACCCTACCCAAAATGTCAGGTAACTGTGAATCTGATGTACAACAGTGACCTCAAAGGCTTGTCGTCTCTCTAAGACTAAGGCCTATGTTGGCGAGAGGTTTGGAGGGGAATTTAAGACTTTGGGGGTTTTAAGGCTTGAATCAAGCGGGGACCAGGCTTACCGAACTGTCTGGACGTAGTGGAGTGCTGTTTGTCCTGATACTGGGCTAACAATGTGGAGCCTTCTGTCCTGTTCACAAGGTTTCATGCTCTTAAAAGCAGATTATCTTAAATGTTCTAGCCTTTTCCAGTCCATGTTAGCTTACACTTAGGTTTTTCAAACTCCTCCAAGATACCACTAGTGGGAAAAAAAACCAACCCAACACTTTTGAGTGTTCAGGCCCAGTAGGAGTACCTTTGGGTACATAATCCTGTCTACTGTTTGCCCTCCAGTATTTGTCTCTGTCTCCTGTCCTGCAGCATGGTATCTTGAGCAGTTAGCCAGGTAGTTTTCTTCCTGCGGAAAAGCCAAAGGATCACTAAGTACCAGAGGCATTCAAGGCTAATTATTATTCAAGGCTATCCATTATTTTGAAACACCAACTGAATTTCATTCCCATTACAAGACACTGCCAATAAAGAACTGACTAGGTGACAAGCTTCAACTCATGGTTAGGAAACAGCTTGGGGCATTAATTACTTATATTGCACATGCATTTTGAGTATTTCATTATATACAACCCTAAAGATTGACATGAAACTTCTCATGGTGCTAGTTCTCTGATTTCTGCTCTCCTTTACCACTGTGCAGTTTTTGGTGCTTACTCTTGGAATGTGTTGGGCTTAAGGGTGGCATTTGGGGAGAAAACAATCCTCAGCTGTACCAGCAAATGGAAATAAAACTTGTCGTTAACTGCTAGCCTGCTACCAGCATCACCTGTTGGGCTAAGTGCTGATAGAAATGTGTCCTGCTGGGGTCCCATCTGGCTTTGCAAGGCTGCAGAGTGTCAGGCAGGAGGCAGCAGGGCTGAAGGTGTGGGAGGGCAGCATGCTTGTAATGAGCTGCCTCTGTAACGTTGGGCTTCTCTTCAGCTGCTGAATGTTGTAAATCCTGCTTAGTATTGACCATTTACTACAGATGACTCTGGGTGGAGTGTCTGAAGGGGGGATTGTTATTCTTCAACTTTGAGAGCACCTGTATTTCCACCTCTAACAGTGTCAGTTTTTTTAAACACAGTGAATGTGGACTTCCCCATCAGTCAGAGCTAGATGAGGCAGGCATAAGTAAATATGGGAAACATCCAGCAAGATGAGAAGGAATGCAGCTGTGATCTGTGTGGCAGAGAATACTGCTTTTCTTCTTGAGTCCTGAGTCCTGTACAGCTGAGGAAGTGGTGGCAGGGCTTAGAGTTGAGGCTCTTTGATCACTTTAGTTGTCCTTCTGTGTATCTCCCCTGTCTCTCCTCTGTCCTTTGAGGTGCACAGGCCAGAGCTGAGCACAATATTCAAGACAGAGATACATCTGTATCTTGTTGTATTGGTTTTATGTGGCAAGGTTTTGGTAGCGGGGGGAGGGGTTACGGGGGTGGCTTCTGTAAGAAGCTGCTGGAAGCTTCCCCTGTGTTTGAGAGAGAGCGAGCCCATACCAGTCGGCTCTGAGACGGACCCGCCGCCGGCCAAGGCTGAGCCAATCAGCAATAGTGGTAATGCCTCTGTGATAACATTTTTAAGAAGGAAAAAAAAGTTGGGACAGACAGAAAACAGCTGCGGGAGAGAGGAGTGAGAACATGTAAGAGAAGCAAGCCTGCGGACACCAAGGTCAGTGAAGAAGGAGGGGGAGGAGATGCTCCAGGCGCCGGAGCAGAGATTCCCCTGCAGCCTGTGATGAAGACCCTGGTGAGGCAGGCTGTCCCCCTGCAGTCCAGGGAGATCCACGGTGGAGCAGATCTCCACCTGCAGCCCGGGGAGGACCCCACGCCGGAGCAGGTGGGTTCCCGAAGGAGGCTGTGACCCCGTGGGAACCCCGCGCTGGAGCAGGCTCCTGGCAGGACCTGTGGATCTGTGGAGAGAGGAGCCCGTGGAGCAGGTTTTCTGGCAGGACTTGTGACCCCGTGGGGGACCCGCGCTGGAGCAGTGTGCTCCTGAAGGACTGCACACCATGGAAGGGACCCACGCTGGAGCAGTTCGTGAAGAACTGCAGCCTGTGGGAATGGCCCACGTTGGAGACATTCGTGGAGGACTGTCTCCCGTGGGTGGGACCCCATGCTGGATCAGGGGAAGAGTGTGATGAGCCCTCACCCTGAGGAGGTGAAGTGGCAGAAAATAACGTGTGATGACCGTAAACCCCATCCCTGTCCCCCTTGTGCCGCTGAGGGGGCTTGGTGGAGAAATCCGGGAGTGAAGTTGTGCCTGGGAAGAAGGGAGGGGTGGTGGGAAGGTGTTCTGAGATTTCATTTTATTTCTCATTACCTTACTCTGGCTGATTTGTAATAAATTGAGTTAATTTTCCCTAAGCTGAGTCTGTTTTGCCTGTGATGGTAATTAGTGAATGATCTCTCCTGTCCTTATCTTGACCCACAAGCTTTTTGTTATATTTTTCTCTCCCCTGTCCAGCTGAGGATGGGGGAGTGATAGAATGGCTTTGGTGGGCACCTGGCATCTAGCCAGGGTCAACCCATCACACTTGTGAAGAGTTGTGGTTTAAGCCCAGCCACCAACAAAGCACCACAAAGCTGCTCGCTCACTCCTCTGCCCCGGCCCTGGTAGGATGAGGAGGAGAAGATATACAGAAAAGGTCGTGGAGACAAGGACAGGGAAGGATCACTCACTAATTATGGTCATGGGCAAAAAACAGACTGAACTTGGGGAAGAAACAAAATCAATTTACCACAAATCAAATCAAAACAGGATAATGAGAAGTAAACCCAAATCTTAGAACACCTTCCCCCCATCTCTGCCTCCTTCCCCGGCTCAGCTCCACTCCTGGTTCTCTCTCCCTCCTCCCCTCCAGCAGCGCAGGGGGACAGAGAATGGTGGTGGGGTCAGCTGCTCCTTCCTCCTCAGGGGGAGGACTCCTCACTCGGCCCCTGCTCCACCGGGGGGTCCCTCCCTCCCTCCCGCGGGAGACAGTCCTCCATCAGCTTCCCTGGCGTGGGGCATTCCCACGGGCTGCAGTCCTCCAGTCACGGCCTGCTCCAGCGCGGGCTTTCCCATGGAGTCCCAGCCATCCTGGGGGGCAGCCATCCCCCTGCTCAGGCGTGGGCTCCTCTCTCCCGGGGCTGCAGGTGGGCATCTGCTCCCCCGCTCCCCTCCGTGGGCTGGGGGGGACAGCCTGCCGCCTGGTTTCACCATGGGCTGTGGGGGCATTCCCTCCTCCTCCTCTCCTTCCTCACTGACCTTGGTATCTGCAGAGGGGTTCCTCTCACATTCCAATCCCCCTACCCACCGCAGGTTCCCCTTCTTAAATCTGTTCTCCCAGAGTTGTTACCACCGTCACTGATGGGCTCGGCCTGGGCCAGCAGCGGGTCCGACTTGGAGCCGGGGAAGCTTCTGGCACCTTCTCACAGGAGCCACCCTTGCAGCCCCTCCCTTGCTACCAAAACCCCACCACACAAACCCAAAGCGTGAAGATAGGTGATGCCCTGTCTCACTATTGCTTTGTTTCCTGAGGATGCCTATTTCTGTTGGCTTTTTTGGCTGCCTAAGATCTGGACAGTTTCTGCAACCAGCTCAATAGAGTATCATGACTGTCAGTACAGCCTAAGCCGAAAATTTATACTGGAGAGCAAAAATGTGCTAGGACAAATCTATACCTACCTCTAAAGGTGGCTCTGAGAGGCTACAATATGGATAGCAGCTGGAACAACAAAAAAAAAATACCCTTTTTCAACAAGTTATATAAGAGGATGTGCTGATTGGGAGCACCAGCCTGCCTACATAATGTCTGTTTCAGATGAAATTCATCTGTGTCTGAGCCTTCTGTTACCTAGAGAGAAATAGGCACTTCATGGGTCTGTTTCCTTGAGCCTCTGCTAGCTGCTCTCCCCTGCTGGTAAAGGGATGTAGAGGAACTCACTCTGAAGACAACAGCACTGTAAACACTTAAAACAGCTCACTGTTCCCCAGAATGGGGTGGGGGAGGTAAGAAAGAGAAAGGCTGGCTTGAAATCTTCACTCTTCATGCAATCAAGTTGCATGAAACAGCCTCGCTTGAGAGAGAAACAGATCCCTGACAATATTGCAGAAGGTCAGTCTGTATCCAGCCCAGTGCAGTTTGTACCTGATGCTGAGGATGTTTTCAGTCCCATGTGGCTGACCTTTTTTTGTGGTTTTGGTCCTGTCAGATCCCATGTGCTGTGATCTCTTCCTGTTACTGTATCTTGTTTACCCACAGTAGCAGGGTTTGAGTTGGAGCAGATTGTCCAGCTCTTAAGGTATCATCAGGGTTGGAGCTGATCTAACGTGCTTGTCGGTAACGAAGAGTGCAGAGTCTCACCTCTAATAGACAGTTGCCTTGGTGTATTTAAGTAGCTTTGCAGTGACTTTGGAGTCTGGGGCACTGCAGTGGAGATTGGCTTCTCCTCACTTTGTTAATGGAAGTGTGGTAGAGCAGATGCTAAATGCAGACAGGAATTCCTGTCCTCGACTTTTCCTAGACTTTGCTTGCTTTACAGTAAAGCTGCTGCAATGATGCTGGAGCTGACATGCTGGCTTTACAGCCTGTTTGCTGAGAATCAAAGGCTTTTAAATTAATTCTTGAGATGAAGTAGAAGACGGTCTCTCTTCTGCCCATCATTCCAGTCTGAACAGACAGTTTTTTCCAGAGCTGCTGTTCTCTTTTCCTACTGAATTATATCAGTTGGAAAATAAATTGTATAAGACTGTCTTGATAGCTATGCTGAACAGTCTGGCCAGACACAAGTGTTTAGTTTCAAAACCTTTCAAGACACTCAGCATCCAAATGACCAAGCATTTCCTGGAATTGTATCCCAGATATATGATCTGGTAGATGTGCTCAGCATGTGCTGCTCTGAATGTGTCCCTAAATCAATGCAAGTACAGCTGGGGCTGTAGTCTCCTTTAATCAAGTTCTGCAAAGCAGTTGCTAGGTACTGCTGTATTTCAAGACTTATTCCTTGTCTTTTGTTCTTCCTCTCCATTTAAATCAAAAGCTGTTGCCAGCAGAACCACATCGGACATGTGAAGCTATTGCAGTGGTAGCTACAGCCAAGTGGCTGGGTGCATAGAGCTGCCTGATGTGAGTCGCTGCTGAGTTTTGTGCTGGTTGTGGCACTGTGTGAGGAGCAAAGGGATGACTCTCTGAAGTGTGGAGGGTTCTAGGAAATGCAGAAGGGACTGGGCGAGAGAGGTGGTGTTTGCACCTGGTAAATGCCAGCAGAGCGGGGCAGCTAGCAGCTCTGTGCTGCTGCTAGAAATCCAGGAAGGCTGTCTGTCTGCTGGGGGTTGTGTGACTGGCTCATGCTGGCTTTGCTGAGTACCAGCAGCTGAAGCCTGCTGGGCCCTTGGCGGCTTGCCTGGGTATTGAAAAACATCTGCACTGTTTTCCCCTTGCTGTGCTTGAGTGCTGCTACAGCAGCCTTGGTGATGCGTAAGCTGAGGGGAGGTGAGACCTGCCCACAGCTTCAATGCCTTAACACCCAGTGGGGCAGGGAAAGTAATGCAGCCTTATCTGATGGCCTTGGGTCGTAGTGGTCCTTCTCCCTACACAGGGCAGGTGAAGAGCCTGACTGTCTGCTGGGAGGCTGAATGTCACCACGAACAGGCTCATCTAGCACGTTTCCAGCCCTGCACCATCCATGGGTGGTGTGGACAAGCTGAATTCTGGTCTGATCCTAGCTTACCTGCTGTCCCGTCACAAGCACGTGCACAGACATGATGGTCTGTAGTCAGATGAGATCCTTGAGGTTTGTGTTGTGTCACCTTCCCTGTGCTGATGGCCAGGGTCTGAAGTTCATAAATATCTGCTCTTACTTCAAATATTATACTTAGTTACCCTTAGCTTAAGTTTTTACTTTAAACAGGTTTCTGATGCATCATCTAATGAAGTCATCAGCATCCAGAATCGATTAATGTGTTAGCTCTGACTCTTGCTGTTGTGGTTACCTTTTTCAGGACTATCTTACTGAGTGTAATCTCTTTGCTTAATGAGCCCAACACATTCTCTCCTGCCAATGTGGATGCGTCAGTCATGTTCAGGAAATGGAGGGACAGTAAAGGAAAAGATAAGGAGTACGCTGAAATCATAAGGTAAGCTTTGCATGGGTGATGCTGTGCTACCAGCTTCCTGCTTTGAATCCTGTAAAACAGAATGCTTGCAGAATTTGCTGAAACCAGCTTCTCGCTGTGGTTGCTTCTTTGGAAATGAATTTTACTGTCTTACTCCAAGTCCATGCTTCTGGTCCCTCTAGGATTTTCACCACACAGAAGCAGTGCAGACTTCCAGACCAGGAGGACCAGGCTGATCTGTCTTTAAATTGTTCTTTTTTTCAGATTAATCTGGTGTGATGCTCTGCAAAACCTATTGGTTGCTAGTAAATCCCAGTGGAAGTCCCCGCTTGCTGTTGAGCACTGCTTGCATTGCTTGGGATGTGATTCAGACTGACTGCATCCTACTAATTCTGTGCTTAATGCACTCATGAATCATAATCTTGTCCTTCCAATTCAAAGGAATATCAGTGGGATTTGGCAAGCGCTTGCAAAGCTGGGTTTGATTAGCTGGAAGCACTGTTCAATCTTGACTGTCCTTTGCTGAGAAGTTCATGGTTCATCAGGTGCTGTAGGGAGACGATGTAAACTTGAGCCAGTGTTGCTGTAGAGCTGTGGGTGGACAAGCCGTACCGGAGTGGGACTGCTGTCACACTTGCTTGGGACAAGACTACATCTGCATTGACTCTGCTGGCTGGGCGTGCAGGTTATACCCCTGGCTGGAGCTATGTAGGGCAGTCAGTCTGTGCAAGAAGCCTCTCAGAGAGGTTGTCTTAGTCCCCTCCAGCTGCCTTGGCTTCAGCAGAGCTGGATGTACTCCATAAACAGAGTACGGCAGACTGACGATCAGGCGGGCACGGGTGAAGGGATAGGCTGCCATCTGCTCCTCTCCCTGCTGGGAGGCAGCATGGGCCAGCAACAGTTCACAGCCTGAGTGCTGCTGGGAGGCAGCAGCCAGAGCCTGTCCTGGGGTGACGGGAAACACTTGTCTTCTGCCAGCCCCACGCAGCGCCGGGGCTGCGGCCGCATCTCGAGGTGTACCATGTGCTCTGACTGCTCTTGCCCTCCCGTGGGAGCTCAGAGCTGCTTGTGGGAATTGCATTTTCGAGCACGCTGGGGTGCTCCCAAGCCCAGGGCTACAGGAACTAAATCTGTTTTTAGTACTGCTTGTGGTGCTTCAGCCAAACGTCAGCTCTCCTGACTCCGGGCTGCTGGGACGACTGGGCTGGGGCTGGCCGGGAGGTGGGGAGTTGAGCCATGCTACCGCTGGCACGCAGCCCTGCTCATGTTGCTGTGTCCTCCTCCCTGCAGGAAACAGGTTTTGGCTACCAAAGCCGAGGCAGAGAAGGATGGCGTGAAGGTCCCCACTACGCTGGCAGAGTACTGCATCAAAACTAAAGTGCCTTCCAATGACAACAGTTCAGATTTGCTTTATGACGACTTGTACGACGACGACATTGATGACGAAGACGAGGAGGAGGAGGATGCCGACTGTTACGATGATGATGATTCTGGCAACGAGGAGTCGTGACCTGCTCCCTCTATGCCCCTGTACTGCCCTGCCGACTCAGGCCAGAAGGGAGCAGCGGTAACCTAGCAGCAGTCCAGCAAAAAAGTGGGGGGGGGGGATCAAAAAAAAACTTTTTGTCTCCTGCTGTCTCCTGTTGTATGGATCTGTTTGCTCCTTTTTTATGGACCTCTTAGAGACCCTCCACAGAATGTCTGAATTCTTGCATTCTTAACCCTTTCATCACTGTATTATGATTTCTTTTTAAAAAAGAAACTCCCCTTTTCACTTCTCTACAAAACGCTCACAGCGAAACAGGTTTGCTCGCGTTTAGATTCTTGAATTAAATACAGTCTTGCATTGAGATGTTTTATGTATTTAAAGCTGGAACAAACCCATTGGAAGCTGGGGTTTTGGGAGCTCAAGTGCTGCATTTACTGGGAAGAAAAAAAAAACCACACAAAGCAAATTGCCAAGGTTTAGCTGCTCCATTTACAATAATAGCGTGTGTACATTCGTTTAGCCTTGTGGTGGTGGCTTTTCCTTTATAAGGTGTGGGGCGGAGAGTGTAAAGCTACTGTGTGTTGAGCTTGATGGGATGTTACTGAAAGGTACAGTATTCCTTTTCAGCCTGCTCAAGTTAGGAAATAGCTGGCCCCTGGAGCCCCAGAGGGCACAATCAGCTTTGTCTCTGAAAAAGGCTTGTGATATGAACCCTAAAATAAACACTTAACAGTTCACATCTGTACAACTGAGCCCTGGGTTGCTATTTTTTTTTTTTTCAGACTAGGTTGGGGTTGAAAAAGTTCAGTTTGGCCATGCTGCTGAGATCTGCTGCCAGCTTCCCCTCTGCAGAGGGAGAACAGACATGCATCCCACTGCCCAGTGGGCCAGCATTCATCCTGAACAACTATTTGGCAGTGGGAGAGAGATAGCCTCCCACCCCAGTGCTTGCTAGCAGCTCTTGCTTCCTGCAGCCCAAATCCAGTGCTGGCCTGAGCCTTCTTTCTGTTGCTGATGTAGGTCATTTGTTGGTAAATGCAGCACTGCTGCAGCCCTAGGGGCTGTGCAGGGTCAGCAGCAGTCAAAACTCGCTTTGGTGCCTGCCTGGGGTGGCCAGGCTGTCCCTGTGCCTGCAGTGGCTGCTGGGGCATGGGACAGAGGGGATGGATGTGTGCTGGCCTTTCCCCTGCCTGGCTGGCTGGGACATGGGTGAGCGTGAGCAGCCCCACAGCAGAGGGATACACAGTGCTTTCAGTCTGGAAGAGGTGGCCGGCAGCAGGGTTCGACAGACTGCTTAGCAGCGTGCTTCAGCTGGGGCACTGAGCTAGGCCTCCTGCATGTTTTTGGGAGCTTTTGGCAGACCTTACGGCCCTCCCTCCTGGGCAGGGGGGATCCTGCATGCTCGTGTCTGCAGAACCCTCTGCCTCAGTCCCTCTACTCGCTCTGTTTGCAGTGTGTTCTCCTTGTTCGGCTGTGGTGCTGTGGCTCGAATTCACCTTTCGCATGATCCCTTGATCAGCAGCCAGCCCTGCCTTCTTGCGCTGAGCCCTGGCACCTCCAGGAGCAGACCTGAGGTGCTGACCCTCCATTCCCACAGGTACAGAGGCAGTTACCCTGATAAGAGCTGCGGGCTCGGGCATTTGTTTATGCCTCCCCTTTGTATATCTCAGGGTTTTCAATGGTACGTCACCAGCTGCGGTCCCTCGGGGGGTGCTTTGTTGGGAGTAATCTTTGTTCTGTGATCAGCTTGGTGGCTGTGTCCTGGGGTGAGGAGCGGGATGAGAGTGAGCAAGCTCAGCGTGTGCTGTCTGGAGGGAGAGGAGAGGAAGGCAGCCCATGGGGAGGGGAGGAAGGCTGGTGGGGCTCTGAAGTGATCAAGGCAGATGCGTTTTCAAAATAGTGCTGGGCTGGGATTAGCTGCAGCGGGGACAGTCCCTGCTTCTCTGCCCCAGGGGCGTGCTGGTGGTGCATCCCTCTGCCCCCTGCAGAGTAAAGGCAGCCCAAGTGGTGATGCCGTGTCCCTCAGTGCTCCCTGTGACACTCTGCCCTCCTGCTTGCATGTTACCTGGGGAGGCAGCTGGACCCTTCGTGAAGTGTCCCACATGGGCTGCTTCAGCTCGCCCTTCCAGCAAGGACTGACTCAGCCCCTGGTGCTTTTTGGAGCCGGCAGCGCGGCTCACCTGCATCTAGTGATGGGGGGTGGGGGGGGCACTCCCCAGCTTCGCTCCAGCCCCCTGAGGGTAGCACCGGTGTTGGCAAGTGGGTCTGTGGGCCTCCTGGCTGCAGGACTGGTCTCGGGGCCGCACTGGGATAGGGACACCAACTTAAAGCTTTTTGGGGGCTGCTGGGGGTATGAAGGAGCAGACTATGGCAATGCTGGCTGTGCTGATGACTTGGTTTGAATTGAGGATACTGCATCTTTCAGGATTTTCCTTGTACTTTTGACCGTCTTCACTGTATACTCTCCAGTGACTTGTGTTTTCAAGCTTAGTGTTGTAAGATGCATTATCATGACTCTTCTGTTGTTAACCCTTTTTTAATGACAAAAAGCAACCTATTTTGAGAGCTCCTACATTAGCCAGACTAATTTCTCTTCCCCACTGTCCTGTGCAGTGTCATTGCTTGTTGACTTGCTGGTTTCCTTTTGAGATACAAACTGAAATATAAGAGTTTTTTGAAACTATTTAAGAGATTGCTGAAAAATGTTTACCTGATCTGTGTATTCTGGGTTTTTTCTTAACCCTTTTCTCTTGTCTTGGCCAATATTAGCGTTTACATTTGCAATTACAAGCCCCTTCAAATGCAGTTTTCAACCATTCTGAAGCCAGCAGGGTACACTAGATTTCTTAGTAGTTTTCCTAGCTGAAATCCCAGATGTTTTCCTTTTTTTCTCCAGTATAATTTACCAGAAAGAATTAACTGATGCATTTTTGTGTTGTCTTCTCCTTCAGTAGTTAGTTATATTTTGTCTTTTCTGCACATCTGTCTACTAATAAAAATGTGAAATGAAAACATCCCTGGACTGTTACTTCCCTGTTAATTGAGCTGGTTCATTTGCATGGGTTACTTAAAGCTTTGAATAACAGCTGTTCACAAGTTCAGTGCCACACCAGTATCAATGCCCATACATATACATAAATATCTATAAGGTTATTGGAAAATAAAGCTGCTGTTTGAGAGCTGCCTGCCTGACCTGAAGACTGAAGAACAAACTGATTTAGAGAAGTTCTTCGGCACAAGGCCATGGCCTTTGCTGTTACATTTAGCCTTCCCAAGTCAGGAAGAGGGAAACCAGTGGGAAGATGGTTCATGGTCCTGTATGACTGCAGCAGGGACACTGGACTTGGGGGATGGGGTGCTGCTGGTGGCCAGTTCCCTGGCAGGGCAGGAGCACAGCACTCCTGAAGTGGTCAGACAAGGCCATGCGGGAGCTTGCTTGCTGGGGCAGGGGGCTTTGACCTCATGCAGAAGGCTGGCTGGCAGAGGAATTGAGGACATCACTGCCAGCCCTTCAGGGTGCTTGCCCTGCCTGGCCCATGGTGTTCCTTGCAAGCTCAAGAGTGGAGAAGTTTCTTGTTGCAGTGCCTTGCTGCTGCAGTCAAGCTAAAATTAGCAGGACAAGGGTACAGGAGTTGCACTTGCTGCACTTGGCATCATTTGCAGCACAGCAGCTGGGTCAAATGTGGTTGTGGCCTGAGTGCTTTAGCTTCACAGCTGTGCTGGAGGAATGGTGATGGCATTTCAGAGCTGCATTCCCAGAGGAATCTCCGTATTGGGGAATGGGACTGAGAGGAAGGGTGGTGTCTGGGCCTTCTGACTTGGAGGGGGCTTGCTTGTACCTCCTGCCTGGGTCCTGCAGCACCTGGCTGCTAAGAGGTGCCACCACCACCTTCATCCAGCAGAAGGTGTGGTACCAAAGGTGGGGGAAACTCTCCGGCCTGCCCTGCCTTGGGTAAACCTGCCTCCCACTTGTGCACGGGTTTTTTTTTTACCTGTGCAGCTGAGCAGCCTTGGCTCTACCATCAGACTGTGGACCAGGGGGCTTAGAGAGGAAGTGGCTGCAGAAAAGCCCTGCTGGAACCAACAGTGTAAGGAACTGGGAAAACAACCTGTTGAGTGCTGCCTGGAGAGCAGAGAAGGCTGACTGCAGGCAGGACACTAGAGCAGTTGGGAAGGTGCTAGAGTTGCATGTTCTGCCTTGTGCTGGGGAAGAGGAAGGTGCCAGACAGCAACACAGCCCATCCCCTCCAGGCCTGGAAGCACTGCCCTTCCATGCCCACAGCCACAGTTGAGGATGGAAGTTGTGCAGCTGGGTAGAGTGAAGAAGCACTGGCTGAAGTCCTTGTAAGGGAGTCTCCCTTGCAGCTGCCCTGCAACAAACCTAAGGCTCAGGGGGCTGCTGTGCACTGGCACCAGCTTCTCATGTTGCCTTTTGCCAGGTCCAACTGCTTCAGCAAGGACTGACCCACACCTGGGAGGGCAGCAGTGGGTTTCTATAATCAAGAAACTAAGTGTGTGAAGACAGCTGCGGGAGAAGTTTGTTTTTCAAGAACAGCTCCTGTGAGGCAGCAGCTCTGACAGCAGGTAGATGAGGTGCTGTTGCTGCAAGGCCTGTGGGCTCAGCTGCTGGTGCAGCCCTTGTACAAGCTGACAGTAAGTCCCCAGCCTGCAGAAACATTTTTGCCCTCCTTGACATTCAGGCCCCAAAGCAGTGGGACAGCAGCTGCCAAGGGCTTGCAGCAGCTGCTGAAGTTCAGCCAGTATCAAAACTTGAGCTGGGGCAAAGGAATGCCAGTGCAGTTCATGTTGTGCTGCTCAGAGGCAGGGGGAGGGTCGGGTGACACATTGACTTCTTCCAAGCCAGTTGGGTCTCACAGGACCTGAAAACAGGTGAAAGTGTGACTCTAAGAAAGAAAAGTGGTTCTCAGGGTAGAAGGATTATTTTTTTTCTTCTGGGTCTTGAAACAGAATTATGAAGTACAAAAAAGCCCCTCACCTGCCCCATGGACACATGGCTTCACATTTACCCACCTCCTCTGCTGTGCAGGGCCATGATGTTCAGGAGGATGAGCCCAGGGCAGGAGCTGTCCCTCAGGAGCCCTCACCACTGACCGCCCTCCTGGTGGAGGCCATGGACCTCACAGGTGAAGCAAGGGCAGGCAGTGCTGCAGCTGTCCTCCCTCCTTACCTATCCCCACTGCTCCACAGGGACTCATACAGATCACAACGCCAGAGGACACCAAAGGCAGAGACATGATGCTTATGGCAGGAGCCAAGGGTGCTGCCCAGGATCCCACCCCTGCTGCAGGTGCCTGTGAGCTCTCAACACCGAGGTGCACTCAGCTTTGTCATGGTATATGGCATCCCCTGCAAACCCATCTGCTGCTCTTACCCTCCCAGCTCAGCTTTTCTTGCAGGAGCAGGTGGAAAGGGACAGGCTGTAAAAGCAAAACTGCTCCTGGAGCCTTTGAAAATGCAGACAAACACCAGTGATACGCTCAGATCTTTATTAGGTGAAGGAAGGGCTAAAAAGAAATGAAACTCCTAAACAATCACTGCACTGGTGCAGGACAAGAAGGACCAGGAGTTGCCTCCAGGGTCTTGTTTTAAAAAAAGGGGGGGAGGGACAGGTGAAGTTTTCATCCAGTAGCTCTGGCTTTCCTGGGCAAAAAGAGGTACAAGACACAGCTTATACTTTTATTTAAGAAATCGCTACATATTTTTTGCCTCTAATGATGCAAAGGAGGTTCCAGGACACACTGAGCGATCCAAAGTCTCTTGCTAGAGAAACAAAAATAAATCACCAAACATAAAAGAAAACCCTGTCTTTTTTTTTTTATTCAAAATTTGAAAAATAAAAAGGTGAGGCTGCAGCTCAGGGCCACAGTGACCAAACTGCCCACAAGAGTTCATCTTCCACAGCAGGAGGGAGGGGTGAGACAAAAGAAAGGGGAAGGCCCACAAAACATTCTTTTCCTTTTTTTCCTCTTTAACATAAAAGCTATATTGGGGGCTGAGGGCAGAAATCAAACCAACACGACACATCCTGATTCATTTGGGGGGGGGGGGGGGGGGGGAGGCAGGCCTCCTTATTTGCCTGAATTTAGAACTGCATTAAAATACATGGGCTCCAGCTCCAAAAAAAACCCAAAACAAACAAAAAAAAAACCAAAAGGCGCAGTTTGTCTTTGACAGAGTTATAAAGCCCATAGAGCTTAAAAAAAACAAGTAAGGATGCCCTGGTGCAGATGAGAAATAATTAGTTTTCCTACAAAGAAAATAAAACAGGCTGCAAGATGCAGAAAACCACATTTAGGCTCTATTACATTTACAAATACATACATAAATATATTACATACAACAGCAACTCAAAGAGGAAGCGGGCGAGTCACACAGAGGATGGATGGCTGGCTGCAGTTCTCCCCGCACAGACGTTTGGCTGAGTAGTTACTTCTAATAATTCCAGGAATGGGCTTCCGCTTTTTTTTTCTTTCTCTCGTTTCTTTTTTTTTTTTTTTTTTTAATTTTATTTTATTTTTTTATTTTCTCCTCCTCTCCTTTCATTCTCTCCTCCCTCCCCGGTTTCAGATTTAGTTTGTCCAGTATGGAGAAGTGCCATAGGCGGTTTTGGTAGCCTGAGACTTTTGCTGCATGGTGCTGGGTTGGTTGCGTTGGCCAGATCCACCCTAGAAATTGGAAACAAAGGAGATAGGGGCATCAGCTGCCATAGCACCAGTGCTCCCAGGAAGACAAGCCCATCCAAATGTCACCAGAAGAGCTGCCACCCCCAGGGACAGCCCTGACACCCACCAACACAGCAATGCTCCTCCCTGAATGGATCCATTTCTGCCCTGCAACATCTCCATGTCTCGCAATCCAGGACAAGTGGCCACAGAGACACCAAGCAGGACCACGGGAACACACCATCCCCCCCCCCCCCCCCCCAAGACAGATTCAAGCACAAGGAAGGAGAGGAGCAGGACTGGGGACAGCAAAGGAGCTCTCTCAAGCCGAACAGAGGTGGTGCACCAGCCAAGGATGTCACACATTCAGAGACAGAAGTAATTTCCTATTTCTGGACTCTAGGGCAGAACACTCTGTTTTTTCAGGGAACATTTATAGTAAGGAAAGGAAAGGCATGGGCTGGTGAAACCAAATCAAAGCTGACATGCAACCTGCAAGGAGATGCTTGATTTTTCCCCAAGTTACAGTACAAGTGGTCACGTCCTGCTCTCCTGTCACAGCCAGGAGACAGCAGCGCCTGCCTCAGCTTCACACCTCACAGCCCATCTCTCCACACCCCACATCAGGATGGTCTCTTCACAGAATCACAGGCTGGCTGAGGCTGGCAGGAACCTCTTGAGGTTATCTTGTCCAACCCCTCTGCTCAAGCAGGGTCACCTAGAGCCAGTTGCCCAGGGCTATGTCCAGACAGCTCCAAAGATGGGCACTCCACAACCTCCCTGGGCAACCTGTGTCAGTGCTTGGTCACCATTCCAGTAAAAAAGTGTTTCCTGATGATCAGAGGGAACCTCCTGTGTTCCAGTTTGTGCCTGTTGCCTCTCATCCTGTCAGTGGACACCACTGAAAAGAGCCTGGCTCCATCCTCCTTACACCCTCCCTTCAGGTATTTATATACATTGATAAGATCACTGCCTGAGCCTCCTCTTCTCCAGGCTGAACAGTCCCAGCTGTCTCAGCCTTTCCTCATAGGAATGATGCTCCAGTCCGTTCATCATCCTTGTGGCCCTTTGTTGGACTCTCTCCAGTACATCTGTGTGTCTCTTGTACTGGGGAGCCCAGAAGCACTCCAGGTGTGGCCTCACCAGTGCTGAGCAGAGGGGAAGGATCTCCTCCCTTGACCTGCTGGCAGTACTTTCTGTAATGCAACCCAGGATCCCGTTGGCCTTTGTGGCAAGGGCACATTGTTGGCTTGTGGTCAACTTGGTGTCCACCAGGACCCCCAGGGCCTTTTCTGAAAAGCTACTTTGGCCCCCAGCATATACTAGTGCATGGGGTTGTTCCTCCCCAGGGGCAGGACTTCGCACTTCCCCTTGCTGAACTTCATGAGGTTCCCTCCCCAAGCTGCTCAACAGCACCAAGTCTGTTAGTCTGCAACCATTGTCAAGGCTCTTCCCCATTGAGCAAAGCAAAAATGAGAAGGAAGCAAAAACCCCCAAGACCCTGCTGGCATGTGAAGGGGAGCAATCTGTCCTCAGCCACACTGTAGAGGCAGAAGTGGCCGACTCACCTGCCCATCTTGCTGAAGATGGTGATGCAGCATCTGGGAATGAGGCTGCTGATGCGCAGGCAGGATATGGAGAAATGGGGCTGGAGCATAACCTGGGGCAGCACCAGGGTTCAGGGGCCCAGTCGATCCAAGAGCAGAGGGCAGGCTGAAAGGAGGCGGCGTGCCAGCATGGAATCCCTGCTTGTCAAACGTCTGCACAGGAGGTGAGGGGGACAGCATCAGAGACTGGTGTGAGCAGCCCCACAGTGACCAGACAAGAACAATAGTGGCCCAGACACATATCACCTGAACCTTTCACCAGCCCCATGAGCAAGCCAAGTCACATTGAATACCTACAAGCACTTCAGCAGATGAGTTTCAGCTCATGTTCTCACCCAGATTTATGCACTAATGCCTCTGACATTTTATTTTATTTCCATGGCTACTGCACTCCTTTTTCCCTGACCTGTTTTTACTCAGTGAGACATGGGATGGCAGCAGCTGCCTGAAATCAGTCCTTCACACATTGCAGGGGCTCAGCCTGGATTACTTGACCTACCCAGAGCAGCCTGACAAAAATGCAAGAACTTGTGGTAAGATTTTCCTCCTCCTGGCCAAAGCTTGACCCCTAATGCTAAGCATGTACCTGAGAGCTGACTTCCTACTTGTAAGCATGGATCACAGCCAGACACTGATTCCCCCAGACGAGGGTGCAAGCAGGAGAAATCAGGAGCTGGACATAAGCCCACTGCACACCACAGCTTGTCAAAGCTCTTTCTGCTTTCTCTGGGAAGCTGTATGCTGAGCAATGGCCACAGGAGACCATGGGACAGGTACCCTCGGGTGTTAGGGGTAGGCACTATTGACTGGTGTCTCTGGTGAAAAGCAAACAGCCTCTCAACTCAGCTGCTTTGGGGACTATTTTGACTAAAAACATTAGCACCAACACATTTCATTTGCACCCAGGACACAGCTTGCATGGGGCAGCGTGAGGCTGCATAGAGCGCTGTGCCTATGCCAGCATCTGCCATTAGGAGCTGACATGGCAGAAACAGTGGGACTGAGGGCAAGACTCCACTCCGACAGCAAACAGATCCAGCATAAGAAATGCCATGGCCTGCCGACTCTGAGACCAACCAGCCTGGGAACAGAAGGGGAGCCATTGGCCTGGCCTCAGGCCATGAGGGAGGAGGGTCCAGCATTGCTCACCTGAGTCTTGTTATAGACTGAGCCACTGATATCAGGCACACCTGTGTTACTTGAGGTCACAGAAACACCTGGAAAAGAAAAAAAAAAACACCAACAATGAGAAAGTCAATGACCACCCAGCATGAGCCCCATGCTTTGCTCCTGGCACCTCCAGCAGCCTCAGTGGATGCACCTTTGTCTGCAGCCGCTGCACCACATGCCCTGCTGCTGCTGCCGGCCAGCCCGGCAGGGTTCTTCATGCTCTCAGACCCATGGCACCCCACATGGGAACAGAAGAAAGGGTTCAGTTCCTTGCTCCCACTGCAAAGTAGGAAACCAGCCTACTGTGATAAATCACTCATGTCCATGACCCAGCAGTCACCTCTTGGATTCAAATGCACTTCACCAGGCAGCAGCTGGCTGCACCGAACACTCATTTAAGCTTGTGAAAAGCCAGCTCCCCCCTAGGATTAGGGATGTGTTTGGCTCTATTGCAGCATTCAAGAGCTTTCCAGTAGGGCACTGAGCAATAAGACTCAGCGTCTGCTACACATTTGAGCCCTTGTCCTTTCACATCCTGCAGAAGGGCAAGATCTGCAGTGCTCCTCTGCCCTGAGAGAATTAATATCACTCATTCACGGTGGCTTCCACCAGGACCAGCTGGTGCCATAACAGGCTCAGAAACAGTCACTCGCCAGCGAGGTGGCTCTCAAACCAGCCGCTTAATTCAGTCTTATAAAGACTGTCTCTAATCATTTTACTTGGATCAGAATAAAAACAGCAGTTTCTTTGGCCAGTGAATCAGGACTGGACTCAGACAGTGTGCACTGCTCTAAGCTTGTACCTTTCCTAGGACACTGCTCCCCACAGAGGACAGTGTGATCAGCTCTTGGCTGAAGACAGTCCAGTTGGTATTTCAAATGCACAGCAAATGCTGGGTATTTGCTTAAGACCAAGGATGAGCTAGTTAGTGCTAAGCAATTCAGTATACATTTCTCAGGTCTAACCAGCATGTGCAGAATAAAGCTTCCATATAAGCTGTATAAATTCTTCAGCCTTTACAGTCACAAAGTAAACATTTCCAGGCATGAAACAATGCAATGAATTACAGAGTGTACAGACAGCAGCTGAAACAACAGCCCAGAGATGTGTGAACTGCCCTGCTCGCCCCTAAAACACAGCTATCTTAGGTGCCTACCAAGAAACTAAAAATCTAGTCATCATTTGGTAGAGGACCATTTCAGCAGCAGCATCCAACTGCTTAGGCTTCAAAAACACAGCACTGCTGCAGGACCACTATACTTCAGCAAAAAAAACTTCGGCAGAGGAAACAGCTCACCATTTCTCCCATGTATAATTGTGGACAAAGCTGCACATCAGCCACACAAATCCTTATACAAAGTTCAGCCATAAGGTTTAGAAGAAACACCTGGGCCATTAAAAAAACATTTTGTATACGGGAGATGGAGAAACAGCTTGGATGGTGACCCTGTTTAGAGCTGGCTGCTGGATTGACTGCACAGCACTGGGAGTTTGCCCTACTAAATCCCACTCAAGAGCAACCTCAAGTCTCATGTGTTACCTTTCCCAGGTCCAGTGCCAGCAGATTTGTTTTGTGCTTGAGATGATCCACTGTAGCCTCCTTTGCTGTAATCTCCAGCTGCCGTTCCCTGCGTTAAGTCATCATAGCCTGCTGGTGTGTACAAGATAAGGTGTTACAGCGTGCAAGCAGCTCTGCAGACGCTCACGTGAGAAGCGCAGTAGTAAGCATACCTGCTCCATAGCCGTGCTGCCCATAGCCACTTGCTTGCTGGAAAGGAGTCGACGCTGTGTTCAGGTTGACTCCATGCTGTTTAGCAGATGCTGGAGGTACCTGGACAAAGGAAGGGAACAAACAAAAGGCGCTGTTAACTAGGGAATGGCATGCAAAACACAACCTTCCTCTGCCATCTAGTGGGGAAGGCACCTCCACCTCATGTGGGAAATTTAATCTGGAGTTGGGAGCACTGGCGTGGCATGGGACATGGCACTCATGCTTCCAGCAGTAACTTGCTGTAGTCGATTTGTGCAAGCCCCAGGTTTTCTACTAGAGCCACTCGCCCCTCTAATTGCAGGGCAAACCTCTCTCAGAACAGGCTGTGTATTTCTTTCATACACTGGCTTAAAACACCAAATTCTTACCCACAAACCCAAGAAGGAGCAACCACAGTGCACTCACTCCAGAATCAAATGAAACATCAATTTCTGCCTCAGGTTGTTTCATAAAATACTGTTCTACAGGGCCCTAAAATAGACTCATCTACCCTTCTGCCTGGAGCATCCCCTCCTCCCAAATAACCTTCTTCTCCTGAGACTACCAGCACTGCTCTCTGACTTAACCAGGTCTCCTCAGTCCTTGAAAGAACTTCCTAGGCACTCTCAGCTCGCTGACTCAGCTTTGGGTCTCCCCTTGACTCTCCAGAGACTGACAAGGACTTACAGAAACAGTGAGTCCATGAGCTGTAGCTGTCTGGTATTTACAGTAACCTGCGCGGGAGTCCATGAGTTCTAGTCTTTTAAATTTCCTGTTTTCTTGGGGAAAGGACTGCAGCTATTTTCTCATGCTTGCATGTTTTTGGAGGTCCCTTGCAGACTGGTGAAGATGACTCTACTCTGTTCTCATGAGATACCACCTGAGTACTAGATCCAGCTCTGGGGTCCCCAGTATGAGACTGACATAGACCTGTTGGAGCAGGTCCAGAGGAGGGCGACAAAAATTATCTGAGGCCTGGAATATCTCTCCTATGGAAAAGCTGAGAGAGTTGGGGCTGTTCAGCCTGGAGAAGAGAAGGCTCTAGGGAGACCTTATTGCAGCCTTTCAATACTTAAAGGAGGCTTAGGAGAAAGATGGGGAACAGACTTTTTACCAGGCCCTGTAGTGACAGGACAAAGGGCAATTGTTTTAAATTGCAAGAGGGTAGGTTTAGATTGGATATAAGGAAGAAATTTTTTAAGACAAGGGTGAAACAGATTGCCCAGAGAAGTTGTGGGTGTCCCATCATTGGAAGCGTTCAAGGCCAGGTTGGATGCTGCTTTGAGCAATCTGGTCTAGTGGAAGACGTCCCTGCCCAAGACAGGGGGGTTGGCACTAGATGATCTTTGAAGGTCCCTTCCAAGCCAAACCATTCTATAATTCCAAGATGCAGAAGGTTTGGGCTGGAGAGAGCAAAACCAGAGAGGCACAAAGGGAGGGTTAGAGTTTAGGCTGTCACACTTACAAACATGGTTGGCCCATACTGGAATGCACTGGGTACGCCGGGCACACCAGCGTAATAAGGTAACCCAGTGTAGCTGTACCCCGGGGGCAGGGTCGGGTTGAGGAAGGGCTGCTGAGTTGTATGGTGAGTCTGCGTCTGGTTCTGCTGCGGCTGGGCAAGCGTGGTAGCAGGAGCAGGGGAGGCAGAATCCCCGCGGCCAAATTTTGTAACGTCACCTGCTGAAGAAAGAACTGATCAGAAAAGCTATCAAAGCTACTCCAAAAGTGGAGGACTCAAAGGATTCAAATCCTCTGAATACAAGTAAAGAGCTACAGAATAGAGCACATCCTACACTTGAAAGCCTGCAGTTGTTCATGGGAAGCACTCTCCCGGTCTCTGCTCCTGACAGCCACAGGGACATTGCCTGTTCATGGCACAGAACTCCGTGCCATGGCTAATCCATTGAAAAAATGGAGGTACCAATACTTACCTATCTCACACAGTCTGAGAAGATTCATTACTATCAGATCATTGCAATAAAACATGCTAAAAGCAGAAGTATGGTAAGTAGCCAAAGAGCAAATGGTTGTTGGTTAAAGTGTGACTCTCCTAGAGGTTAAACTGATTAGCTAAGCTTCATGGGCTGAAAGCAAGTTAGGATTTACAGGCAGTGATGGGCATATTTTTGTCAATGTCTGTTTATTTGTCAAGCATGACTAGTTAGATGTCCGGTTCCTCACACCACCAAAGTTCTGGAGACAGTAG
This sequence comes from Buteo buteo, assembly GCF_964188355.1. Lineage (NCBI taxonomy): Eukaryota > Metazoa > Chordata > Aves > Accipitriformes > Accipitridae > Buteo > Buteo buteo. The sequence goes on from NC_134204.1 coordinate 9,957,413, forward strand.
CTGAAGGCCAGGAAAGCAAGGCTTGCATCGTGGGCCACCTTATTGAAGAAGTAGGAAGGGAAATTCGGTTATTAACCCAAAAGCAGCCTCCCCAGAGAAGTGATTACGAAGCAGAAAACTCCCGAACACTTGCATTTTCTGGCAGCCTAGAGAGCAGCATGTTCACGTGTTTTTAGGGAGGTGACATACATCAATCACATCTATCTCATTCCCAACCAGTATTCCCTTTTGTTACAAGAAGTATGACAACACTCAATACCATCATTATAGGAATTATAATGCCTATGTCTACAGTTTTAAGCTGTAATCAGATGGCAATGGATGAAAACTACTGGCTGAAAATCCTGGATGGCATTAATGTCATCTTTGCATGATGATAACTGAAGAACAAGAGCAGGAATGAGGAAAGGCTTCTTAGGCCACATGCTTTTGGGAATGAAATCCATTAGATTTGGGGAGGGTGGGGGAGAGCCTGCTAGATGCAGCTCCTGCTGGGAACATACAAGTGCTAGAATAGCAGTAACAAAGTATGGAGAGCTGCTGAGGGGGGGTGTCTACTTCAGTGCCAAAAAAGAAAAGCAAGCCAGCTGAATTCTGAGAAGAATGATTAAGCTACGGAATATTTTTCAAGCATGTATATGTGCTTGGGAAGGGCACTAGATGACACTGCTGTTTACATTTGTAATAATTTTGCACTTATACTCAAAGGCTATCCAACTTAGTCCCAGAGGATGTCACATATCAATTACTGACCAAAACCATGAAGAAACATCAATGTCAGGATTGAGAGGGAGATGCTTGCTTTTGTTTGACCAGTTTGGACTGATAGGTTAACTGCTTACAGAAAGGAAAAACAACTGCTCTTTCAGCAAAGGCAGGATGACCTGCATTTACGAATCAGCACATCTCACTTACCATCCTCATCTTTAAACAGCACTCACCTGAGTACGGGTTGTTAGCAAGGCTCCCATCTCTGCCTGTCAAAGTTGCAGGAGCAGGGAATGTAATTCCATAATAATCCTTGGAAAGAAAAAACATCGTTTACTAACACATATTATACACATAAGAAAATGTAAAAACGAAGAACTAAAGGAAGTTTAGGCAGAAGCTGACCTTACTGCTTAGAGCAGAGCTGAAGATTTACCTTGATCCTCAACTTCAAAATAAACCTACTTTATAGCCTTTTTTAATATTATGTGCAAGTACTTCATCTTTTAATGGTAAGTTAAAGGCAACAACTAAGCGCTTTCCCCTCCCAGTCCTCATCTCTGAGCCATCCTCTTCCAGTAAGACTAAGTCTGGAAGACCAACAGGCCATTGAGGGCCAAAGACCTGGGGTCAAGCCAAGACCATAATCACAACATGGATGTAGTCTAAAGGTTTTGCCCTTGTATTATGCCCTGTTTTCTAAAAGTGTAAACATCAGCACAAACATTAACAAAAAATATGGAGAAAAAGAGTTACTACTGGATGACTGGAAAATTTACTTAAACTACAGTAAAGGAGACCTCAGAAAAGAATTCTCCAAAGTGTGGTGTGCAAGACAATCCATTGGGGTGCATGAAGAAAATGGGTTTGGTACCATTAATAAATAAGATTTTAAAAATTTAAAAACAGTGCTTGTTTAACCTTTCATCCTTTTTCAATTTTTATTTTTTTGTATGTTTTATAACTGTATTGGGTTTGTGTGGCAATGTTTTGGTAGCAGGGGGGTTACAGGGGTGGATTCTGTGAGAAGCTGCTGGAAGCTTCCCCTGTGTCCGATAGAGCCAATACAGCCAACTCTAAGACAGACCCGTTGCCGGCCAAGGCCAAGCCCATCAGCAATGGTGGTAGCACCTCTGGGAGAACAGATTTAAGAAGGGAAAAAAAGTTGCAGCAGGCACAGAAACTGCAGCTGGAGAGAGGAGTGAGAACATGTGAGAGCAACAACCCTGCAGACACCCAGGTCAGTGAAGAAGGAGGGGGAGGAGGGGATCCAGGCGCCGGAGCAGATTCCCCTGCAGCCCATGGGGAAGACCATGGTGAGGCAGGCTGTCCCCCTGCAGTCCATGGAGGTCCACAGTGGAGCAGTCTGTGCCTGAAGGACTGCAGCCCATGGAAGGGACCCACACTGGAGCAGTTCATCAAGAACTGCAGCCCGTGGGGAGGACCCACACTGGAGAAGTTCATGGAGGACTGTCACCCGTGGGAGGGACCCCATGCTGGAGCAGGGCAAGAGTGTGATGAGTCCTGCCCCTGAGGAGGAAGGAGCGGCAGAGACAACGTGTGATAAACTGACTGTAAACCCAATTCCCCGTCCCCCTGCACTGCTGTGGGGAGTAGGTAGAGAATCCGGGAGTGAAGCTGTGCCCAGGAAGAAGGGAGGGGTGGAGGGAAGGTGTTTTGAGATTTGGTTTTATTTCTCATTACCCTACTCTTGTTGATTTGTAATAAATTAAGTTAATTCTCCTGAAGTTGAGTCGGTTTTGCCCGTGACGGTACTTGGTTGAGTGATCTCTCCCTGTCCTTATCTCGACCCACGAGCCCTTTGTTATATTTTCTCTCCCCTGTCCAGCTGAGGAGGAGGGAGTGATAGAGCAGCTTTGGTGGGCACCTGGCATCCAGGCAGGGTTAAGCCACCACAATAACATACAAATTAGTACAGTAGAATATGTATACGATTTAGAAATAAAAATGTATTGGGGTTGAGCACTCACAAATTTTTTACTGATGGAGTGCGTGATCAAAAAAGGTGGAGACCACTGCCTTAGAACTTTCCTCTAGGTCCTCTACCGGAAGGTAAGACAGTCCTCACCCTAGAAAGCTCACACACTGAGATGATGGGAAATGCCAGCAAAACCAAAGCAGCATTTTGTCTTCATTTTGGGAGAAAAAGAGAAAAGTTTGCCCTTCCCTCTCTGGGTGAACTTCACATGTTGAAGGGCTGGTACTCTACTAAAGTGTTTTTCCTCCTAATTCTCATGGTTTACTCCTTGCCACCTTCAATCCATCAAGATTTAATGCTTTAACCACTAACATATCCATTTCCACACATTCTCCAACACTGGAATAACATCCTCCTCCTTCATACCCCTCTCTGCAAATCCCCCAGCACCTTAAATGCTTTCTCACAGTTGACAGCACCTTCCACCTTGCTGCATTTCTGTGCATCGCCCCCTCTTTCCTACAACCAGTCCTCCATCACTGAACATAAAATAATCCAGCAAAGATTTAGTATTGCAGGTGCTTTCTGTAACTTGAACTGGTGCTGTATTTCATCATCCTTTCCTTCCCAGGTAATGCCACCTTATCAATTCTGGCATGAATCACTTAACAAAACACAAACAAATTCACATTAAAAGTCTTAGCAGGTTACCAAAAAGCAGTGTTCCCATTTCCTTCTGAGGAAAACACCACCATAAGCAGATTTGGAGAAGATATCTGAACAGGATTTGGTGACCATGAACTGGAACTCACACACTAGCATTCTCCCCTATATAAACTGGAAAAAATATAACCAAATCCACATGAGAACAGGGTCTAAGGATTGCAATTATTCCCACTGCCTCTCAGGCAGGGGAAAACGACATCAGCACTGCATATCCCTATCCCACACATCTGTGCATACATACATTCAAAACAAAAAAAAATTAGAAAAATGTGAGTGCAAGCCAGTTATCTATGCACTCCCACAGGAAATCATCGGAAGAGATACTCTGCTCTTCAAACAACACAGGTATTTCCTGACCTAGAGAAGGCATGCAGAAGAAGATGCCTAAAGTCAAAACTGAAATATCAGAAAAGGACTGAAAAATTCTGAAGTTAATAGATTTAAGCTCCAACAAGCAGCTCGCTAGGTACCACAGACACTAGCTAAGGCTTTTTAAAAATCTCTGCTACACAGGCAGCCTGCAACAGACTAACAGAAAAGATAGCATATCCCAATGTAATACACATACAACCCCCGTTCCCAACCAAACCAAACCAAAAACAAAAAACAAAACCAAAAACCAGCAACAATTTATAGTACCAACATACACATTAATTAATTGAATTAAATTAAAAAAGAATCCCCTCCCAAACCTCAGGAGAAACCCCTGTTCTCGCCGTATCAGCAGCCACCAATACTTCTTGCTTACTGGAAGCTTCCCAGGAAGCAGTGATGACTTGCACTTCAAACTCTGCCCACTTTCACTTTCTATATGTAAGCGGGCCAGCACATCAAAGACAACTATTCCCACCTGCTCCTGCCTCCCATATACCTAATGCTGCCTAATTTCTACAACAAATCAAAAAAACAAAAAAAAACCCCACCAAAATGTAGAAATCACAATCATTGCATGAATAGTTGCTGAAAAATCCTTCATGACATTTATGCATTTATTTCTAAATATCAACACAGTGAGGACAAATAACTTGAGGAGGGGCGGGGGCAAGAATGATAGATGGACCCAAAAATAGTCTGTAAGATATTTGCAGAGAGAGGAACAACTCCACCAGCAAAGCTGCAGATTCTATAGAAAAAGGAAAAGGAAAAAAGAAAAAAAAAGAAAGACGAACTAAAAATATTTGTCTAAAAGAAATAAGGGAAAACATGCATTAACTCATATATACAAATAGCACAACAGCATGAAATAATCAAAATAGATGTTACAGGCAGAGGAAATTGAAAATATAACCCAAGCAAGACAACTCACAAAACAGATGAAAAAGAAAGCCTGAAACACATCAACAGCACAGCTGCCCCCAAAGCCTCTGCTGCTGCTGCTTTCACCCCCACTGAACCTTAACAGCACAGGAGCTGGGCTCTCCCCACACGCCTACTGCAGCCCTGGGAAAGAACCAGCTCCTCTTCCCTAGGGCAGGGCCACCTCCCGCTAGCACTTTGACAAGCACAACTAAAGTCCTTAGGAGAAAGCAAACGGAAAGCAAAACTGAAAATGGAAACAGGGAAATTCTGTCCAGATGATGATGATGAAAGGAAAGCTGTGGCACCGCATAAAGCCGGCCACCCGGCAGCCCCCCAAGCACAGCGCCCACCCGCACCACCACCACCACACCAAGCCTGACCAGCCTCCTGCCCAGCACCACCCACGCAGCACCCACAGCCCCACCATGCCTGCGCCCGCAACCCCACAGCCCCGCCGGCCGCACGGCGCCCCGGCGCTCCTGCTCCTCCTCCCGGCTCTCGCCACCGCCCTCGCCTGCCACCACCTGCGTCCCCGCGACGCCACCTTCCCCTGGGACAGCCTCCAGCTCCTCCAGGCCATGGCTCCCAGCCCGCCACAGCCCTGCCACCACCACCAGGCGCCCTTCTTCCCCGACGCCCTCCTCCGCACCAACCACCCACAGCAAGCCGCCGCCACCGCCCTCCGCATCCTCCAGCACCTCTTCGCCACCCTCAGCAGCCCCACCACCCCCCGACACTGGGACGCCCAGGCACGACACCACCTCCTCAACAACCTCCAGCACCACATCCACCACCTGGAGCAATGCATGCTAGCCAACGGCACGCTCTTCAAAAGGCAAGGGCCCCGCAACCTGCTGCTCAAGGTCAACAAATACTTCCGCCACATCCACGACTTCCTCCACACCCACAACCACAGCGCCTGCGCCTGGGACCACGTCCGCCTCGAAGCTCACGTCTGCTTCCAACATGTGGACACACTCACGCGGCAGATGAAGAGCTGAGCTGCTCCTGCCCTCCGCCAAACCCACCCGCGCCAAACGCCCATCCCCAGCCAACGCCGGCGGCCACAGATCAAGGGGAGGCAGCAGCAGCCCAGGCCGGGATTGCTCAGCACTCCTCATGCCTCTTCCAGCCAGGAGCCCACGCTGATGGGGAAATGGGCATGACCACGGTGAGACTGGGGCCAGGCTGTGGCACAGCCCATGCACCCACATCATGTCCACACCTTTGCTGGAAAGGAAAGAGGAGGAAATTGCTGTGCTGCACGCTCATGGACAGCTGCAAGGTGATGGGGAGAGGGGTGGGAAGGGTGGTATTTATTACCCGCGGCATTATCTAGCCCGTCCGGACTGCGACCTCCCCTGATGGAGGGAACTCATGCCAATGACTATTTATCACAGAATTCTATTTATTTATTTTGCCATTTTATTTATTTATTTATTATTTATTTATTTATTCACTTGTTGGAAATAAAGACCTTTTGTAAAAACAAAAAAGAAGAAAAAAGAAAAGAGGTGGTCATCATGCATATATCTGACAGGCAAAGACAGGGTCTCTGCAGGCAGGCAGGGATGAGTCTCCCTCCTGCAGCTTATCCCACTGATGCCTCCTGCCCTGGTCGAAGGCTCTGGACAGCAGGCCACTCTCAGGACCCACCATGGTCCTTGAACCCCACAGGCATCTCCCGCCGGTGCCAGACCCTCAGAGCACACACTTGCCCAAACGACATGATAGCTGCCCTGTGTGCTCCTCCTCTCCCACCACCCACCCTCTCCCTTCCCAACCCTCTCCCACTGCCAAGACATGAAAGCCACCTCCAAACCACCACCCCACCACAATCAACCATTCAGCAATGCCACAGCACTGCTTGGGACCAAGCAGGGTGGCATGAACGAGGTACACCTCAAAGAGACAAGGAGGGGACCCACCAAGACCTGCAGAGACCAGTGCTACTAACCCACCCACGAAACACCAAAAAGCCACAAAAAACACAGGAGATGCCCAGGACTGCTTATTGCTCTCCTACAACCACCACAACTGGCTTGGGACGCTCCTGCCTGTGCTCACACACCAGTGGCTGTGGAGACCTGCCCCACTACATAGAGCACAGTGGCCTAGGCCTTCTTCACCCCAATGCATCCTTAGCAAACAAAAATGTACATCCCCCAAACACCACCAACCAACATGATCCAGAGCAACCAGCACAGACCAGCACAGCGTTCCCCACGAAGGAAACTGCCCATGCACCACCAGCACCAGCTGCTCCTTTGACCTCCAAGCACCACCCCAAAAATATCTGCGCTGGGTGCTTTGTCCTCCTCAGATAAGCCCAAGCAAGACAACACAGAAGTTCAGCAGCTCTGGTCTCCTCCCACACAGGACAAAGAGGTTGTTCTCCATGCTCAGTCACACCACCTCCACCACCATGTAACTGCCAGGACACTGCTCTGTGCAAACACAAATAGACACTTCCCATGCAGCTGGAGAGCAAGAAAACAAGAGGAACCAAACATATTCAGGTACATAGCAGGACCCCTCAAGAGGCAACTTCCAGGTGGTACTACAGTCCTCCTGATGTTCCTTCTAACAAGAAATACCCTGTGATGTCAGGCAGAGAGGACCTCATTGGCTCTGTCTTCTCGGAGGTGGCTGAAGAAAGCAAACCTTCCTCAGACATAAAAACAGGGGAGGAGAGATAATGACACAAGCTGGAACACAGGGAATTCAAACACGACAGAATAAACACATTATTATAATCTCTATCATGAAAGTGATACACCACCAGAAAAGGGATCAGGGAGGTTGTGGGATGTCCATTCCTAGAGATATATCCAAAAGCATCACCGGACAACACCATCAGCAAGCTCCTCTGACACTACCTACCCTGAGCACCAGATTGTGCTCAGGACCTCCAGAGCTAAATAGACCACTGAAAAAAAACTTAAAAACTGAAAAGTAATGATGCCTGAACACTGATTAAATGAAAAAATACAAGAAAAACTGAGATGTTCCAGTAGTGTGAACACATAACACGTGACACAAGCATTTCACCAGGCAAACACTTAAAAATGGAAAAATTGAATTGTTTCTAGAGGACTTTTTCCTCTGCACAGCACAAACACAGTGGCTGCAAAAACTTACACAACTAGCAAAAATACAAAAAATCACCCTACATGAAAAACTTCCTGGCTGCATCTCTTTCGTTGTTCATAACCAACAACTTAGAAAGACTTATAATCCCCAATCACAAAGAAGTTAAAACAGAGGAGACAGAAGCACAGAGAAGATAGAAGCTTCATCAATGAACACAGAGTGCTCAAGTCCTTAGCCAAAAAGCCACATCCTCAAAGGACATTTGGACTTAGAGAGCTTTTGAGATTCCTGAGAAATACATCATTTGACAAATCACCCCAAAAAGTAAAGAGACATGATGTATTCATAAGACAACAAGGATGACAAATATAACGAAAACAAAAAACCCACAAAGAATACGGGGGCAATACACAAGGAAAAAGACTTGACCAGTAAGAGAAATTCAGTAGAACACAACAAGCAAGAAAGATAGTCTGGAAGGGAAAGAAGAAACCACAAAAAAACCACATCAGCAGCATAACTGCCCCAGATGTCGATACCCCGGCACTTTTGCATCCACCACTCAACCACTACAGCCAACCTCCCCCCAACACACCACCAGCAAAGCACCGCCACCGCCCTCCCCACGCACGGCCACCCCACCAACGCACTTCCCCGAGACCACCACAGCCACCAGCCAAAACCGAAAACCACAGCCGGAAACTCGCTGCAGTCGGAAAGCGAGGAAGGCAAAGCCGCGGCACCGCATAAAGCCGGCCACCCGGCAGCCCCCCAAGCACAGCGCCCACCCGCACCACCACCACCACACCAAGCCTGACCAGCCTCCTGCCCAGCACCACCCACGCAGCACCCACAGCCCCACCATGCCTGCGCCCGCAACCCCACAGCCCCGCCGGCCGCACGGCGCCCCGGCGCTCCTGCTCCTCCTCCCGGCTCTCGCCACCGCCCTCGCCTGCCACCACCTGCGTCCCCGCGACGCCACCTTCCCCTGGGACAGCCTCCAGCTCCTCCAGGCCATGGCTCCCAGCCCGCCACAGCCCTGCCACCACCACCAGGCGCCCTTCTTCCCCGACGCCCTCCTCCGCACCAACCACCCACAGCAAGCCGCCGCCACCGCCCTCCGCATCCTCCAGCACCTCTTCGCCACCCTCAGCAGCCCCACCACCCCCCGACACTGGGACGCCCAGGCACGACACCACCTCCTCAACAACCTCCAGCACCACATCCACCAGCTCCAGCAGTGCCTGCCAGCCAACGCCACGCTCCTCCAAGGCCGAGGGCCCCGCAACCTCCTGCTCAACGTCAACAAATACTTCCGCCACATCCACGACTTCCTCCACACCCACAACCACAGCGCCTGCGCCTGGGACCACGTCCGCCTCGAAGCTCGCGTCTGCTTCCAACACCTCCACAACCTCACCCGCACCATCCCCAGTTAGCCCACCGACCCCCACCAACCCCCACGGCCCCGCGCCCCGCCGCCACCACCCCTTCTGCACCACCGCCCCATCCCCGCCTCTGCCCTCCCGCCTCCCCTGACCCACGGCGAGAGCCGACGCAAGAACCGCCCTCCACCCTCAGCCTCCGCCGACGGCTCCTCTCTTTAGAGACCGTCTTCTATTTATTTTCACAATGGTTTTGATCTAGCTATTTATTCACCTATTTATTCGACAGAAAAATAAAGACCTGTTGCAAAAAGCTTGCCCGTGCCTCTTGTCTCAGAAGCGCAGGAAACGAGCCGCTGGCCTGGCCTGGCCTCGACTAGGCTGCGCTGGGCTGGCCTGGCCTGGCCTGGGCTGGGGGGAAGCCGCCTCCACTCAACACCTCCTCCTCCTCCAGGCCCTGCTCCAAACAGGGCTCTGCACACATCCCGGGCCCACTCTTCGCTTTGGCACCTCCCCAGGGAGGCACTTTCCTCAACCTCTTCCCAAAAACTCGGCCAGGGGCTAGCCGCCGCCATCACAATCACCTCTTCGGCCCTTGTCTCCTCAACGTCCTCCCCCTTCCACCCCGCTTTAGACCCACTCAGCAGCAGCTCCGCAGTCCTCGCTACGGGGAAGACGCGGACCTCTTGGGCCGGGTCCAGAGGAGGGCCACAAACAGCATCGGAGGGATGGAACACCTCTCCGGTGAGGACAGGCCGAGAGAGTTGGGCTTCTCCAGACAACTGGAGAAGAGGAGGCTCCGCCGAGACCTCACTGCGGCCTTTCAAGACTTAAAGGGGGCTCAGCAGAAAGATGGGGACAGACTTTTTCATGGGGCCTGTAGCGGTAGGACAAGGCGCAACGGCTCTACACTAAAAGAGGCTGGATGCGGACTAGATACAAGGAAGACGTTGCCTGCCATCGGGGCGCTGCAACACCGCAACGGCTTGCCCAGACAGGCGGTAGCTGCCCCATCCCTGCAAACATTCACGGTCCGCTTGGACGGGGCTCTGAGCAACCTCGTCGACTCGAAGACGGCCCTGCTCACTGCTGGGGGCTTCGACCAGATGGCCCTTCAAGGCCCCTCCCCACCCAAACCATTCCACGATTCCAAGGAGGCGACGCACGGCAGACATCGTCGCTTTGATGAGGCCGAGCGCGGCCACTCTCGACGCTTCAGGCGTTCTCCACGACAAACCCTCTCGTTGCGCTGCTTGAAGACACCTTGCAGCACCAACCGGAATAGGGCAACACGGACAAGGTCCGGACACGGACCTCCACCACCACCACCACCACCACCACCACCACCACCCCACCTCCTGCGGTGACGGCACCTAGGTACGCCAAATCACCGCGCACGTGCCAGCACCCCCAGCACAGCGCCCACCAGCACAACGTTGCCTGACAAGACCACGGCTCCCAGCCCGCCACCACCGCCCGCACGCGCTTCCCCTCTTCCAAAAGCTTCCGGAAAACACGGGGCAGCCTCTCTCGCACCGGCAGAGCACGATCCTCGCTGCTGGAAGGGACCCGAGAACCTCAGCGAGTGCAACCTCCGCCTCCTCCTCCCCCCCACCAGAGATCTACAGCCAGAGCACAGCTAGCTCAGCTCCACCTCCAGAGGACTCTCGGACACCCCTCCTCTAGGGCCGCAGGCCATCCCTAACCCAAGACCCTTCGCTTACGGGGCACATTTTCCTCTTTGCGAGGAACTCCAGACACCTCTGGCGAGGAGGCACGGAAAACACGGCAAGACTCCTGCTGCGCGGGCGCACGCACGGCACCACAGCCAGCGACCCGACGCAGCAGCAAGAGCAGGAGCAAAACTCTCCCCTTTTTCCCCTTCCTTCTTCCCCAAGCCTTTCCTCCTGCCTTTCTTCCCCATTCTCACCAGATTCAAACGCACGAGCGGGGGCAGCCCCAGACACAAACACAGCCAAAGCTCAAGTGCCTACACCCAGAGCCACCCCCTCGCACGCCGACGCCACCCCCAGGCCCTCGCTCCACGAGGGGACTCCCCAGGCTCTGCCAAGTGACATCACTTCACAAGCCTTCCCAACACGAAAAGAAAAAAGAAAGACCAGCTACGACGAACACAAAGGCGAGCCGCAAGTGAAAGGAAAACAGACCACAACCAGCACCAGGGCATTACAGGCGGAAAAGACACTTGGCCAGGAAGGGAAACTTCAGCTGCAGAAAAGAGGCACCACAGCTCGCCCCGCAGGACACACGGAAACCCTAACACACCTCCCCGCCACAGCTGCCCCCAAGGGCTCTGCCCCAGCGCTTTCGCATCCACCACTCAACCACTACAGCCAACCTCCCCCCAACACACCACCAGCAAAGCACCGCCACCGCCCTCCCCACGCACGGCCACCCCACCAACGCACTTCCCCGAGACCACCACAGCCACCAGCCAAAACCGAAAACCACAGCCGGAAACTCGCTGCAGTCGGAAAGCGAGGAAGGCAAAGCCGCGGCACCGCATAAAGCCGGCCACCCGGCAGCCCCCCAAGCACAGCGCCCACCCGCACCACCACCACCACACCAAGCCTGACCAGCCTCCTGCCCAGCACCACCCACGCAGCACCCACAGCCCCACCATGCCTGCGCCCGCAACCCCACAGCCCCGCCGGCCGCACGGCGCCCCGGCGCTCCTGCTCCTCCTCCCGGCTCTCGCCACCGCCCTCGCCTGCCACCACCTGCGTCCCCGCGACGCCACCTTCCCCTGGGACAGCCTCCAGCTCCTCCAGGCCATGGCTCCCAGCCCGCCACAGCCCTGCCACCACCACCAGGCGCCCTTCTTCCCCGACGCCCTCCTCCGCACCAACCACCCACAGCAAGCCGCCGCCACCGCCCTCCGCATCCTCCAGCACCTCTTCGCCACCCTCAGCAGCCCCACCACCCCCCGACACTGGGACGCCCAGGCACGACACCACCTCCTCAACAACCTCCAGCACCACATCCACCAGCTCCAGCAGTGCCTGCCAGCCAACGCCACGCTCCTCCAAGGCCGAGGGCCCCGCAACCTCCTGCTCAACGTCAACAAATACTTCCGCCACATCCACGACTTCCTCCACACCCACAACCACAGCGCCTGCGCCTGGGACCACGTCCGCCTCGAAGCTCGCGTCTGCTTCCAACACCTCCACAACCTCACCCGCACCATCCCCAGTTAGCCCACCGACCCCCACCAACCCCCACGGCCCCGCGCCCCGCCGCCACCACCCCTTCTGCACCACCGCCCCATCCCCGCCTCTGCCCTCCCGCCTCCCCTGACCCACGGCGAGAGCCGACGCAAGAACCGCCCTCCACCCTCAGCCTCCGCCGACGGCTCCTCTCTTTAGAGACCGTCTTCTATTTATTTTCACAATGGTTTTGATCTAGCTATTTATTCACCTATTTATTCGACAGAAAAATAAAGACCTGTTGCAAAAAGCTTGCCCGTGCCTCTTGTCTCAGAAGCGCAGGAAACGAGCCGCTGGCCTGGCCTGGCCTCGACTAGGCTGCGCTGGGCTGGCCTGGCCTGGCCTGGGCTGGGGGGAAGCCGCCTCCACTCAACACCTCCTCCTCCTCCAGGCCCTGCTCCAAACAGGGCTCTGCACACATCCCGGGCCCACTCTTCGCTTTGGCACCTCCCCAGGGAGGCACTTTCCTCAACCTCTTCCCAAAAACTCGGCCAGGGGCTAGCCGCCGCCATCACAATCACCTCTTCGGCCCTTGTCTCCTCAACGTCCTCCCCCTTCCACCCCGCTTTAGACCCACTCAGCAGCAGCTCCGCAGTCCTCGCTACGGGGAAGACGCGGACCTCTTGGGCCGGGTCCAGAGGAGGGCCACAAACAGCATCGGAGGGATGGAACACCTCTCCGGTGAGGACAGGCCGAGAGAGTTGGGCTTCTCCAGACAACTGGAGAAGAGGAGGCTCCGCCGAGACCTCACTGCGGCCTTTCAAGACTTAAAGGGGGCTCAGCAGAAAGATGGGGACAGACTTTTTCATGGGGCCTGTAGCGGTAGGACAAGGCGCAACGGCTCTACACTAAAAGAGGCTGGATGCGGACTAGATACAAGGAAGACGTTGCCTGCCATCGGGGCGCTGCAACACCGCAACGGCTTGCCCAGACAGGCGGTAGCTGCCCCATCCCTGCAAACATTCACGGTCCGCTTGGACGGGGCTCTGAGCAACCTCGTCGACTCGAAGACGGCCCTGCTCACTGCTGGGGGCTTCGACCAGATGGCCCTTCAAGGCCCCTCCCCACCCAAACCATTCCACGATTCCAAGGAGGCGACGCACGGCAGACATCGTCGCTTTGATGAGGCCGAGCGCGGCCACTCTCGACGCTTCAGGCGTTCTCCACGACAAACCCTCTCGTTGCGCTGCTTGAAGACACCTTGCAGCACCAACCGGAATAGGGCAACACGGACAAGGTCCGGACACGGACCTCCACCACCACCACCACCACCACCCCACCTCCTGCGGTGACGGCACCTAGGTACGCCAAATCACCGCGCACGTGCCAGCACCCCCAGCACAGCGCCCACCAGCACAACGTTGCCTGACAAGACCACGGCTCCCAGCCCGCCACCACCGCCCGCACGCGCTTCCCCTCTTCCAAAAGCTTCCGGAAAACACGGGGCAGCCTCTCTCGCACCGGCAGAGCACGATCCTCGCTGCTGGAAGGGACCCGAGAACCTCAGCGAGTGCAACCTCCGCCTCCTCCTCCCCCCCACCAGAGATCTACAGCCAGAGCACAGCTAGCTCAGCTCCACCTCCAGAGGACTCTCGGACACCCCTCCTCTAGGGCCGCAGGCCATCCCTAACCCAAGACCCTTCGCTTACGGGGCACATTTTCCTCTTTGCGAGGAACTCCAGACACCTCTGGCGAGGAGGCACGGAAAACACGGCAAGACTCCTGCTGCGCGGGCGCACGCACGGCACCACAGCCAGCGACCCGACGCAGCAGCAAGAGCAGGAGCAAAACTCTCCCCTTTTTCCCCTTCCTTCTTCCCCAAGCCTTTCCTCCTGCCTTTCTTCCCCATTCTCACCAGATTCAAACGCACGAGCGGGGGCAGCCCCAGACACAAACACAGCCAAAGCTCAAGTGCCTACACCCAGAGCCACCCCCTCGCACGCCGACGCCACCCCCAGGCCCTCGCTCCACGAGGGGACTCCCCAGGCTCTGCCAAGTGACATCACTTCACAAGCCTTCCCAACACGAAAAGAAAAAAGAAAGACCAGCTACGACGAACACAAAGGCGAGCCGCAAGTGAAAGGAAAACAGACCACAACCAGCACCAGGGCATTACAGGCGGAAAAGACACTTGGCCAGGAAGGGAAACTTCAGCTGCAGAAAAGAGGCACCACAGCTCGCCCCGCAGGACACACGGAAACCCTAACACACCTCCCCGCCACAGCTGCCCCCAAGGGCTCTGCCCCAGCGCTTTCGCATCCACCACTCAACCACTACAGCCAACCTCCCCCCAACACACCACCAGCAAAGCACCGCCACCGCCCTCCCCACGCACGGCCACCCCACCAACGCACTTCCCCGAGACCACCACAGCCACCAGCCAAAACCGAAAACCACAGCCGGAAACTCGCTGCAGTCGGAAAGCGAGGAAGGCAAAGCCGCGGCACCGCATAAAGCCGGCCACCCGGCAGCCCCCCAAGCACAGCGCCCACCCGCACCACCACCACCACACCAAGCCTGACCAGCCTCCTGCCCAGCACCACCCACGCAGCACCCACAGCCCCACCATGCCTGCGCCCGCAACCCCACAGCCCCGCCGGCCGCACGGCGCCCCGGCGCTCCTGCTCCTCCTCCCGGCTCTCGCCACCGCCCTCGCCTGCCACCACCTGCGTCCCCGCGACGCCACCTTCCCCTGGGACAGCCTCCAGCTCCTCCAGGCCATGGCTCCCAGCCCGCCACAGCCCTGCCACCACCACCAGGCGCCCTTCTTCCCCGACGCCCTCCTCCGCACCAACCACCCACAGCAAGCCGCCGCCACCGCCCTCCGCATCCTCCAGCACCTCTTCGCCACCCTCAGCAGCCCCACCACCCCCCGACACTGGGACGCCCAGGCACGACACCACCTCCTCAACAACCTCCAGCACCACATCCACCAGCTCCAGCAGTGCCTGCCAGCCAACGCCACGCTCCTCCAAGGCCGAGGGCCCCGCAACCTCCTGCTCAACGTCAACAAATACTTCCGCCACATCCACGACTTCCTCCACACCCACAACCACAGCGCCTGCGCCTGGGACCACGTCCGCCTCGAAGCTCGCGTCTGCTTCCAACACCTCCACAACCTCACCCGCACCATCCCCAGTTAGCCCACCGACCCCCACCAACCCCCACGGCCCCGCGCCCCGCCGCCACCACCCCTTCTGCACCACCGCCCCATCCCCGCCTCTGCCCTCCCGCCTCCCCTGACCCACGGCGAGAGCCGACGCAAGAACCGCCCTCCACCCTCAGCCTCCGCCGACGGCTCCTCTCTTTAGAGACCGTCTTCTATTTATTTTCACAATGGTTTTGATCTAGCTATTTATTCACCTATTTATTCGACAGAAAAATAAAGACCTGTTGCAAAAAGCTTGCCCGTGCCTCTTGTCTCAGAAGCGCAGGAAACGAGCCGCTGGCCTGGCCTGGCCTCGACTAGGCTGCGCTGGGCTGGCCTGGCCTGGCCTGGGCTGGGGGGAAGCCGCCTCCACTCAACACCTCCTCCTCCTCCAGGCCCTGCTCCAAACAGGGCTCTGCACACATCCCGGGCCCACTCTTCGCTTTGGCACCTCCCCAGGGAGGCACTTTCCTCAACCTCTTCCCAAAAACTCGGCCAGGGGCTAGCCGCCGCCATCACAATCACCTCTTCGGCCCTTGTCTCCTCAACGTCCTCCCCCTTCCACCCCGCTTTAGACCCACTCAGCAGCAGCTCCGCAGTCCTCGCTACGGGGAAGACGCGGACCTCTTGGGCCGGGTCCAGAGGAGGGCCACAAACAGCATCGGAGGGATGGAACACCTCTCCGGTGAGGACAGGCCGAGAGAGTTGGGCTTCTCCAGACAACTGGAGAAGAGGAGGCTCCGCCGAGACCTCACTGCGGCCTTTCAAGACTTAAAGGGGGCTCAGCAGAAAGATGGGGACAGACTTTTTCATGGGGCCTGTAGCGGTAGGACAAGGCGCAACGGCTCTACACTAAAAGAGGCTGGATGCGGACTAGATACAAGGAAGACGTTGCCTGCCATCGGGGCGCTGCAACACCGCAACGGCTTGCCCAGACAGGCGGTAGCTGCCCCATCCCTGCAAACATTCACGGTCCGCTTGGACGGGGCTCTGAGCAACCTCGTCGACTCGAAGACGGCCCTGCTCACTGCTGGGGGCTTCGACCAGATGGCCCTTCAAGGCCCCTCCCCACCCAAACCATTCCACGATTCCAAGGAGGCGACGCACGGCAGACATCGTCGCTTTGATGAGGCCGAGCGCGGCCACTCTCGACGCTTCAGGCGTTCTCCACGACAAACCCTCTCGTTGCGCTGCTTGAAGACACCTTGCAGCACCAACCGGAATAGGGCAACACGGACAAGGTCCGGACACGGACCTCCACCACCACCACCACCACCACCACCACCACCACCCCACCTCCTGCGGTGACGGCACCTAGGTACGCCAAATCACCGCGCACGTGCCAGCACCCCCAGCACAGCGCCCACCAGCACAACGTTGCCTGACAAGACCACGGCTCCCAGCCCGCCACCACCGCCCGCACGCGCTTCCCCTCTTCCAAAAGCTTCCGGAAAACACGGGGCAGCCTCTCTCGCACCGGCAGAGCACGATCCTCGCTGCTGGAAGGGACCCGAGAACCTCAGCGAGTGCAACCTCCGCCTCCTCCTCCCCCCCACCAGAGATCTACAGCCAGAGCACAGCTAGCTCAGCTCCACCTCCAGAGGACTCTCGGACACCCCTCCTCTAGGGCCGCAGGCCATCCCTAACCCAAGACCCTTCGCTTACGGGGCACATTTTCCTCTTTGCGAGGAACTCCAGACACCTCTGGCGAGGAGGCACGGAAAACACGGCAAGACTCCTGCTGCGCGGGCGCACGCACGGCACCACAGCCAGCGACCCGACGCAGCAGCAAGAGCAGGAGCAAAACTCTCCCCTTTTTCCCCTTCCTTCTTCCCCAAGCCTTTCCTCCTGCCTTTCTTCCCCATTCTCACCAGATTCAAACGCACGAGCGGGGGCAGCCCCAGACACAAACACAGCCAAAGCTCAAGTGCCTACACCCAGAGCCACCCCCTCGCACGCCGACGCCACCCCCAGGCCCTCGCTCCACGAGGGGACTCCCCAGGCTCTGCCAAGTGACATCACTTCACAAGCCTTCCCAACACGAAAAGAAAAAAGAAAGACCAGCTACGACGAACACAAAGGCGAGCCGCAAGTGAAAGGAAAACAGACCACAACCAGCACCAGGGCATTACAGGCGGAAAAGACACTTGGCCAGGAAGGGAAACTTCAGCTGCAGAAAAGAGGCACCACAGCTCGCCCCGCAGGACACACGGAAACCCTAACACACCTCCCCGCCACAGCTGCCCCCAAGGGCTCTGCCCCAGCGCTTTCGCATCCACCACTCAACCACTACAGCCAACCTCCCCCCAACACACCACCAGCAAAGCACCGCCACCGCCCTCCCCACGCACGGCCACCCCACCAACGCACTTCCCCGAGACCACCACAGCCACCAGCCAAAACCGAAAACCACAGCCGGAAACTCGCTGCAGTCGGAAAGCGAGGAAGGCAAAGCCGCGGCACCGCATAAAGCCGGCCACCCGGCAGCCCCCCAAGCACAGCGCCCACCCGCACCACCACCACCACACCAAGCCTGACCAGCCTCCTGCCCAGCACCACCCACGCAGCACCCACAGCCCCACCATGCCTGCGCCCGCAACCCCACAGCCCCGCCGGCCGCACGGCGCCCCGGCGCTCCTGCTCCTCCTCCCGGCTCTCGCCACCGCCCTCGCCTGCCACCACCTGCGTCCCCGCGACGCCACCTTCCCCTGGGACAGCCTCCAGCTCCTCCAGGCCATGGCTCCCAGCCCGCCACAGCCCTGCCACCACCACCAGGCGCCCTTCTTCCCCGACGCCCTCCTCCGCACCAACCACCCACAGCAAGCCGCCGCCACCGCCCTCCGCATCCTCCAGCACCTCTTCGCCACCCTCAGCAGCCCCACCACCCCCCGACACTGGGACGCCCAGGCACGACACCACCTCCTCAACAACCTCCAGCACCACATCCACCAGCTCCAGCAGTGCCTGCCAGCCAACGCCACGCTCCTCCAAGGCCGAGGGCCCCGCAACCTCCTGCTCAACGTCAACAAATACTTCCGCCACATCCACGACTTCCTCCACACCCACAACCACAGCGCCTGCGCCTGGGACCACGTCCGCCTCGAAGCTCGCGTCTGCTTCCAACACCTCCACAACCTCACCCGCACCATCCCCAGTTAGCCCACCGACCCCCACCAACCCCCACGGCCCCGCGCCCCGCCGCCACCACCCCTTCTGCACCACCGCCCCATCCCCGCCTCTGCCCTCCCGCCTCCCCTGACCCACGGCGAGAGCCGACGCAAGAACCGCCCTCCACCCTCAGCCTCCGCCGACGGCTCCTCTCTTTAGAGACCGTCTTCTATTTATTTTCACAATGGTTTTGATCTAGCTATTTATTCACCTATTTATTCGACAGAAAAATAAAGACCTGTTGCAAAAAGCTTGCCCGTGCCTCTTGTCTCAGAAGCGCAGGAAACGAGCCGCTGGCCTGGCCTGGCCTCGACTAGGCTGCGCTGGGCTGGCCTGGCCTGGCCTGGGCTGGGGGGAAGCCGCCTCCACTCAACACCTCCTCCTCCTCCAGGCCCTGCTCCAAACAGGGCTCTGCACACATCCCGGGCCCACTCTTCGCTTTGGCACCTCCCCAGGGAGGCACTTTCCTCAACCTCTTCCCAAAAACTCGGCCAGGGGCTAGCCGCCGCCATCACAATCACCTCTTCGGCCCTTGTCTCCTCAACGTCCTCCCCCTTCCACCCCGCTTTAGACCCACTCAGCAGCAGCTCCGCAGTCCTCGCTACAGGGAAGACGCGGACCTCTTGGGCCGGGTCCAGAGGAGGGCCACAAACAGCATCGGAGGGATGGAACACCTCTCCGGTGAGGACAGGCCGAGAGAGTTGGGCTTCTCCAGACAACTGGAGAAGAGGAGGCTCCGCCGAGACCTCACTGCGGCCTTTCAAGACTTAAAGGGGGCTCAGCAGAAAGATGGGGACAGACTTTTTCATGGGGCCTGTAGCGGTAGGACAAGGCGCAACGGCTCTACACTAAAAGAGGCTGGATGCGGACTAGATACAAGGAAGACGTTGCCTGCCATCGGGGCGCTGCAACACCGCAACGGCTTGCCCAGACAGGCGGTAGCTGCCCCATCCCTGCAAACATTCACGGTCCGCTTGGACGGGGCTCTGAGCAACCTCGTCGACTCGAAGACGGCCCTGCTCACTGCTGGGGGCTTCGACCAGATGGCCCTTCAAGGCCCCTCCCCACCCAAACCATTCCACGATTCCAAGGAGGCGACGCACGGCAGACATCGTCGCTTTGATGAGGCCGAGCGCGGCCACTCTCGACGCTTCAGGCGTTCTCCACGACAAACCCTCTCGTTGCGCTGCTTGAAGACACCTTGCAGCACCAACCGGAATAGGGCAACACGGACAAGGTCCGGACACGGACCTCCACCACCACCACCACCACCACCCCACCTCCTGCGGTGACGGCACCTAGGTACGCCAAATCACCGCGCACGTGCCAGCACCCCCAGCACAGCGCCCACCAGCACAACGTTGCCTGACAAGACCACGGCTCCCAGCCCGCCACCACCGCCCGCACGCGCTTCCCCTCTTCCAAAAGCTTCCGGAAAACACGGGGCAGCCTCTCTCGCACCGGCAGAGCACGATCCTCGCTGCTGGAAGGGACCCGAGAACCTCAGCGAGTGCAACCTCCGCCTCCTCCTCCCCCCCACCAGAGATCTACAGCCAGAGCACAGCTAGCTCAGCTCCACCTCCAGAGGACTCTCGGACACCCCTCCTCTAGGGCCGCAGGCCATCCCTAACCCAAGACCCTTCGCTTACGGGGCACATTTTCCTCTTTGCGAGGAACTCCAGACACCTCTGGCGAGGAGGCACGGAAAACACGGCAAGACTCCTGCTGCGCGGGCGCACGCACGGCACCACAGCCAGCGACCCGACGCAGCAGCAAGAGCAGGAGCAAAACTCTCCCCTTTTTCCCCTTCCTTCTTCCCCAAGCCTTTCCTCCTGCCTTTCTTCCCCATTCTCACCAGATTCAAACGCACGAGCGGGGGCAGCCCCAGACACAAACACAGCCAAAGCTCAAGTGCCTACACCCAGAG
This sequence comes from Buteo buteo, assembly GCF_964188355.1. Classification (NCBI taxonomy): domain Eukaryota; kingdom Metazoa; phylum Chordata; class Aves; order Accipitriformes; family Accipitridae; genus Buteo; species Buteo buteo. Next base: position 9,978,033 of record NC_134204.1, read on the forward strand.
CCACCCCCTCGCACGCCGACGCCACCCCCAGGCCCTCGCTCCACGAGGGGACTCCCCAGGCTCTGCCAAGTGACATCACTTCACAAGCCTTCCCAACACGAAAAGAAAAAAGAAAGACCAGCTACGACGAACACAAAGGCGAGCCGCAAGTGAAAGGAAAACAGACCACAACCAGCACCAGGGCATTACAGGCGGAAAAGACACTTGGCCAGGAAGGGAAACTTCAGCTGCAGAAAAGAGGCACCACAGCTCGCCCCGCAGGACACACGGAAACCCTAACACACCTCCCCGCCACAGCTGCCCCCAAGGGCTCTGCCCCAGCGCTTTCGCATCCACCACTCAACCACTACAGCCAACCTCCCCCCAACACACCACCAGCAAAGCACCGCCACCGCCCTCCCCACGCACGGCCACCCCACCAACGCACTTCCCCGAGACCACCACAGCCACCAGCCAAAACCGAAAACCACAGCCGGAAACTCGCTGCAGTCGGAAAGCGAGGAAGGCAAAGCCGCGGCACCGCATAAAGCCGGCCACCCGGCAGCCCCCCAAGCACAGCGCCCACCCGCACCACCACCACCACACCAAGCCTGACCAGCCTCCTGCCCAGCACCACCCACGCAGCACCCACAGCCCCACCATGCCTGCGCCCGCAACCCCACAGCCCCGCCGGCCGCACGGCGCCCCGGCGCTCCTGCTCCTCCTCCCGGCTCTCGCCACCGCCCTCGCCTGCCACCACCTGCGTCCCCGCGACGCCACCTTCCCCTGGGACAGCCTCCAGCTCCTCCAGGCCATGGCTCCCAGCCCGCCACAGCCCTGCCACCACCACCAGGCGCCCTTCTTCCCCGACGCCCTCCTCCGCACCAACCACCCACAGCAAGCCGCCGCCACCGCCCTCCGCATCCTCCAGCACCTCTTCGCCACCCTCAGCAGCCCCACCACCCCCCGACACTGGGACGCCCAGGCACGACACCACCTCCTCAACAACCTCCAGCACCACATCCACCAGCTCCAGCAGTGCCTGCCAGCCAACGCCACGCTCCTCCAAGGCCGAGGGCCCCGCAACCTCCTGCTCAACGTCAACAAATACTTCCGCCACATCCACGACTTCCTCCACACCCACAACCACAGCGCCTGCGCCTGGGACCACGTCCGCCTCGAAGCTCGCGTCTGCTTCCAACACCTCCACAACCTCACCCGCACCATCCCCAGTTAGCCCACCGACCCCCACCAACCCCCACGGCCCCGCGCCCCGCCGCCACCACCCCTTCTGCACCACCGCCCCATCCCCGCCTCTGCCCTCCCGCCTCCCCTGACCCACGGCGAGAGCCGACGCAAGAACCGCCCTCCACCCTCAGCCTCCGCCGACGGCTCCTCTCTTTAGAGACCGTCTTCTATTTATTTTCACAATGGTTTTGATCTAGCTATTTATTCACCTATTTATTCGACAGAAAAATAAAGACCTGTTGCAAAAAGCTTGCCCGTGCCTCTTGTCTCAGAAGCGCAGGAAACGAGCCGCTGGCCTGGCCTGGCCTCGACTAGGCTGCGCTGGGCTGGCCTGGCCTGGCCTGGGCTGGGGGGAAGCCGCCTCCACTCAACACCTCCTCCTCCTCCAGGCCCTGCTCCAAACAGGGCTCTGCACACATCCCGGGCCCACTCTTCGCTTTGGCACCTCCCCAGGGAGGCACTTTCCTCAACCTCTTCCCAAAAACTCGGCCAGGGGCTAGCCGCCGCCATCACAATCACCTCTTCGGCCCTTGTCTCCTCAACGTCCTCCCCCTTCCACCCCGCTTTAGACCCACTCAGCAGCAGCTCCGCAGTCCTCGCTACGGGGAAGACGCGGACCTCTTGGGCCGGGTCCAGAGGAGGGCCACAAACAGCATCGGAGGGATGGAACATCTCTCCGGTGAGGACAGGCCGAGAGAGTTGGGCTTCTCCAGACAACTGGAGAAGAGGAGGCTCCGCCGAGACCTCACTGCGGCCTTTCAAGACTTAAAGGGGGCTCAGCAGAAAGATGGGGACAGACTTTTTCATGGGGCCTGTAGCGGTAGGACAAGGCGCAACGGCTCTACACTAAAAGAGGCTGGATGCGGACTAGATACAAGGAAGACGTTGCCTGCCATCGGGGCGCTGCAACACCGCAACGGCTTGCCCAGACAGGCGGTAGCTGCCCCATCCCTGCAAACATTCACGGTCCGCTTGGACGGGGCTCTGAGCAACCTCGTCGACTCGAAGACGGCCCTGCTCACTGCTGGGGGCTTCGACCAGATGGCCCTTCAAGGCCCCTCCCCACCCAAACCATTCCACGATTCCAAGGAGGCGACGCACGGCAGACATCGTCGCTTTGATGAGGCCGAGCGCGGCCACTCTCGACGCTTCAGGCGTTCTCCACGACAAACCCTCTCGTTGCGCTGCTTGAAGACACCTTGCAGCACCAACCGGAATAGGGCAACACGGACAAGGTCCGGACACGGACCTCCACCACCACCACCACCACCACCCCACCTCCTGCGGTGACGGCACCTAGGTACGCCAAATCACCGCGCACGTGCCAGCACCCCCAGCACAGCGCCCACCAGCACAACGTTGCCTGACAAGACCACGGCTCCCAGCCCGCCACCACCGCCCGCACGCGCTTCCCCTCTTCCAAAAGCTTCCGGAAAACACGGGGCAGCCTCTCTCGCACCGGCAGAGCACGATCCTCGCTGCTGGAAGGGACCCGAGAACCTCAGCGAGTGCAACCTCCGCCTCCTCCTCCCCCCCACCAGAGATCTACAGCCAGAGCACAGCTAGCTCAGCTCCACCTCCAGAGGACTCTCGGACACCCCTCCTCTAGGGCCGCAGGCCATCCCTAACCCAAGACCCTTCGCTTACGGGGCACATTTTCCTCTTTGCGAGGAACTCCAGACACCTCTGGCGAGGAGGCACGGAAAACACGGCAAGACTCCTGCTGCGCGGGCGCACGCACGGCACCACAGCCAGCGACCCGACGCAGCAGCAAGAGCAGGAGCAAAACTCTCCCCTTTTTCCCCTTCCTTCTTCCCCAAGCCTTTCCTCCTGCCTTTCTTCCCCATTCTCACCAGATTCAAACGCACGAGCGGGGGCAGCCCCAGACACAAACACAGCCAAAGCTCAAGTGCCTACACCCAGAGCCACCCCCTCGCACGCCGACGCCACCCCCAGGCCCTCGCTCCACGAGGGGACTCCCCAGGCTCTGCCAAGTGACATCACTTCACAAGCCTTCCCAACACGAAAAGAAAAAAGAAAGACCAGCTACGACGAACACAAAGGCGAGCCGCAAGTGAAAGGAAAACAGACCACAACCAGCACCAGGGCATTACAGGCGGAAAAGACACTTGGCCAGGAAGGGAAACTTCAGCTGCAGAAAAGAGGCACCACAGCTCGCCCCGCAGGACACACGGAAACCCTAACACACCTCCCCGCCACAGCTGCCCCCAAGGGCTCTGCCCCAGCGCTTTCGCATCCACCACTCAACCACTACAGCCAACCTCCCCCCAACACACCACCAGCAAAGCACCGCCACCGCCCTCCCCACGCACGGCCACCCCACCAACGCACTTCCCCGAGACCACCACAGCCACCAGCCAAAACCGAAAACCACAGCCGGAAACTCGCTGCAGTCGGAAAGCGAGGAAGGCAAAGCCGCGGCACCGCATAAAGCCGGCCACCCGGCAGCCCCCCAAGCACAGCGCCCACCCGCACCACCACCACCACACCAAGCCTGACCAGCCTCCTGCCCAGCACCACCCACGCAGCACCCACAGCCCCACCATGCCTGCGCCCGCAACCCCACAGCCCCGCCGGCCGCACGGCGCCCCGGCGCTCCTGCTCCTCCTCCCGGCTCTCGCCACCGCCCTCGCCTGCCACCACCTGCGTCCCCGCGACGCCACCTTCCCCTGGGACAGCCTCCAGCTCCTCCAGGCCATGGCTCCCAGCCCGCCACAGCCCTGCCACCACCACCAGGCGCCCTTCTTCCCCGACGCCCTCCTCCGCACCAACCACCCACAGCAAGCCGCCGCCACCGCCCTCCGCATCCTCCAGCACCTCTTCGCCACCCTCAGCAGCCCCACCACCCCCCGACACTGGGACGCCCAGGCACGACACCACCTCCTCAACAACCTCCAGCACCACATCCACCAGCTCCAGCAGTGCCTGCCAGCCAACGCCACGCTCCTCCAAGGCCGAGGGCCCCGCAACCTCCTGCTCAACGTCAACAAATACTTCCGCCACATCCACGACTTCCTCCACACCCACAACCACAGCGCCTGCGCCTGGGACCACGTCCGCCTCGAAGCTCGCGTCTGCTTCCAACACCTCCACAACCTCACCCGCACCATCCCCAGTTAGCCCACCGACCCCCACCAACCCCCACGGCCCCGCGCCCCGCCGCCACCACCCCTTCTGCACCACCGCCCCATCCCCGCCTCTGCCCTCCCGCCTCCCCTGACCCACGGCGAGAGCCGACGCAAGAACCGCCCTCCACCCTCAGCCTCCGCCGACGGCTCCTCTCTTTAGAGACCGTCTTCTATTTATTTTCACAATGGTTTTGATCTAGCTATTTATTCACCTATTTATTCGACAGAAAAATAAAGACCTGTTGCAAAAAGCTTGCCCGTGCCTCTTGTCTCAGAAGCGCAGGAAACGAGCCGCTGGCCTGGCCTGGCCTCGACTAGGCTGCGCTGGGCTGGCCTGGCCTGGCCTGGGCTGGGGGGAAGCCGCCTCCACTCAACACCTCCTCCTCCTCCAGGCCCTGCTCCAAACAGGGCTCTGCACACATCCCGGGCCCACTCTTCGCTTTGGCACCTCCCCAGGGAGGCACTTTCCTCAACCTCTTCCCAAAAACTCGGCCAGGGGCTAGCCGCCGCCATCACAATCACCTCTTCGGCCCTTGTCTCCTCAACGTCCTCCCCCTTCCACCCCGCTTTAGACCCACTCAGCAGCAGCTCCGCAGTCCTCGCTACGGGGAAGACGCGGACCTCTTGGGCCGGGTCCAGAGGAGGGCCACAAACAGCATCGGAGGGATGGAACACCTCTCCGGTGAGGACAGGCCGAGAGAGTTGGGCTTCTCCAGACAACTGGAGAAGAGGAGGCTCCGCCGAGACCTCACTGCGGCCTTTCAAGACTTAAAGGGGGCTCAGCAGAAAGATGGGGACAGACTTTTTCATGGGGCCTGTAGCGGTAGGACAAGGCGCAACGGCTCTACACTAAAAGAGGCTGGATGCGGACTAGATACAAGGAAGACGTTGCCTGCCATCGGGGCGCTGCAACACCGCAACGGCTTGCCCAGACAGGCGGTAGCTGCCCCATCCCTGCAAACATTCACGGTCCGCTTGGACGGGGCTCTGAGCAACCTCGTCGACTCGAAGACGGCCCTGCTCACTGCTGGGGGCTTCGACCAGATGGCCCTTCAAGGCCCCTCCCCACCCAAACCATTCCACGATTCCAAGGAGGCGACGCACGGCAGACATCGTCGCTTTGATGAGGCCGAGCGCGGCCACTCTCGACGCTTCAGGCGTTCTCCACGACAAACCCTCTCGTTGCGCTGCTTGAAGACACCTTGCAGCACCAACCGGAATAGGGCAACACGGACAAGGTCCGGACACGGACCTCCACCACCACCACCACCACCACCCCACCTCCTGCGGTGACGGCACCTAGGTACGCCAAATCACCGCGCACGTGCCAGCACCCCCAGCACAGCGCCCACCAGCACAACGTTGCCTGACAAGACCACGGCTCCCAGCCCGCCACCACCGCCCGCACGCGCTTCCCCTCTTCCAAAAGCTTCCGGAAAACACGGGGCAGCCTCTCTCGCACCGGCAGAGCACGATCCTCGCTGCTGGAAGGGACCCGAGAACCTCAGCGAGTGCAACCTCCGCCTCCTCCTCCCCCCCACCAGAGATCTACAGCCAGAGCACAGCTAGCTCAGCTCCACCTCCAGAGGACTCTCGGACACCCCTCCTCTAGGGCCGCAGGCCATCCCTAACCCAAGACCCTTCGCTTACGGGGCACATTTTCCTCTTTGCGAGGAACTCCAGACACCTCTGGCGAGGAGGCACGGAAAACACGGCAAGACTCCTGCTGCGCGGGCGCACGCACGGCACCACAGCCAGCGACCCGACGCAGCAGCAAGAGCAGGAGCAAAACTCTCCCCTTTTTCCCCTTCCTTCTTCCCCAAGCCTTTCCTCCTGCCTTTCTTCCCCATTCTCACCAGATTCAAACGCACGAGCGGGGGCAGCCCCAGACACAAACACAGCCAAAGCTCAAGTGCCTACACCCAGAGCCACCCCCTCGCACGCCGACGCCACCCCCAGGCCCTCGCTCCACGAGGGGACTCCCCAGGCTCTGCCAAGTGACATCACTTCACAAGCCTTCCCAACACGAAAAGAAAAAAGAAAGACCAGCTACGACGAACACAAAGGCGAGCCGCAAGTGAAAGGAAAACAGACCACAACCAGCACCAGGGCATTACAGGCGGAAAAGACACTTGGCCAGGAAGGGAAACTTCAGCTGCAGAAAAGAGGCACCACAGCTCGCCCCGCAGGACACACGGAAACCCTAACACACCTCCCCGCCACAGCTGCCCCCAAGGGCTCTGCCCCAGCGCTTTCGCATCCACCACTCAACCACTACAGCCAACCTCCCCCCAACACACCACCAGCAAAGCACCGCCACCGCCCTCCCCACGCACGGCCACCCCACCAACGCACTTCCCCGAGACCACCACAGCCACCAGCCAAAACCGAAAACCACAGCCGGAAACTCGCTGCAGTCGGAAAGCGAGGAAGGCAAAGCCGCGGCACCGCATAAAGCCGGCCACCCGGCAGCCCCCCAAGCACAGCGCCCACCCGCACCACCACCACCACACCAAGCCTGACCAGCCTCCTGCCCAGCACCACCCACGCAGCACCCACAGCCCCACCATGGCTGCGCCCGCAACCCCACAGCCCCGCCGGCCGCACGGCGCCCCGGCGCTCCTGCTCCTCCTCCCGGCTCTCGCCACCGCCCTCGCCTGCCACCACCTGCGTCCCCGCGACGCCACCTTCCCCTGGGACAGCCTCCAGCTCCTCCAGGCCATGGCTCCCAGCCCGCCACAGCCCTGCCACCACCACCAGGCGCCCTTCTTCCCCGACGCCCTCCTCCGCACCAACCACCCACAGCAAGCCGCCGCCACCGCCCTCCGCATCCTCCAGCACCTCTTCGCCACCCTCAGCAGCCCCACCACCCCCCGACACTGGGACGCCCAGGCACGACACCACCTCCTCAACAACCTCCAGCACCACATCCACCAGCTCCAGCAGTGCCTGCCAGCCAACGCCACGCTCCTCCAAGGCCGAGGGCCCCGCAACCTCCTGCTCAACGTCAACAAATACTTCCGCCACATTCACGACTTCCTCCACACCCACAACCACAGCGCCTGCGCCTGGGACCACGTCCGCCTCGAAGCTCGCGTCTGCTTCCAACACCTCCACAACCTCACCCGCACCATCCCCAGTTAGCCCACCGACCCCCACCAACCCCCACGGCCCCGCGCCCCGCCGCCACCACCCCTTCTGCACCACCGCCCCATCCCCGCCTCTGCCCTCCCGCCTCCCCTGACCCACGGCGAGAGCCGACGCAAGAACCGCCCTCCACCCTCAGCCTCCGCCGACGGCTCCTCTCTTTAGAGACCGTCTTCTATTTATTTTCACAATGGTTTTGATCTAGCTATTTATTCACCTATTTATTCGACAGAAAAATAAAGACCTGTTGCAAAAAGCTTGCCCGTGCCTCTTGTCTCAGAAGCGCAGGAAACGAGCCGCTGGCCTGGCCTGGCCTCGACTAGGCTGCGCTGGGCTGGCCTGGCCTGGCCTGGGCTGGGGGGAAGCCGCCTCCACTCAACACCTCCTCCTCCTCCAGGCCCTGCTCCAAACAGGGCTCTGCACACATCCCGGGCCCACTCTTCGCTTTGGCACCTCCCCAGGGAGGCACTTTCCTCAACCTCTTCCCAAAAACTCGGCCAGGGGCTAGCCGCCGCCATCACAATCACCTCTTCGGCCCTTGTCTCCTCAACGTCCTCCCCCTTCCACCCCGCTTTAGACCCACTCAGCAGCAGCTCCGCAGTCCTCGCTACGGGGAAGACGCGGACCTCTTGGGCCGGGTCCAGAGGAGGGCCACAAACAGCATCGGAGGGATGGAACACCTCTCCGGTGAGGACAGGCCGAGAGAGTTGGGCTTCTCCAGACAACTGGAGAAGAGGAGGCTCCGCCGAGACCTCACTGCGGCCTTTCAAGACTTAAAGGGGGCTCAGCAGAAAGATGGGGACAGACTTTTTCATGGGGCCTGTAGCGGTAGGACAAGGCGCAACGGCTCTACACTAAAAGAGGCTGGATGCGGACTAGATACAAGGAAGACGTTGCCTGCCATCGGGGCGCTGCAACACCGCAACGGCTTGCCCAGACAGGCGGTAGCTGCCCCATCCCTGCAAACATTCACGGTCCGCTTGGACGGGGCTCTGAGCAACCTCGTCGACTCGAAGACGGCCCTGCTCACTGCTGGGGGCTTCGACCAGATGGCCCTTCAAGGCCCCTCCCCACCCAAACCATTCCACGATTCCAAGGAGGCGACGCACGGCAGACATCGTCGCTTTGATGAGGCCGAGCGCGGCCACTCTCGACGCTTCAGGCGTTCTCCACGACAAACCCTCTCGTTGCGCTGCTTGAAGACACCTTGCAGCACCAACCGGAATAGGGCAACACGGACAAGGTCCGGACACGGACCTCCACCACCACCACCACCACCACCCCACCTCCTGCGGTGACGGCACCTAGGTACGCCAAATCACCGCGCACGTGCCAGCACCCCCAGCACAGCGCCCACCAGCACAACGTTGCCTGACAAGACCACGGCTCCCAGCCCGCCACCACCGCCCGCACGCGCTTCCCCTCTTCCAAAAGCTTCCGGAAAACACGGGGCAGCCTCTCTCGCACCGGCAGAGCACGATCCTCGCTGCTGGAAGGGACCCGAGAACCTCAGCGAGTGCAACCTCCGCCTCCTCCTCCCCCCCACCAGAGATCTACAGCCAGAGCACAGCTAGCTCAGCTCCACCTCCAGAGGACTCTCGGACACCCCTCCTCTAGGGCCGCAGGCCATCCCTAACCCAAGACCCTTCGCTTACGGGGCACATTTTCCTCTTTGCGAGGAACTCCAGACACCTCTGGCGAGGAGGCACGGAAAACACGGCAAGACTCCTGCTGCGCGGGCGCACGCACGGCACCACAGCCAGCGACCCGACGCAGCAGCAAGAGCAGGAGCAAAACTCTCCCCTTTTTCCCCTTCCTTCTTCCCCAAGCCTTTCCTCCTGCCTTTCTTCCCCATTCTCACCAGATTCAAACGCACGAGCGGGGGCAGCCCCAGACACAAACACAGCCAAAGCTCAAGTGCCTACACCCAGAGCCACCCCCTCGCACGCCGACGCCACCCCCAGGCCCTCGCTCCACGAGGGGACTCCCCAGGCTCTGCCAAGTGACATCACTTCACAAGCCTTCCCAACACGAAAAGAAAAAAGAAAGACCAGCTACGACGAACACAAAGGCGAGCCGCAAGTGAAAGGAAAACAGACCACAACCAGCACCAGGGCATTACAGGCGGAAAAGACACTTGGCCAGGAAGGGAAACTTCAGCTGCAGAAAAGAGGCACCACAGCTCGCCCCGCAGGACACACGGAAACCCTAACACACCTCCCCGCCACAGCTGCCCCCAAGGGCTCTGCCCCAGCGCTTTCGCATCCACCACTCAACCACTACAGCCAACCTCCCCCCAACACACCACCAGCAAAGCACCGCCACCGCCCTCCCCACGCACGGCCACCCCACCAACGCACTTCCCCGAGACCACCACAGCCACCAGCCAAAACCGAAAACCACAGCCGGAAACTCGCTGCAGTCGGAAAGCGAGGAAGGCAAAGCCGCGGCACCGCATAAAGCCGGCCACCCGGCAGCCCCCCAAGCACAGCGCCCACCCGCACCACCACCACCACACCAAGCCTGACCAGCCTCCTGCCCAGCACCACCCACGCAGCACCCACAGCCCCACCATGCCTGCGCCCGCAACCCCACAGCCCCGCCGGCCGCACGGCGCCCCGGCGCTCCTGCTCCTCCTCCCGGCTCTCGCCACCGCCCTCGCCTGCCACCACCTGCGTCCCCGCGACGCCACCTTCCCCTGGGACAGCCTCCAGCTCCTCCAGGCCATGGCTCCCAGCCCGCCACAGCCCTGCCACCACCACCAGGCGCCCTTCTTCCCCGACGCCCTCCTCCGCACCAACCACCCACAGCAAGCCGCCGCCACCGCCCTCCGCATCCTCCAGCACCTCTTCGCCACCCTCAGCAGCCCCACCACCCCCCGACACTGGGACGCCCAGGCACGACACCACCTCCTCAACAACCTCCAGCACCACATCCACCAGCTCCAGCAGTGCCTGCCAGCCAACGCCACGCTCCTCCAAGGCCGAGGGCCCCGCAACCTCCTGCTCAACGTCAACAAATACTTCCGCCACATCCACGACTTCCTCCACACCCACAACCACAGCGCCTGCGCCTGGGACCACGTCCGCCTCGAAGCTCGCGTCTGCTTCCAACACCTCCACAACCTCACCCGCACCATCCCCAGTTAGCCCACCGACCCCCACCAACCCCCACGGCCCCGCGCCCCGCCGCCACCACCCCTTCTGCACCACCGCCCCATCCCCGCCTCTGCCCTCCCGCCTCCCCTGACCCACGGCGAGAGCCGACGCAAGAACCGCCCTCCACCCTCAGCCTCCGCCGACGGCTCCTCTCTTTAGAGACCGTCTTCTATTTATTTTCACAATGGTTTTGATCTAGCTATTTATTCACCTATTTATTCGACAGAAAAATAAAGACCTGTTGCAAAAAGCTTGCCCGTGCCTCTTGTCTCAGAAGCGCAGGAAACGAGCCGCTGGCCTGGCCTGGCCTCGACTAGGCTGCGCTGGGCTGGCCTGGCCTGGGCTGGGCTGGGGGGAAGCCGCCTCCACTCAACACCTCCTCCTCCTCCAGGCCCTGCTCCAAACAGGGCTCTGCACACATCCCGGGCCCACTCTTCGCTTTGGCACCTCCCCAGGGAGGCACTTTCCTCAACCTCTTCCCAAAAACTCGGCCAGGGGCTAGCCGCCGCCATCACAATCACCTCTTCGGCCCTTGTCTCCTCAACGTCCTCCCCCTTCCACCCCGCTTTAGACCCACTCAGCAGCAGCTCCGCAGTCCTCGCTACGGGGAAGACGCGGACCTCTTGGGCCGGGTCCAGAGGAGGGCCACAAACAGCATCGGAGGGATGGAACACCTCTCCGGTGAGGACAGGCCGAGAGAGTTGGGCTTCTCCAGACAACTGGAGAAGAGGAGGCTCCGCCGAGACCTCACTGCGGCCTTTCAAGACTTAAAGGGGGCTCAGCAGAAAGATGGGGACAGACTTTTTCATGGGGCCTGTAGCGGTAGGACAAGGCGCAACGGCTCTACACTAAAAGAGGCTGGATGCGGACTAGATACAAGGAAGACGTTGCCTGCCATCGGGGCGCTGCAACACCGCAACGGCTTGCCCAGACAGGCGGTAGCTGCCCCATCCCTGCAAACATTCACGGTCCGCTTGGACGGGGCTCTGAGCAACCTCGTCGACTCGAAGACGGCCCTGCTCACTGCTGGGGGCTTCGACCAGATGGCCCTTCAAGGCCCCTCCCCACCCAAACCATTCCACGATTCCAAGGAGGCGACGCACGGCAGACATCGTCGCTTTGATGAGGCCGAGCGCGGCCACTCTCGACGCTTCAGGCGTTCTCCACGACAAACCCTCTCGTTGCGCTGCTTGAAGACACCTTGCAGCACCAACCGGAATAGGGCAACACGGACAAGGTCCGGACACGGACCTCCACCACCACCACCACCACCACCCCACCTCCTGCGGTGACGGCACCTAGGTACGCCAAATCACCGCGCACGTGCCAGCACCCCCAGCACAGCGCCCACCAGCACAACGTTGCCTGACAAGACCACGGCTCCCAGCCCGCCACCACCGCCCGCACGCGCTTCCCCTCTTCCAAAAGCTTCCGGAAAACACGGGGCAGCCTCTCTCGCACCGGCAGAGCACGATCCTCGCTGCTGGAAGGGACCCGAGAACCTCAGCGAGTGCAACCTCCGCCTCCTCCTCCCCCCCACCAGAGATCTACAGCCAGAGCACAGCTAGCTCAGCTCCACCTCCAGAGGACTCTCGGACACCCCTCCTCTAGGGCCGCAGGCCATCCCTAACCCAAGACCCTTCGCTTACGGGGCACATTTTCCTCTTTGCGAGGAACTCCAGACACCTCTGGCGAGGAGGCACGGAAAACACGGCAAGACTCCTGCTGCGCGGGCGCACGCACGGCACCACAGCCAGCGACCCGACGCAGCAGCAAGAGCAGGAGCAAAACTCTCCCCTTTTTCCCCTTCCTTCTTCCCCAAGCCTTTCCTCCTGCCTTTCTTCCCCATTCTCACCAGATTCAAACGCACGAGCGGGGGCAGCCCCAGACACAAACACAGCCAAAGCTCAAGTGCCTACACCCAGAGCCACCCCCTCGCACGCCGACGCCACCCCCAGGCCCTCGCTCCACGAGGGGACTCCCCAGGCTCTGCCAAGTGACATCACTTCACAAGCCTTCCCAACACGAAAAGAAAAAAGAAAGACCAGCTACGACGAACACAAAGGCGAGCCGCAAGTGAAAGGAAAACAGACCACAACCAGCACCAGGGCATTACAGGCGGAAAAGACACTTGGCCAGGAAGGGAAACTTCAGCTGCAGAAAAGAGGCACCACAGCTCGCCCCGCAGGACACACGGAAACCCTAACACACCTCCCCGCCACAGCTGCCCCCAAGGGCTCTGCCCCAGCGCTTTCGCATCCACCACTCAACCACTACAGCCAACCTCCCCCCAACACACCACCAGCAAAGCACCGCCACCGCCCTCCCCACGCACGGCCACCCCACCAACGCACTTCCCCGAGACCACCACAGCCACCAGCCAAAACCGAAAACCACAGCCGGAAACTCGCTGCAGTCGGAAAGCGAGGAAGGCAAAGCCGCGGCACCGCATAAAGCCGGCCACCCGGCAGCCCCCCAAGCACAGCGCCCACCCGCACCACCACCACCACACCAAGCCTGACCAGCCTCCTGCCCAGCACCACCCACGCAGCACCCACAGCCCCACCATGGCTGCGCCCGCAACCCCACAGCCCCGCCGGCCGCACGGCGCCCCGGCGCTCCTGCTCCTCCTCCCGGCTCTCGCCACCGCCCTCGCCTGCCACCACCTGCGTCCCCGCGACGCCACCTTCCCCTGGGACAGCCTCCAGCTCCTCCAGGCCATGGCTCCCAGCCCGCCACAGCCCTGCCACCACCACCAGGCGCCCTTCTTCCCCGACGCCCTCCTCCGCACCAACCACCCACAGCAAGCCGCCGCCACCGCCCTCCGCATCCTCCAGCACCTCTTCGCCACCCTCAGCAGCCCCACCACCCCCCGACACTGGGACGCCCAGGCACGACACCACCTCCTCAACAACCTCCAGCACCACATCCACCAGCTCCAGCAGTGCCTGCCAGCCAACGCCACGCTCCTCCAAGGCCGAGGGCCCCGCAACCTCCTGCTCAACGTCAACAAATACTTCCGCCACATTCACGACTTCCTCCACACCCACAACCACAGCGCCTGCGCCTGGGACCACGTCCGCCTCGAAGCTCGCGTCTGCTTCCAACACCTCCACAACCTCACCCGCACCATCCCCAGTTAGCCCACCGACCCCCACCAACCCCCACGGCCCCGCGCCCCGCCGCCACCACCCCTTCTGCACCACCGCCCCATCCCCGCCTCTGCCCTCCCGCCTCCCCTGACCCACGGCGAGAGCCGACGCAAGAACCGCCCTCCACCCTCAGCCTCCGCCGACGGCTCCTCTCTTTAGAGACCGTCTTCTATTTATTTTCACAATGGTTTTGATCTAGCTATTTATTCACCTATTTATTCGACAGAAAAATAAAGACCTGTTGCAAAAAGCTTGCCCGTGCCTCTTGTCTCAGAAGCGCAGGAAACGAGCCGCTGGCCTGGCCTGGCCTCGACTAGGCTGCGCTGGGCTGGCCTGGCCTGGCCTGGGCTGGGGGGAAGCCGCCTCCACTCAACACCTCCTCCTCCTCCTCCAGGCCCTGCTCCAAACAGGGCTCTGCACACATCCCGGGCCCACTCTTCGCTTTGGCACCTCCCCAGGGAGGCACTTTCCTCAACCTCTTCCCAAAAACTCGGCCAGGGGCTAGCCGCCGCCATCACAATCACCTCTTCGGCCCTTGTCTCCTCAACGTCCTCCCCCTTCCACCCCGCTTTAGACCCACTCAGCAGCAGCTCCGCAGTCCTCGCTACGGGGAAGACGCGGACCTCTTGGGCCGGGTCCAGAGGAGGGCCACAAACAGCATCGGAGGGATGGAACACCTCTCCGGTGAGGACAGGCCGAGAGAGTTGGGCTTCTCCAGACAACTGGAGAAGAGGAGGCTCCGCCGAGACCTCACTGCGGCCTTTCAAGACTTAAAGGGGGCTCAGCAGAAAGATGGGGACAGACTTTTTCATGGGGCCTGTAGCGGTAGGACAAGGCGCAACGGCTCTACACTAAAAGAGGCTGGATGCGGACTAGATACAAGGAAGACGTTGCCTGCCATCGGGGCGCTGCAACACCGCAACGGCTTGCCCAGACAGGCGGTAGCTGCCCCATCCCTGCAAACATTCACGGTCCGCTTGGACGGGGCTCTGAGCAACCTCGTCGACTCGAAGATGGCCCTGCTCACTGCTGGGGGCTTCGACCAGATGGCCCTTCAAGGCCCCTCCCCACCCAAACCATTCCACGATTCCAAGGAGGCGACGCACGGCAGACATCGTCGCTTTGATGAGGCCGAGCGCGGCCACTCTCGACGCTTCAGGCGTTCTCCACGACAAACCCTCTCGTTGCGCTGCTTGAAGACACCTTGCAGCACCAACCGGAATAGGGCAACACGGACAAGGTCCGGACACGGACCTCCACCACCACCACCACCACCACCACCACCACCACCCCACCTCCTGCGGTGACGGCACCTAGGTACGCCAAATCACCGCGCACGTGCCAGCACCCCCAGCACAGCGCCCACCAGCACAACGTTGCCTGACAAGACCACGGCTCCCAGCCCGCCACCACCGCCCGCACGCGCTTCCCCTCTTCCAAAAGCTTCCGGAAAACACGGGGCAGCCTCTCTCGCACCGGCAGAGCACGATCCTCGCTGCTGGAAGGGACCCGAGAACCTCAGCGAGTGCAACCTCCGCCTCCTCCTCCCCCCCACCAGAGATCTACAGCCAGAGCACAGCTAGCTCAGCTCCACCTCCAGAGGACTCTCGGACACCCCTCCTCTAGGGCCGCAGGCCATCCCTAACCCAAGACCCTTCGCTTACGGGGCACATTTTCCTCTTTGCGAGGAACTCCAGACACCTCTGGCGAGGAGGCACGGAAAACACGGCAAGACTCCTGCTGCGCGGGCGCACGCACGGCACCACAGCCAGCGACCCGACGCAGCAGCAAGAGCAGGAGCAAAACTCTCCCCTTTTTCCCCTTCCTTCTTCCCCAAGCCTTTCCTCCTGCCTTTCTTCCCCATTCTCACCAGATTCAAACGCACGAGCGGGGGCAGCCCCAGACACAAACACAGCCAAAGCTCAAGTGCCTACACCCAGAGCCACCCCCTCGCACGCCGACGCCACCCCCAGGCCCTCGCTCCACGAGGGGACTCCCCAGGCTCTGCCAAGTGACATCACTTCACAAGCCTTCCCAACACGAAAAGAAAAAAGAAAGACCAGCTACGACGAACACAAAGGCGAGCCGCAAGTGAAAGGAAAACAGACCACAACCAGCACCAGGGCATTACAGGCGGAAAAGACACTTGGCCAGGAAGGGAAACTTCAGCTGCAGAAAAGAGGCACCACAGCTCGCCCCGCAGGACACACGGAAACCCTAACACACCTCCCCGCCACAGCTGCCCCCAAGGGCTCTGCCCCAGCGCTTTCGCATCCACCACTCAACCACTACAGCCAACCTCCCCCCAACACACCACCAGCAAAGCACCGCCACCGCCCTCCCCACGCACGGCCACCCCACCAACGCACTTCCCCGAGACCACCACAGCCACCAGCCAAAACCGAAAACCACAGCCGGAAACTCGCTGCAGTCGGAAAGCGAGGAAGGCAAAGCCGCGGCACCGCATAAAGCCGGCCACCCGGCAGCCCCCCAAGCACAGCGCCCACCCGCACCACCACCACCACACCAAGCCTGACCAGCCTCCTGCCCAGCACCACCCACGCAGCACCCACAGCCCCACCATGGCTGCGCCCGCAACCCCACAGCCCCGCTGGCCGCACGGCGCCCCGGCGCTCCTGCTCCTCCTCCCGGCTCTCGCCACCGCCCTCGCCTGCCACCACCTGCGTCCCCGCGACGCCACCTTCCCCTGGGACAGCCTCCAGCTCCTCCAGGCCATGGCTCCCAGCCCGCCACAGCCCTGCCACCACCACCAGGCGCCCTTCTTCCCCGACGCCCTCCTCCGCACCAACCACCCACAGCAAGCCGCCGCCACCGCCCTCCGCATCCTCCAGCACCTCTTCGCCACCCTCAGCAGCCCCACCACCCCCCGACACTGGGACGCCCAGGCACGACACCACCTCCTCAACAACCTCCAGCACCACATCCACCAGCTCCAGCAGTGCCTGCCAGCCAACGCCACGCTCCTCCAAGGCCGAGGGCCCCGCAACCTCCTGCTCAACGTCAACAAATACTTCCGCCACATCCACGACTTCCTCCACACCCACAACCACAGCGCCTGCGCCTGGGACCACGTCCGCCTCGAAGCTCGCGTCTGCTTCCAACACCTCCACAACCTCACCCGCACCATCCCCAGTTAGCCCACCGACCCCCACCAACCCCCACGGCCCCGCGCCCCGCCGCCACCACCCCTTCTGCACCACCGCCCCATCCCCGCCTCTGCCCTCCCGCCTCCCCTGACCCACGGCGAGAGCCGACGCAAGAACCGCCCTCCACCCTCAGCCTCCGCCGACGGCTCCTCTCTTTAGAGACCGTCTTCTATTTATTTTCACAATGGTTTTGATCTAGCTATTTATTCACCTATTTATTCGACAGAAAAATAAAGACCTGTTGCAAAAAGCTTGCCCGTGCCTCTTGTCTCAGAAGCGCAGGAAACGAGCCGCTGGCCTGGCCTGGCCTCGACTAGGCTGCGCTGGGCTGGCCTGGCCTGGGCTGGGCTGGGGGGAAGCCGCCTCCACTCAACACCTCCTCCTCCTCCAGGCCCTGCTCCAAACAGGGCTCTGCACACATCCCGGGCCCACTCTTCGCTTTGGCACCTCCCCAGGGAGGCACTTTCCTCAACCTCTTCCCAAAAACTCGGCCAGGGGCTAGCCGCCGCCATCACAATCACCTCTTCGGCCCTTGTCTCCTCAACGTCCTCCCCCTTCCACCCCGCTTTAGACCCACTCAGCAGCAGCTCCGCAGTCCTCGCTACGGGGAAGACGCGGACCTCTTGGGCCGGGTCCAGAGGAGGGCCACAAACAGCATCGGAGGGATGGAACACCTCTCCGGTGAGGACAGGCCGAGAGAGTTGGGCTTCTCCAGACAACTGGAGAAGAGGAGGCTCCGCCGAGACCTCACTGCGGCCTTTCAAGACTTAAAGGGGGCTCAGCAGAAAGATGGGGACAGACTTTTTCATGGGGCCTGTAGCGGTAGGACAAGGCGCAACGGCTCTACACTAAAAGAGGCTGGATGCGGACTAGATACAAGGAAGACGTTGCCTGCCATCGGGGCGCTGCAACACCGCAACGGCTTGCCCAGACAGGCGGTAGCTGCCCCATCCCTGCAAACATTCACGGTCCGCTTGGACGGGGCTCTGAGCAACCTCGTCGACTCGAAGACGGCCCTGCTCACTGCTGGGGGCTTCGACCAGATGGCCCTTCAAGGCCCCTCCCCACCCAAACCATTCCACGATTCCAAGGAGGCGACGCACGGCAGACATCGTCGCTTTGATGAGGCCGAGCGCGGCCACTCTCGACGCTTCAGGCGTTCTCCACGACAAACCCTCTCGTTGCGCTGCTTGAAGACACCTTGCAGCACCAACCGGAATAGGGCAACACGGACAAGGTCCGGACACGGACCTCCACCACCACCACCACCACCACCACCACCACCACCCCACCTCCTGCGGTGACGGCACCTAGGTACGCCAAATCACCGCGCACGTGCCAGCACCCCCAGCACAGCGCCCACCAGCACAACGTTGCCTGACAAGACCACGGCTCCCAGCCCGCCACCACCGCCCGCACGCGCTTCCCCTCTTCCAAAAGCTTCCGGAAAACACGGGGCAGCCTCTCTCGCACCGGCAGAGCACGATCCTCGCTGCTGGAAGGGACCCGAGAACCTCAGCGAGTGCAACCTCCGCCTCCTCCTCCCCCCCACCAGAGATCTACAGCCAGAGCACAGCTAGCTCAGCTCCACCTCCAGAGGACTCTCGGACACCCCTCCTCTAGGGCCGCAGGCCATCCCTAACCCAAGACCCTTCGCTTACGGGGCACATTTTCCTCTTTGCGAGGAACTCCAGACACCTCTGGCGAGGAGGCACGGAAAACACGGCAAGACTCCTGCTGCGCGGGCGCACGCACGGCACCACAGCCAGCGACCCGACGCAGCAGCAAGAGCAGGAGCAAAACTCTCCCCTTTTTCCCCTTCCTTCTTCCCCAAGCCTTTCCTCCTGCCTTTCTTCCCCATTCTCACCAGATTCAAACGCACGAGCGGGGGCAGCCCCAGACACAAACACAGCCAAAGCTCAAGTGCCTACACCCAGAGCCACCCCCTCGCACGCCGACGCCACCCCCAGGCCCTCGCTCCACGAGGGGACTCCCCAGGCTCTGCCAAGTGACATCACTTCACAAGCCTTCCCAACACGAAAAGAAAAAAGAAAGACCAGCTACGACGAACACAAAGGCGAGCCGCAAGTGAAAGGAAAACAGACCACAACCAGCACCAGGGCATTACAGGCGGAAAAGACACTTGGCCAGGAAGGGAAACTTCAGCTGCAGAAAAGAGGCACCACAGCTCGCCCCGCAGGACACACGGAAACCCTAACACACCTCCCCGCCACAGCTGCCCCCAAGGGCTCTGCCCCAGCGCTTTCGCATCCACCACTCAACCACTACAGCCAACCTCCCCCCAACACACCACCAGCAAAGCACCGCCACCGCCCTCCCCACGCACGGCCACCCCACCAACGCACTTCCCCGAGACCACCACAGCCACCAGCCAAAACCGAAAACCACAGCCGGAAACTCGCTGCAGTCGGAAAGCGAGGAAGGCAAAGCCGCGGCACCGCATAAAGCCGGCCACCCGGCAGCCCCCCAAGCACAGCGCCCACCCGCACCACCACCACCACACCAAGCCTGACCAGCCTCCTGCCCAGCACCACCCACGCAGCACCCACAGCCCCACCATGCCTGCGCCCGCAACCCCACAGCCCCGCCGGCCGCACGGCGCCCCGGCGCTCCTGCTCCTCCTCCCGGCTCTCGCCACCGCCCTCGCCTGCCACCACCTGCGTCCCCGCGACGCCACCTTCCCCTGGGACAGCCTCCAGCTCCTCCAGGCCATGGCTCCCAGCCCGCCACAGCCCTGCCACCACCACCAGGCGCCCTTCTTCCCCGACGCCCTCCTCCGCACCAACCACCCACAGCAAGCCGCCGCCACCGCCCTCCGCATCCTCCAGCACCTCTTCGCCACCCTCAGCAGCCCCACCACCCCCCGACACTGGGACGCCCAGGCACGACACCACCTCCTCAACAACCTCCAGCACCACATCCACCAGCTCCAGCAGTGCCTGCCAGCCAACGCCACGCTCCTCCAAGGCCGAGGGCCCCGCAACCTCCTGCTCAACGTCAACAAATACTTCCGCCACATCCACGACTTCCTCCACACCCACAACCACAGCGCCTGCGCCTGGGACCACGTCCGCCTCGAAGCTCGCGTCTGCTTCCAACACCTCCACAACCTCACCCGCACCATCCCCAGTTAGCCCACCGACCCCCACCAACCCCCACGGCCCCGCGCCCCGCCGCCACCACCCCTTCTGCACCACCGCCCCATCCCCGCCTCTGCCCTCCCGCCTCCCCTGACCCACGGCGAGAGCCGACGCAAGAACCGCCCTCCACCCTCAGCCTCCGCCGACGGCTCCTCTCTTTAGAGACCGTCTTCTATTTATTTTCACAATGGTTTTGATCTAGCTATTTATTCACCTATTTATTCGACAGAAAAATAAAGACCTGTTGCAAAAAGCTTGCCCGTGCCTCTTGTCTCAGAAGCGCAGGAAACGAGCCGCTGGCCTGGCCTGGCCTCGACTAGGCTGCGCTGGGCTGGCCTGGCCTGGCCTGGGCTGGGGGGAAGCCGCCTCCACTCAACACCTCCTCCTCCTCCAGGCCCTGCTCCAAACAGGGCTCTGCACACATCCCGGGCCCACTCTTCGCTTTGGCACCTCCCCAGGGAGGCACTTTCCTCAACCTCTTCCCAAAAACTCGGCCAGGGGCTAGCCGCCGCCATCACAATCACCTCTTCGGCCCTTGTCTCCTCAACGTCCTCCCCCTTCCACCCCGCTTTAGACCCACTCAGCAGCAGCTCCGCAGTCCTCGCTACAGGGAAGACGCGGACCTCTTGGGCCGGGTCCAGAGGAGGGCCACAAACAGCATCGGAGGGATGGAACACCTCTCCGGTGAGGACAGGCCGAGAGAGTTGGGCTTCTCCAGACAACTGGAGAAGAGGAGGCTCCGCCGAGACCTCACTGCGGCCTTTCAAGACTTAAAGGGGGCTCAGCAGAAAGATGGGGACAGACTTTTTCATGGGGCCTGTAGCGGTAGGACAAGGCGCAACGGCTCTACACTAAAAGAGGCTGGATGCGGACTAGATACAAGGAAGACGTTGCCTGCCATCGGGGCGCTGCAACACCGCAACGGCTTGCCCAGACAGGCGGTAGCTGCCCCATCCCTGCAAACATTCACGGTCCGCTTGGACGGGGCTCTGAGCAACCTCGTCGACTCGAAGACGGCCCTGCTCACTGCTGGGGGCTTCGACCAGATGGCCCTTCAAGGCCCCTCCCCACCCAAACCATTCCACGATTCCAAGGAGGCGACGCACGGCAGACATCGTCGCTTTGATGAGGCCGAGCGCGGCCACTCTCGACGCTTCAGGCGTTCTCCACGACAAACCCTCTCGTTGCGCTGCTTGAAGACACCTTGCAGCACCAACCGGAATAGGGCAACACGGACAAGGTCCGGACACGGACCTCCACCACCACCACCACCACCACCCCACCTCCTGCGGTGACGGCACCTAGGTACGCCAAATCACCGCGCACGTGCCAGCACCCCCAGCACAGCGCCCACCAGCACAACGTTGCCTGACAAGACCACGGCTCCCAGCCCGCCACCACCGCCCGCACGCGCTTCCCCTCTTCCAAAAGCTTCCGGAAAACACGGGGCAGCCTCTCTCGCACCGGCAGAGCACGATCCTCGCTGCTGGAAGGGACCCGAGAACCTCAGCGAGTGCAACCTCCGCCTCCTCCTCCCCCCCACCAGAGATCTACAGCCAGAGCACAGCTAGCTCAGCTCCACCTCCAGAGGACTCTCGGACACCCCTCCTCTAGGGCCGCAGGCCATCCCTAACCCAAGACCCTTCGCTTACGGGGCACATTTTCCTCTTTGCGAGGAACTCCAGACACCTCTGGCGAGGAGGCACGGAAAACACGGCAAGACTCCTGCTGCGCGGGCGCACGCACGGCACCACAGCCAGCGACCCGACGCAGCAGCAAGAGCAGGAGCAAAACTCTCCCCTTTTTCCCCTTCCTTCTTCCCCAAGCCTTTCCTCCTGCCTTTCTTCCCCATTCTCACCAGATTCAAACGCACGAGCGGGGGCAGCCCCAGACACAAACACAGCCAAAGCTCAAGTGCCTACACCCAGAGCCACCCCCTCGCACGCCGACGCCACCCCCAGGCCCTCGCTCCACGAGGGGACTCCCCAGGCTCTGCCAAGTGACATCACTTCACAAGCCTTCCCAACACGAAAAGAAAAAAGAAAGACCAGCTACGACGAACACAAAGGCGAGCCGCAAGTGAAAGGAAAACAGACCACAACCAGCACCAGGGCATTACAGGCGGAAAAGACACTTGGCCAGGAAGGGAAACTTCAGCTGCAGAAAAGAGGCACCACAGCTCGCCCCGCAGGACACACGGAAACCCTAACACACCTCCCCGCCACAGCTGCCCCCAAGGGCTCTGCCCCAGCGCTTTCGCATCCACCACTCAACCACTACAGCCAACCTCCCCCCAACACACCACCAGCAAAGCACCGCCACCGCCCTCCCCACGCACGGCCACCCCACCAACGCACTTCCCCGAGACCACCACAGCCACCAGCCAAAACCGAAAACCACAGCCGGAAACTCGCTGCAGTCGGAAAGCGAGGAAGGCAAAGCCGCGGCACCGCATAAAGCCGGCCACCCGGCAGCCCCCCAAGCACAGCGCCCACCCGCACCACCACCACCACACCAAGCCTGACCAGCCTCCTGCCCAGCACCACCCACGCAGCACCCACAGCCCCACCATGGCTGCGCCCGCAACCCCACAGCCCCGCCGGCCGCACGGCGCCCCGGCGCTCCTGCTCCTCCTCCCGGCTCTCGCCACCGCCCTCGCCTGCCACCACCTGCGTCCCCGCGACGCCACCTTCCCCTGGGACAGCCTCCAGCTCCTCCAGGCCATGGCTCCCAGCCCGCCACAGCCCTGCCACCACCACCAGGCGCCCTTCTTCCCCGACGCCCTCCTCCGCACCAACCACCCACAGCAAGCCGCCGCCACCGCCCTCCGCATCCTCCAGCACCTCTTCGCCACCCTCAGCAGCCCCACCACCCCCCGACACTGGGACGCCCAGGCACGACACCACCTCCTCAACAACCTCCAGCACCACATCCACCAGCTCCAGCAGTGCCTGCCAGCCAACGCCACGCTCCTCCAAGGCCGAGGGCCCCGCAACCTCCTGCTCAACGTCAACAAATACTTCCGCCACATTCACGACTTCCTCCACACCCACAACCACAGCGCCTGCGCCTGGGACCACGTCCGCCTCGAAGCTCGCGTCTGCTTCCAACACCTCCACAACCTCACCCGCACCATCCCCAGTTAGCCCACCGACCCCCACCAACCCCCACGGCCCCGCGCCCCGCCGCCACCACCCCTTCTGCACCACCGCCCCATCCCCGCCTCTGCCCTCCCGCCTCCCCTGACCCACGGCGAGAGCCGACGCAAGAACCGCCCTCCACCCTCAGCCTCCGCCGACGGCTCCTCTCTTTAGAGACCGTCTTCTATTTATTTTCACAATGGTTTTGATCTAGCTATTTATTCACCTATTTATTCGACAGAAAAATAAAGACCTGTTGCAAAAAGCTTGCCCGTGCCTCTTGTCTCAGAAGCGCAGGAAACGAGCCGCTGGCCTGGCCTGGCCTCGACTAGGCTGCGCTGGGCTGGCCTGGCCTGGCCTGGGCTGGGGGGAAGCCGCCTCCACTCAACACCTCCTCCTCCTCCAGGCCCTGCTCCAAACAGGGCTCTGCACACATCCCGGGCCCACTCTTCGCTTTGGCACCTCCCCAGGGAGGCACTTTCCTCAACCTCTTCCCAAAAACTCGGCCAGGGGCTAGCCGCCGCCATCACAATCACCTCTTCGGCCCTTGTCTCCTCAACGTCCTCCCCCTTCCACCCCGCTTTAGACCCACTCAGCAGCAGCTCCGCAGTCCTCGCTACGGGGAAGACGCGGACCTCTTGGGCCGGGTCCAGAGGAGGGCCACAAACAGCATCGGAGGGATGGAACACCTCTCCGGTGAGGACAGGCCGAGAGAGTTGGGCTTCTCCAGACAACTGGAGAAGAGGAGGCTCCGCCGAGACCTCACTGCGGCCTTTCAAGACTTAAAGGGGGCTCAGCAGAAAGATGGGGACAGACTTTTTCATGGGGCCTGTAGCGGTAGGACAAGGCGCAACGGCTCTACACTAAAAGAGGCTGGATGCGGACTAGATACAAGGAAGACGTTGCCTGCCATCGGGGCGCTGCAACACCGCAACGGCTTGCCCAGACAGGCGGTAGCTGCCCCATCCCTGCAAACATTCACGGTCCGCTTGGACGGGGCTCTGAGCAACCTCGTCGACTCGAAGACGGCCCTGCTCACTGCTGGGGGCTTCGACCAGATGGCCCTTCAAGGCCCCTCCCCACCCAAACCATTCCACGATTCCAAGGAGGCGACGCACGGCAGACATCGTCGCTTTGATGAGGCCGAGCGCGGCCACTCTCGACGCTTCAGGCGTTCTCCACGACAAACCCTCTCGTTGCGCTGCTTGAAGACACCTTGCAGCACCAACCGGAATAGGGCAACACGGACAAGGTCCGGACACGGACCTCCACCACCACCACCACCACCACCCCACCTCCTGCGGTGACGGCACCTAGGTACGCCAAATCACCGCGCACGTGCCAGCACCCCCAGCACAGCGCCCACCAGCACAACGTTGCCTGACAAGACCACGGCTCCCAGCCCGCCACCACCGCCCGCACGCGCTTCCCCTCTTCCAAAAGCTTCCGGAAAACACGGGGCAGCCTCTCTCGCACCGGCAGAGCACGATCCTCGCTGCTGGAAGGGACCCGAGAACCTCAGCGAGTGCAACCTCCGCCTCCTCCTCCCCCCCACCAGAGATCTACAGCCAGAGCACAGCTAGCTCAGCTCCACCTCCAGAGGACTCTCGGACACCCCTCCTCTAGGGCCGCAGGCCATCCCTAACCCAAGACCCTTCGCTTACGGGGCACATTTTCCTCTTTGCGAGGAACTCCAGACACCTCTGGCGAGGAGGCACGGAAAACACGGCAAGACTCCTGCTGCGCGGGCGCACGCACGGCACCACAGCCAGCGACCCGACGCAGCAGCAAGAGCAGGAGCAAAACTCTCCCCTTTTTCCCCTTCCTTCTTCCCCAAGCCTTTCCTCCTGCCTTTCTTCCCCATTCTCACCAGATTCAAACGCACGAGCGGGGGCAGCCCCAGACACAAACACAGCCAAAGCTCAAGTGCCTACACCCAGAGCCACCCCCTCGCACGCCGACGCCACCCCCAGGCCCTCGCTCCACGAGGGGACTCCCCAGGCTCTGCCAAGTGACATCACTTCACAAGCCTTCCCAACACGAAAAGAAAAAAGAAAGACCAGCTACGACGAACACAAAGGCGAGCCGCAAGTGAAAGGAAAACAGACCACAACCAGCACCAGGGCATTACAGGCGGAAAAGACACTTGGCCAGGAAGGGAAACTTCAGCTGCAGAAAAGAGGCACCACAGCTCGCCCCGCAGGACACACGGAAACCCTAACACACCTCCCCGCCACAGCTGCCCCCAAGGGCTCTGCCCCAGCGCTTTCGCATCCACCACTCAACCACTACAGCCAACCTCCCCCCAACACACCACCAGCAAAGCACCGCCACCGCCCTCCCCACGCACGGCCACCCCACCAACGCACTTCCCCGAGACCACCACAGCCACCAGCCAAAACCGAAAACCACAGCCGGAAACTCGCTGCAGTCGGAAAGCGAGGAAGGCAAAGCCGCGGCACCGCATAAAGCCGGCCACCCGGCAGCCCCCCAAGCACAGCGCCCACCCGCACCACCACCACCACACCAAGCCTGACCAGCCTCCTGCCCAGCACCACCCACGCAGCACCCACAGCCCCACCATGCCTGCGCCCGCAACCCCACAGCCCCGCCGGCCGCACGGCGCCCCGGCGCTCCTGCTCCTCCTCCCGGCTCTCGCCACCGCCCTCGCCTGCCACCACCTGCGTCCCCGCGACGCCACCTTCCCCTGGGACAGCCTCCAGCTCCTCCAGGCCATGGCTCCCAGCCCGCCACAGCCCTGCCACCACCACCAGGCGCCCTTCTTCCCCGACGCCCTCCTCCGCACCAACCACCCACAGCAAGCCGCCGCCACCGCCCTCCGCATCCTCCAGCACCTCTTCGCCACCCTCAGCAGCCCCACCACCCCCCGACACTGGGACGCCCAGGCACGACACCACCTCCTCAACAACCTCCAGCACCACATCCACCAGCTCCAGCAGTGCCTGCCAGCCAACGCCACGCTCCTCCAAGGCCGAGGGCCCCGCAACCTCCTGCTCAACGTCAACAAATACTTCCGCCACATCCACGACTTCCTCCACACCCACAACCACAGCGCCTGCGCCTGGGACCACGTCCGCCTCGAAGCTCGCGTCTGCTTCCAACACCTCCACAACCTCACCCGCACCATCCCCAGTTAGCCCACCGACCCCCACCAACCCCCACGGCCCCGCGCCCCGCCGCCACCACCCCTTCTGCACCACCGCCCCATCCCCGCCTCTGCCCTCCCGCCTCCCCTGACCCACGGCGAGAGCCGACGCAAGAACCGCCCTCCACCCTCAGCCTCCGCCGACGGCTCCTCTCTTTAGAGACCGTCTTCTATTTATTTTCACAATGGTTTTGATCTAGCTATTTATTCACCTATTTATTCGACAGAAAAATAAAGACCTGTTGCAAAAAGCTTGCCCGTGCCTCTTGTCTCAGAAGCGCAGGAAACGAGCCGCTGGCCTGGCCTGGCCTCGACTAGGCTGCGCTGGGCTGGCCTGGCCTGGCCTGGGCTGGGGGGAAGCCGCCTCCACTCAACACCTCCTCCTCCTCCAGGCCCTGCTCCAAACAGGGCTCTGCACACATCCCGGGCCCACTCTTCGCTTTGGCACCTCCCCAGGGAGGCACTTTCCTCAACCTCTTCCCAAAAACTCGGCCAGGGGCTAGCCGCCGCCATCACAATCACCTCTTCGGCCCTTGTCTCCTCAACGTCCTCCCCCTTCCACCCCGCTTTAGACCCACTCAGCAGCAGCTCCGCAGTCCTCGCTACGGGGAAGACGCGGACCTCTTGGGCCGGGTCCAGAGGAGGGCCACAAACAGCATCGGAGGGATGGAACACCTCTCCGGTGAGGACAGGCCGAGAGAGTTGGGCTTCTCCAGACAACTGGAGAAGAGGAGGCTCCGCCGAGACCTCACTGCGGCCTTTCAAGACTTAAAGGGGGCTCAGCAGAAAGATGGGGACAGACTTTTTCATGGGGCCTGTAGCGGTAGGACAAGGCGCAACGGCTCTACACTAAAAGAGGCTGGATGCGGACTAGATACAAGGAAGACGTTGCCTGCCATCGGGGCGCTGCAACACCGCAACGGCTTGCCCAGACAGGCGGTAGCTGCCCCATCCCTGCAAACATTCACGGTCCGCTTGGACGGGGCTCTGAGCAACCTCGTCGACTCGAAGACGGCCCTGCTCACTGCTGGGGGCTTCGACCAGATGGCCCTTCAAGGCCCCTCCCCACCCAAACCATTCCACGATTCCAAGGAGGCGACGCACGGCAGACATCGTCGCTTTGATGAGGCCGAGCGCGGCCACTCTCGACGCTTCAGGCGTTCTCCACGACAAACCCTCTCGTTGCGCTGCTTGAAGACACCTTGCAGCACCAACCGGAATAGGGCAACACGGACAAGGTCCGGACACGGACCTCCACCACCACCACCACCACCACCCCACCTCCTGCGGTGACGGCACCTAGGTACGCCAAATCACCGCGCACGTGCCAGCACCCCCAGCACAGCGCCCACCAGCACAACGTTGCCTGACAAGACCACGGCTCCCAGCCCGCCACCACCGCCCGCACGCGCTTCCCCTCTTCCAAAAGCTTCCGGAAAACACGGGGCAGCCTCTCTCGCACCGGCAGAGCACGATCCTCGCTGCTGGAAGGGACCCGAGAACCTCAGCGAGTGCAACCTCCGCCTCCTCCTCCCCCCCACCAGAGATCTACAGCCAGAGCACAGCTAGCTCAGCTCCACCTCCAGAGGACTCTCGGACACCCCTCCTCTAGGGCCGCAGGCCATCCCTAACCCAAGACCCTTCGCTTACGGGGCACATTTTCCTCTTTGCGAGGAACTCCAGACACCTCTGGCGAGGAGGCACGGAAAACACGGCAAGACTCCTGCTGCGCGGGCGCACGCACGGCACCACAGCCAGCGACCCGACGCAGCAGCAAGAGCAGGAGCAAAACTCTCCCCTTTTTCCCCTTCCTTCTTCCCCAAGCCTTTCCTCCTGCCTTTCTTCCCCATTCTCACCAGATTCAAACGCACGAGCGGGGGCAGCCCCAGACACAAACACAGCCAAAGCTCAAGTGCCTACACCCAGAGCCACCCCCTCGCACGCCGACGCCACCCCCAGGCCCTCGCTCCACGAGGGGACTCCCCAGGCTCTGCCAAGTGACATCACTTCACAAGCCTTCCCAACACGAAAAGAAAAAAGAAAGACCAGCTACGACGAACACAAAGGCGAGCCGCAAGTGAAAGGAAAACAGACCACAACCAGCACCAGGGCATTACAGGCGGAAAAGACACTTGGCCAGGAAGGGAAACTTCAGCTGCAGAAAAGAGGCACCACAGCTCGCCCCGCAGGACACACGGAAACCCTAACACACCTCCCCGCCACAGCTGCCCCCAAGGGCTCTGCCCCAGCGCTTTCGCATCCACCACTCAACCACTACAGCCAACCTCCCCCCAACACACCACCAGCAAAGCACCGCCACCGCCCTCCCCACGCACGGCCACCCCACCAACGCACTTCCCCGAGACCACCACAGCCACCAGCCAAAACCGAAAACCACAGCCGGAAACTCGCTGCAGTCGGAAAGCGAGGAAGGCAAAGCCGCGGCACCGCATAAAGCCGGCCACCCGGCAGCCCCCCAAGCACAGCGCCCACCCGCACCACCACCACCACACCAAGCCTGACCAGCCTCCTGCCCAGCACCACCCACGCAGCACCCACAGCCCCACCATGGCTGCGCCCGCAACCCCACAGCCCCGCCGGCCGCACGGCGCCCCGGCGCTCCTGCTCCTCCTCCCGGCTCTCGCCACCGCCCTCGCCTGCCACCACCTGCGTCCCCGCGACGCCACCTTCCCCTGGGACAGCCTCCAGCTCCTCCAGGCCATGGCTCCCAGCCCGCCACAGCCCTGCCACCACCACCAGGCGCCCTTCTTCCCCGACGCCCTCCTCCGCACCAACCACCCACAGCAAGCCGCCGCCACCGCCCTCCGCATCCTCCAGCACCTCTTCGCCACCCTCAGCAGCCCCACCACCCCCCGACACTGGGACGCCCAGGCACGACACCACCTCCTCAACAACCTCCAGCACCACATCCACCAGCTCCAGCAGTGCCTGCCAGCCAACGCCACGCTCCTCCAAGGCCGAGGGCCCCGCAACCTCCTGCTCAACGTCAACAAATACTTCCGCCACATTCACGACTTCCTCCACACCCACAACCACAGCGCCTGCGCCTGGGACCACGTCCGCCTCGAAGCTCGCGTCTGCTTCCAACACCTCCACAACCTCACCCGCACCATCCCCAGTTAGCCCACCGACCCCCACCAACCCCCACGGCCCCGCGCCCCGCCGCCACCACCCCTTCTGCACCACCGCCCCATCCCCGCCTCTGCCCTCCCGCCTCCCCTGACCCACGGCGAGAGCCGACGCAAGAACCGCCCTCCACCCTCAGCCTCCGCCGACGGCTCCTCTCTTTAGAGACCGTCTTCTATTTATTTTCACAATGGTTTTGATCTAGCTATTTATTCACCTATTTATTCGACAGAAAAATAAAGACCTGTTGCAAAAAGCTTGCCCGTGCCTCTTGTCTCAGAAGCGCAGGAAACGAGCCGCTGGCCTGGCCTGGCCTCGACTAGGCTGCGCTGGGCTGGCCTGGCCTGGCCTGGGCTGGGGGGAAGCCGCCTCCACTCAACACCTCCTCCTCCTCCTCCAGGCCCTGCTCCAAACAGGGCTCTGCACACATCCCGGGCCCACTCTTCGCTTTGGCACCTCCCCAGGGAGGCACTTTCCTCAACCTCTTCCCAAAAACTCGGCCAGGGGCTAGCCGCCGCCATCACAATCACCTCTTCGGCCCTTGTCTCCTCAACGTCCTCCCCCTTCCACCCCGCTTTAGACCCACTCAGCAGCAGCTCCGCAGTCCTCGCTACGGGGAAGACGCGGACCTCTTGGGCCGGGTCCAGAGGAGGGCCACAAACAGCATCGGAGGGATGGAACACCTCTCCGGTGAGGACAGGCCGAGAGAGTTGGGCTTCTCCAGACAACTGGAGAAGAGGAGGCTCCGCCGAGACCTCACTGCGGCCTTTCAAGACTTAAAGGGGGCTCAGCAGAAAGATGGGGACAGACTTTTTCATGGGGCCTGTAGCGGTAGGACAAGGCGCAACGGCTCTACACTAAAAGAGGCTGGATGCGGACTAGATACAAGGAAGACGTTGCCTGCCATCGGGGCGCTGCAACACCGCAACGGCTTGCCCAGACAGGCGGTAGCTGCCCCATCCCTGCAAACATTCACGGTCCGCTTGGACGGGGCTCTGAGCAACCTCGTCGACTCGAAGATGGCCCTGCTCACTGCTGGGGGCTTCGACCAGATGGCCCTTCAAGGCCCCTCCCCACCCAAACCATTCCACGATTCCAAGGAGGCGACGCACGGCAGACATCGTCGCTTTGATGAGGCCGAGCGCGGCCACTCTCGACGCTTCAGGCGTTCTCCACGACAAACCCTCTCGTTGCGCTGCTTGAAGACACCTTGCAGCACCAACCGGAATAGGGCAACACGGACAAGGTCCGGACACGGACCTCCACCACCACCACCACCACCACCACCACCACCACCCCACCTCCTGCGGTGACGGCACCTAGGTACGCCAAATCACCGCGCACGTGCCAGCACCCCCAGCACAGCGCCCACCAGCACAACGTTGCCTGACAAGACCACGGCTCCCAGCCCGCCACCACCGCCCGCACGCGCTTCCCCTCTTCCAAAAGCTTCCGGAAAACACGGGGCAGCCTCTCTCGCACCGGCAGAGCACGATCCTCGCTGCTGGAAGGGACCCGAGAACCTCAGCGAGTGCAACCTCCGCCTCCTCCTCCCCCCCACCAGAGATCTACAGCCAGAGCACAGCTAGCTCAGCTCCACCTCCAGAGGACTCTCGGACACCCCTCCTCTAGGGCCGCAGGCCATCCCTAACCCAAGACCCTTCGCTTACGGGGCACATTTTCCTCTTTGCGAGGAACTCCAGACACCTCTGGCGAGGAGGCACGGAAAACACGGCAAGACTCCTGCTGCGCGGGCGCACGCACGGCACCACAGCCAGCGACCCGACGCAGCAGCAAGAGCAGGAGCAAAACTCTCCCCTTTTTCCCCTTCCTTCTTCCCCAAGCCTTTCCTCCTGCCTTTCTTCCCCATTCTCACCAGATTCAAACGCACGAGCGGGGGCAGCCCCAGACACAAACACAGCCAAAGCTCAAGTGCCTACACCCAGAGCCACCCCCTCGCACGCCGACGCCACCCCCAGGCCCTCGCTCCACGAGGGGACTCCCCAGGCTCTGCCAAGTGACATCACTTCACAAGCCTTCCCAACACGAAAAGAAAAAAGAAAGACCAGCTACGACGAACACAAAGGCGAGCCGCAAGTGAAAGGAAAACAGACCACAACCAGCACCAGGGCATTACAGGCGGAAAAGACACTTGGCCAGGAAGGGAAACTTCAGCTGCAGAAAAGAGGCACCACAGCTCGCCCCGCAGGACACACGGAAACCCTAACACACCTCCCCGCCACAGCTGCCCCCAAGGGCTCTGCCCCAGCGCTTTCGCATCCACCACTCAACCACTACAGCCAACCTCCCCCCAACACACCACCAGCAAAGCACCGCCACCGCCCTCCCCACGCACGGCCACCCCACCAACGCACTTCCCCGAGACCACCACAGCCACCAGCCAAAACCGAAAACCACAGCCGGAAACTCGCTGCAGTCGGAAAGCGAGGAAGGCAAAGCCGCGGCACCGCATAAAGCCGGCCACCCGGCAGCCCCCCAAGCACAGCGCCCACCCGCACCACCACCACCACACCAAGCCTGACCAGCCTCCTGCCCAGCACCACCCACGCAGCACCCACAGCCCCACCATGGCTGCGCCCGCAACCCCACAGCCCCGCCGGCCGCACGGCGCCCCGGCGCTCCTGCTCCTCCTCCCGGCTCTCGCCACCGCCCTCGCCTGCCACCACCTGCGTCCCCGCGACGCCACCTTCCCCTGGGACAGCCTCCAGCTCCTCCAGGCCATGGCTCCCAGCCCGCCACAGCCCTGCCACCACCACCAGGCGCCCTTCTTCCCCGACGCCCTCCTCCGCACCAACCACCCACAGCAAGCCGCCGCCACCGCCCTCCGCATCCTCCAGCACCTCTTCGCCACCCTCAGCAGCCCCACCACCCCCCGACACTGGGACGCCCAGGCACGACACCACCTCCTCAACAACCTCCAGCACCACATCCACCAGCTCCAGCAGTGCCTGCCAGCCAACGCCACGCTCCTCCAAGGCCGAGGGCCCCGCAACCTCCTGCTCAACGTCAACAAATACTTCCGCCACATTCACGACTTCCTCCACACCCACAACCACAGCGCCTGCGCCTGGGACCACGTCCGCCTCGAAGCTCGCGTCTGCTTCCAACACCTCCACAACCTCACCCGCACCATCCCCAGTTAGCCCACCGACCCCCACCAACCCCCACGGCCCCGCGCCCCGCCGCCACCACCCCTTCTGCACCACCGCCCCATCCCCGCCTCTGCCCTCCCGCCTCCCCTGACCCACGGCGAGAGCCGACGCAAGAACCGCCCTCCACCCTCAGCCTCCGCCGACGGCTCCTCTCTTTAGAGACCGTCTTCTATTTATTTTCACAATGGTTTTGATCTAGCTATTTATTCACCTATTTATTCGACAGAAAAATAAAGACCTGTTGCAAAAAGCTTGCCCGTGCCTCTTGTCTCAGAAGCGCAGGAAACGAGCCGCTGGCCTGGCCTGGCCTCGACTAGGCTGCGCTGGGCTGGCCTGGCCTGGCCTGGGCTGGGGGGAAGCCGCCTCCACTCAACACCTCCTCCTCCTCCTCCAGGCCCTGCTCCAAACAGGGCTCTGCACACATCCCGGGCCCACTCTTCGCTTTGGCACCTCCCCAGGGAGGCACTTTCCTCAACCTCTTCCCAAAAACTCGGCCAGGGGCTAGCCGCCGCCATCACAATCACCTCTTCGGCCCTTGTCTCCTCAACGTCCTCCCCCTTCCACCCCGCTTTAGACCCACTCAGCAGCAGCTCCGCAGTCCTCGCTACGGGGAAGACGCGGACCTCTTGGGCCGGGTCCAGAGGAGGGCCACAAACAGCATCGGAGGGATGGAACACCTCTCCGGTGAGGACAGGCCGAGAGAGTTGGGCTTCTCCAGACAACTGGAGAAGAGGAGGCTCCGCCGAGACCTCACTGCGGCCTTTCAAGACTTAAAGGGGGCTCAGCAGAAAGATGGGGACAGACTTTTTCATGGGGCCTGTAGCGGTAGGACAAGGCGCAACGGCTCTACACTAAAAGAGGCTGGATGCGGACTAGATACAAGGAAGACGTTGCCTGCCATCGGGGCGCTGCAACACCGCAACGGCTTGCCCAGACAGGCGGTAGCTGCCCCATCCCTGCAAACATTCACGGTCCGCTTGGACGGGGCTCTGAGCAACCTCGTCGACTCGAAGATGGCCCTGCTCACTGCTGGGGGCTTCGACCAGATGGCCCTTCAAGGCCCCTCCCCACCCAAACCATTCCACGATTCCAAGGAGGCGACGCACGGCAGACATCGTCGCTTTGATGAGGCCGAGCGCGGCCACTCTCGACGCTTCAGGCGTTCTCCACGACAAACCCTCTCGTTGCGCTGCTTGAAGACACCTTGCAGCACCAACCGGAATAGGGCAACACGGACAAGGTCCGGACACGGACCTCCACCACCACCACCACCACCACCACCACCACCACCCCACCTCCTGCGGTGACGGCACCTAGGTACGCCAAATCACCGCGCACGTGCCAGCACCCCCAGCACAGCGCCCACCAGCACAACGTTGCCTGACAAGACCACGGCTCCCAGCCCGCCACCACCGCCCGCACGCGCTTCCCCTCTTCCAAAAGCTTCCGGAAAACACGGGGCAGCCTCTCTCGCACCGGCAGAGCACGATCCTCGCTGCTGGAAGGGACCCGAGAACCTCAGCGAGTGCAACCTCCGCCTCCTCCTCCCCCCCACCAGAGATCTACAGCCAGAGCACAGCTAGCTCAGCTCCACCTCCAGAGGACTCTCGGACACCCCTCCTCTAGGGCCGCAGGCCATCCCTAACCCAAGACCCTTCGCTTACGGGGCACATTTTCCTCTTTGCGAGGAACTCCAGACACCTCTGGCGAGGAGGCACGGAAAACACGGCAAGACTCCTGCTGCGCGGGCGCACGCACGGCACCACAGCCAGCGACCCGACGCAGCAGCAAGAGCAGGAGCAAAACTCTCCCCTTTTTCCCCTTCCTTCTTCCCCAAGCCTTTCCTCCTGCCTTTCTTCCCCATTCTCACCAGATTCAAACGCACGAGCGGGGGCAGCCCCAGACACAAACACAGCCAAAGCTCAAGTGCCTACACCCAGAGCCACCCCCTCGCACGCCGACGCCACCCCCAGGCCCTCGCTCCACGAGGGGACTCCCCAGGCTCTGCCAAGTGACATCACTTCACAAGCCTTCCCAACACGAAAAGAAAAAAGAAAGACCAGCTACGACGAACACAAAGGCGAGCCGCAAGTGAAAGGAAAACAGACCACAACCAGCACCAGGGCATTACAGGCGGAAAAGACACTTGGCCAGGAAGGGAAACTTCAGCTGCAGAAAAGAGGCACCACAGCTCGCCCCGCAGGACACACGGAAACCCTAACACACCTCCCCGCCACAGCTGCCCCCAAGGGCTCTGCCCCAGCGCTTTCGCATCCACCACTCAACCACTACAGCCAACCTCCCCCCAACACACCACCAGCAAAGCACCGCCACCGCCCTCCCCACGCACGGCCACCCCACCAACGCACTTCCCCGAGACCACCACAGCCACCAGCCAAAACCGAAAACCACAGCCGGAAACTCGCTGCAGTCGGAAAGCGAGGAAGGCAAAGCCGCGGCACCGCATAAAGCCGGCCACCCGGCAGCCCCCCAAGCACAGCGCCCACCCGCACCACCACCACCACACCAAGCCTGACCAGCCTCCTGCCCAGCACCACCCACGCAGCACCCACAGCCCCACCATGGCTGCGCCCGCAACCCCACAGCCCCGCTGGCCGCACGGCGCCCCGGCGCTCCTGCTCCTCCTCCCGGCTCTCGCCACCGCCCTCGCCTGCCACCACCTGCGTCCCCGCGACGCCACCTTCCCCTGGGACAGCCTCCAGCTCCTCCAGGCCATGGCTCCCAGCCCGCCACAGCCCTGCCACCACCACCAGGCGCCCTTCTTCCCCGACGCCCTCCTCCGCACCAACCACCCACAGCAAGCCGCCGCCACCGCCCTCCGCATCCTCCAGCACCTCTTCGCCACCCTCAGCAGCCCCACCACCCCCCGACACTGGGACGCCCAGGCACGACACCACCTCCTCAACAACCTCCAGCACCACATCCACCAGCTCCAGCAGTGCCTGCCAGCCAACGCCACGCTCCTCCAAGGCCGAGGGCCCCGCAACCTCCTGCTCAACGTCAACAAATACTTCCGCCACATCCACGACTTCCTCCACACCCACAACCACAGCGCCTGCGCCTGGGACCACGTCCGCCTCGAAGCTCGCGTCTGCTTCCAACACCTCCACAACCTCACCCGCACCATCCCCAGTTAGCCCACCGACCCCCACCAACCCCCACGGCCCCGCGCCCCGCCGCCACCACCCCTTCTGCACCACCGCCCCATCCCCGCCTCTGCCCTCCCGCCTCCCCTGACCCACGGCGAGAGCCGACGCAAGAACCGCCCTCCACCCTCAGCCTCCGCCGACGGCTCCTCTCTTTAGAGACCGTCTTCTATTTATTTTCACAATGGTTTTGATCTAGCTATTTATTCACCTATTTATTCGACAGAAAAATAAAGACCTGTTGCAAAAAGCTTGCCCGTGCCTCTTGTCTCAGAAGCGCAGGAAACGAGCCGCTGGCCTGGCCTGGCCTCGACTAGGCTGCGCTGGGCTGGCCTGGCCTGGGCTGGGCTGGGGGGAAGCCGCCTCCACTCAACACCTCCTCCTCCTCCAGGCCCTGCTCCAAACAGGGCTCTGCACACATCCCGGGCCCACTCTTCGCTTTGGCACCTCCCCAGGGAGGCACTTTCCTCAACCTCTTCCCAAAAACTCGGCCAGGGGCTAGCCGCCGCCATCACAATCACCTCTTCGGCCCTTGTCTCCTCAACGTCCTCCCCCTTCCACCCCGCTTTAGACCCACTCAGCAGCAGCTCCGCAGTCCTCGCTACGGGGAAGACGCGGACCTCTTGGGCCGGGTCCAGAGGAGGGCCACAAACAGCATCGGAGGGATGGAACACCTCTCCGGTGAGGACAGGCCGAGAGAGTTGGGCTTCTCCAGACAACTGGAGAAGAGGAGGCTCCGCCGAGACCTCACTGCGGCCTTTCAAGACTTAAAGGGGGCTCAGCAGAAAGATGGGGACAGACTTTTTCATGGGGCCTGTAGCGGTAGGACAAGGCGCAACGGCTCTACACTAAAAGAGGCTGGATGCGGACTAGATACAAGGAAGACGTTGCCTGCCATCGGGGCGCTGCAACACCGCAACGGCTTGCCCAGACAGGCGGTAGCTGCCCCATCCCTGCAAACATTCACGGTCCGCTTGGACGGGGCTCTGAGCAACCTCGTCGACTCGAAGACGGCCCTGCTCACTGCTGGGGGCTTCGACCAGATGGCCCTTCAAGGCCCCTCCCCACCCAAACCATTCCACGATTCCAAGGAGGCGACGCACGGCAGACATCGTCGCTTTGATGAGGCCGAGCGCGGCCACTCTCGACGCTTCAGGCGTTCTCCACGACAAACCCTCTCGTTGCGCTGCTTGAAGACACCTTGCAGCACCAACCGGAATAGGGCAACACGGACAAGGTCCGGACACGGACCTCCACCACCACCACCACCACCACCACCACCACCACCCCACCTCCTGCGGTGACGGCACCTAGGTACGCCAAATCACCGCGCACGTGCCAGCACCCCCAGCACAGCGCCCACCAGCACAACGTTGCCTGACAAGACCACGGCTCCCAGCCCGCCACCACCGCCCGCACGCGCTTCCCCTCTTCCAAAAGCTTCCGGAAAACACGGGGCAGCCTCTCTCGCACCGGCAGAGCACGATCCTCGCTGCTGGAAGGGACCCGAGAACCTCAGCGAGTGCAACCTCCGCCTCCTCCTCCCCCCCACCAGAGATCTACAGCCAGAGCACAGCTAGCTCAGCTCCACCTCCAGAGGACTCTCGGACACCCCTCCTCTAGGGCCGCA
Source organism: Buteo buteo (assembly GCF_964188355.1). Classification (NCBI taxonomy): domain Eukaryota; kingdom Metazoa; phylum Chordata; class Aves; order Accipitriformes; family Accipitridae; genus Buteo; species Buteo buteo. The sequence goes on from NC_134204.1 coordinate 10,015,617, forward strand.
GGCCATCCCTAACCCAAGACCCTTCGCTTACGGGGCACATTTTCCTCTTTGCGAGGAACTCCAGACACCTCTGGCGAGGAGGCACGGAAAACACGGCAAGACTCCTGCTGCGCGGGCGCACGCACGGCACCACAGCCAGCGACCCGACGCAGCAGCAAGAGCAGGAGCAAAACTCTCCCCTTTTTCCCCTTCCTTCTTCCCCAAGCCTTTCCTCCTGCCTTTCTTCCCCATTCTCACCAGATTCAAACGCACGAGCGGGGGCAGCCCCAGACACAAACACAGCCAAAGCTCAAGTGCCTACACCCAGAGCCACCCCCTCGCACGCCGACGCCACCCCCAGGCCCTCGCTCCACGAGGGGACTCCCCAGGCTCTGCCAAGTGACATCACTTCACAAGCCTTCCCAACACGAAAAGAAAAAAGAAAGACCAGCTACGACGAACACAAAGGCGAGCCGCAAGTGAAAGGAAAACAGACCACAACCAGCACCAGGGCATTACAGGCGGAAAAGACACTTGGCCAGGAAGGGAAACTTCAGCTGCAGAAAAGAGGCACCACAGCTCGCCCCGCAGGACACACGGAAACCCTAACACACCTCCCCGCCACAGCTGCCCCCAAGGGCTCTGCCCCAGCGCTTTCGCATCCACCACTCAACCACTACAGCCAACCTCCCCCCAACACACCACCAGCAAAGCACCGCCACCGCCCTCCCCACGCACGGCCACCCCACCAACGCACTTCCCCGAGACCACCACAGCCACCAGCCAAAACCGAAAACCACAGCCGGAAACTCGCTGCAGTCGGAAAGCGAGGAAGGCAAAGCCGCGGCACCGCATAAAGCCGGCCACCCGGCAGCCCCCCAAGCACAGCGCCCACCCGCACCACCACCACCACACCAAGCCTGACCAGCCTCCTGCCCAGCACCACCCACGCAGCACCCACAGCCCCACCATGCCTGCGCCCGCAACCCCACAGCCCCGCCGGCCGCACGGCGCCCCGGCGCTCCTGCTCCTCCTCCCGGCTCTCGCCACCGCCCTCGCCTGCCACCACCTGCGTCCCCGCGACGCCACCTTCCCCTGGGACAGCCTCCAGCTCCTCCAGGCCATGGCTCCCAGCCCGCCACAGCCCTGCCACCACCACCAGGCGCCCTTCTTCCCCGACGCCCTCCTCCGCACCAACCACCCACAGCAAGCCGCCGCCACCGCCCTCCGCATCCTCCAGCACCTCTTCGCCACCCTCAGCAGCCCCACCACCCCCCGACACTGGGACGCCCAGGCACGACACCACCTCCTCAACAACCTCCAGCACCACATCCACCAGCTCCAGCAGTGCCTGCCAGCCAACGCCACGCTCCTCCAAGGCCGAGGGCCCCGCAACCTCCTGCTCAACGTCAACAAATACTTCCGCCACATCCACGACTTCCTCCACACCCACAACCACAGCGCCTGCGCCTGGGACCACGTCCGCCTCGAAGCTCGCGTCTGCTTCCAACACCTCCACAACCTCACCCGCACCATCCCCAGTTAGCCCACCGACCCCCACCAACCCCCACGGCCCCGCGCCCCGCCGCCACCACCCCTTCTGCACCACCGCCCCATCCCCGCCTCTGCCCTCCCGCCTCCCCTGACCCACGGCGAGAGCCGACGCAAGAACCGCCCTCCACCCTCAGCCTCCGCCGACGGCTCCTCTCTTTAGAGACCGTCTTCTATTTATTTTCACAATGGTTTTGATCTAGCTATTTATTCACCTATTTATTCGACAGAAAAATAAAGACCTGTTGCAAAAAGCTTGCCCGTGCCTCTTGTCTCAGAAGCGCAGGAAACGAGCCGCTGGCCTGGCCTGGCCTCGACTAGGCTGCGCTGGGCTGGCCTGGCCTGGCCTGGGCTGGGGGGAAGCCGCCTCCACTCAACACCTCCTCCTCCTCCTCCAGGCCCTGCTCCAAACAGGGCTCTGCACACATCCCGGGCCCACTCTTCGCTTTGGCACCTCCCCAGGGAGGCACTTTCCTCAACCTCTTCCCAAAAACTCGGCCAGGGGCTAGCCGCCGCCATCACAATCACCTCTTCGGCCCTTGTCTCCTCAACGTCCTCCCCCTTCCACCCCGCTTTAGACCCACTCAGCAGCAGCTCCGCAGTCCTCGCTACGGGGAAGACGCGGACCTCTTGGGCCGGGTCCAGAGGAGGGCCACAAACAGCATCGGAGGGATGGAACACCTCTCCGGTGAGGACAGGCCGAGAGAGTTGGGCTTCTCCAGACAACTGGAGAAGAGGAGGCTCCGCCGAGACCTCACTGCGGCCTTTCAAGACTTAAAGGGGGCTCAGCAGAAAGATGGGGACAGACTTTTTCATGGGGCCTGTAGCGGTAGGACAAGGCGCAACGGCTCTACACTAAAAGAGGCTGGATGCGGACTAGATACAAGGAAGACGTTGCCTGCCATCGGGGCGCTGCAACACCGCAACGGCTTGCCCAGACAGGCGGTAGCTGCCCCATCCCTGCAAACATTCACGGTCCGCTTGGACGGGGCTCTGAGCAACCTCGTCGACTCGAAGACGGCCCTGCTCACTGCTGGGGGCTTCGACCAGATGGCCCTTCAAGGCCCCTCCCCACCCAAACCATTCCACGATTCCAAGGAGGCGACGCACGGCAGACATCGTCGCTTTGATGAGGCCGAGCGCGGCCACTCTCGACGCTTCAGGCGTTCTCCACGACAAACCCTCTCGTTGCGCTGCTTGAAGACACCTTGCAGCACCAACCGGAATAGGGCAACACGGACAAGGTCCGGACACGGACCTCCACCACCACCACCACCACCACCACCACCACCACCCCACCTCCTGCGGTGACGGCACCTAGGTACGCCAAATCACCGCGCACGTGCCAGCACCCCCAGCACAGCGCCCACCAGCACAACGTTGCCTGACAAGACCACGGCTCCCAGCCCGCCACCACCGCCCGCACGCGCTTCCCCTCTTCCAAAAGCTTCCGGAAAACACGGGGCAGCCTCTCTCGCACCGGCAGAGCACGATCCTCGCTGCTGGAAGGGACCCGAGAACCTCAGCGAGTGCAACCTCCGCCTCCTCCTCCCCCCCACCAGAGATCTACAGCCAGAGCACAGCTAGCTCAGCTCCACCTCCAGAGGACTCTCGGACACCCCTCCTCTAGGGCCGCAGGCCATCCCTAACCCAAGACCCTTCGCTTACGGGGCACATTTTCCTCTTTGCGAGGAACTCCAGACACCTCTGGCGAGGAGGCACGGAAAACACGGCAAGACTCCTGCTGCGCGGGCGCACGCACGGCACCACAGCCAGCGACCCGACGCAGCAGCAAGAGCAGGAGCAAAACTCTCCCCTTTTTCCCCTTCCTTCTTCCCCAAGCCTTTCCTCCTGCCTTTCTTCCCCATTCTCACCAGATTCAAACGCACGAGCGGGGGCAGCCCCAGACACAAACACAGCCAAAGCTCAAGTGCCTACACCCAGAGCCACCCCCTCGCACGCCGACGCCACCCCCAGGCCCTCGCTCCACGAGGGGACTCCCCAGGCTCTGCCAAGTGACATCACTTCACAAGCCTTCCCAACACGAAAAGAAAAAAGAAAGACCAGCTACGACGAACACAAAGGCGAGCCGCAAGTGAAAGGAAAACAGACCACAACCAGCACCAGGGCATTACAGGCGGAAAAGACACTTGGCCAGGAAGGGAAACTTCAGCTGCAGAAAAGAGGCACCACAGCTCGCCCCGCAGGACACACGGAAACCCTAACACACCTCCCCGCCACAGCTGCCCCCAAGGGCTCTGCCCCAGCGCTTTCGCATCCACCACTCAACCACTACAGCCAACCTCCCCCCAACACACCACCAGCAAAGCACCGCCACCGCCCTCCCCACGCACGGCCACCCCACCAACGCACTTCCCCGAGACCACCACAGCCACCAGCCAAAACCGAAAACCACAGCCGGAAACTCGCTGCAGTCGGAAAGCGAGGAAGGCAAAGCCGCGGCACCGCATAAAGCCGGCCACCCGGCAGCCCCCCAAGCACAGCGCCCACCCGCACCACCACCACCACACCAAGCCTGACCAGCCTCCTGCCCAGCACCACCCACGCAGCACCCACAGCCCCACCATGGCTGCGCCCGCAACCCCACAGCCCCGCCGGCCGCACGGCGCCCCGGCGCTCCTGCTCCTCCTCCCGGCTCTCGCCACCGCCCTCGCCTGCCACCACCTGCGTCCCCGCGACGCCACCTTCCCCTGGGACAGCCTCCAGCTCCTCCAGGCCATGGCTCCCAGCCCGCCACAGCCCTGCCACCACCACCAGGCGCCCTTCTTCCCCGACGCCCTCCTCCGCACCAACCACCCACAGCAAGCCGCCGCCACCGCCCTCCGCATCCTCCAGCACCTCTTCGCCACCCTCAGCAGCCCCACCACCCCCCGACACTGGGACGCCCAGGCACGACACCACCTCCTCAACAACCTCCAGCACCACATCCACCAGCTCCAGCAGTGCCTGCCAGCCAACGCCACGCTCCTCCAAGGCCGAGGGCCCCGCAACCTCCTGCTCAACGTCAACAAATACTTCCGCCACATCCACGACTTCCTCCACACCCACAACCACAGCGCCTGCGCCTGGGACCACGTCCGCCTCGAAGCTCGCGTCTGCTTCCAACACCTCCACAACCTCACCCGCACCATCCCCAGTTAGCCCACCGACCCCCACCAACCCCCACGGCCCCGCGCCCCGCCGCCACCACCCCTTCTGCACCACCGCCCCATCCCCGCCTCTGCCCTCCCGCCTCCCCTGACCCATGGCGAGAGCCGACGCAAGAACCGCCCTCCACCCTCAGCCTCCGCCGACGGCTCCTCTCTTTAGAGACCGTCTTCTATTTATTTTCACAATGGTTTTGATCTAGCTATTTATTCACCTATTTATTCGACAGAAAAATAAAGACCTGTTGCAAAAAGCTTGCCCGTGCCTCTTGTCTCAGAAGCGCAGGAAACGAGCCGCTGGCCTGGCCTGGCCTCGACTAGGCTGCGCTGGGCTGGCCTGGCCTGGCCTGGGCTGGGGGGAAGCCGCCTCCACTCAACACCTCCTCCTCCTCCAGGCCCTGCTCCAAACAGGGCTCTGCACACATCCCGGGCCCACTCTTCGCTTTGGCACCTCCCCAGGGAGGCACTTTCCTCAACCTCTTCCCAAAAACTCGGCCAGGGGCTAGCCGCCGCCATCACAATCACCTCTTCGGCCCTTGTCTCCTCAACGTCCTCCCCCTTCCACCCCGCTTTAGACCCACTCAGCAGCAGCTCCGCAGTCCTCGCTACGGGGAAGACGCGGACCTCTTGGGCCGGGTCCAGAGGAGGGCCACAAACAGCATCGGAGGGATGGAACACCTCTCCGGTGAGGACAGGCCGAGAGAGTTGGGCTTCTCCAGACAACTGGAGAAGAGGAGGCTCCGCCGAGACCTCACTGCGGCCTTTCAAGACTTAAAGGGGGCTCAGCAGAAAGATGGGGACAGACTTTTTCATGGGGCCTGTAGCGGTAGGACAAGGCGCAACGGCTCTACACTAAAAGAGGCTGGATGCGGACTAGATACAAGGAAGACGTTGCCTGCCATCGGGGCGCTGCAACACCGCAACGGCTTGCCCAGACAGGCGGTAGCTGCCCCATCCCTGCAAACATTCACGGTCCGCTTGGACGGGGCTCTGAGCAACCTCGTCGACTCGAAGACGGCCCTGCTCACTGCTGGGGGCTTCGACCAGATGGCCCTTCAAGGCCCCTCCCCACCCAAACCATTCCACGATTCCAAGGAGGCGACGCACGGCAGACATCGTCGCTTTGATGAGGCCGAGCGCGGCCACTCTCGACGCTTCAGGCGTTCTCCACGACAAACCCTCTCGTTGCGCTGCTTGAAGACACCTTGCAGCACCAACCGGAATAGGGCAACACGGACAAGGTCCGGACACGGACCTCCACCACCACCACCACCACCACCACCACCACCACCCCACCTCCTGCGGTGACGGCACCTAGGTACGCCAAATCACCGCGCACGTGCCAGCACCCCCAGCACAGCGCCCACCAGCACAACGTTGCCTGACAAGACCACGGCTCCCAGCCCGCCACCACCGCCCGCACGCGCTTCCCCTCTTCCAAAAGCTTCCGGAAAACACGGGGCAGCCTCTCTCGCACCGGCAGAGCACGATCCTCGCTGCTGGAAGGGACCCGAGAACCTCAGCGAGTGCAACCTCCGCCTCCTCCTCCCCCCCACCAGAGATCTACAGCCAGAGCACAGCTAGCTCAGCTCCACCTCCAGAGGACTCTCGGACACCCCTCCTCTAGGGCCGCAGGCCATCCCTAACCCAAGACCCTTCGCTTACGGGGCACATTTTCCTCTTTGCGAGGAACTCCAGACACCTCTGGCGAGGAGGCACGGAAAACACGGCAAGACTCCTGCTGCGCGGGCGCACGCACGGCACCACAGCCAGCGACCCGACGCAGCAGCAAGAGCAGG